>NC_077223.1:58052704-58426154 GCF_024763615.1 Phlebotomus papatasi
TTCGTGGCTAAATTCACAATCTCACTCACCATTTAACTAGAAAGTTTAACGACCGATATCATGGGATAACATTCTCTGCAGTGTTGAATTTCTTCACTTCGTTCTCACTGGCAGCACCTGAAAAATTTTGTATTTTAGTGGTTAGTAAAAAAAAAAAGTACCTCGCGACACTTGTTCTTGCCATCCATGAGACTTTTTAGGAGTTTGTGGAACTCTTTGGTTCTAAAAGGATAATTGAGAGAACTTTGCTCACCCTTAGTCGTAAGTTCACTCAGCATACCAAGTCAAAACTATAACGCCATCCGTGGCATATTGTGTGTTTGAAATTTCTCCAGGAAGCTTCCCACAATTTTGGTTGCAAAATTCTCCCCATGAAAATTTCAACATTTCATGCCCAAAAACCACATACCATTTATGGATAAATATTTGATAAATCAATCAATACATATACCCTGCCATCCTCCCACTCGAATTACGCCCAAATTTGGTATATTTATCATGAAAGATAAAGCATATAGTCATCAATAAGTTTTTATATAATTTCTGGAGCATGAAATTTTGTCTGGAAATGACCAATACGATTAACAATCTGTTGTTTAAATTTATAGCCTGTACATTTAGCATTTATTTTGCTTGGGTTTGAAACGTAGAATTGGCTTATTTGCTCAAAAAAATTAATCGGATTAAATTATGACGAGCTTTGTATCTAAAATTCCCTAACGTTAATTAAATAAACTTATAATGTTCTAAACGGTTGTAATATTTTTAGTGTTCGAACTCCACAGAAAGAGAAGTGTGTAAAATATTCCCTCGATTTAGAGTTATATATTTAAGTATATTTCGACTCCTTACACCCTTAAGAGGTAATAAATATTTTGGTGGAATTTTAAAAATCTGAAATTTCGAATTTTTTGGTGTGACATTGCGTGTCCGTTTGTCAATCCAGCTATCGATAGCTCTAAAAGAGGCCCCACGGTAAGAGACAGACAATTGGGACCTTCGAGGACTTCATCATAAGTCGACTCAAAATCCGTTATTCCCTTCCTAAAACCATGTTATTTGGGATTTGGATATGTTTTGGTGGTTGCTTAAGTAAACATTTCGTCCATATAGGAAAATACCGTTGAATTATTCCTAATAACGGTTTTCCATGGTCAAAATTGAGAACGGCTTTAGAAAATGTATTTCTCGACCGCAACGCAAACGGTGTTAAAATTTCTAACAAGTCTAAAATAGTTCCATTAAATTATGAACCGGTAATGAACTAGTAATGAACCGGTTATAAACCGATAACAATTTTTTGTCCGTAAATCAATTGCATTATCCCTGAGCTATTTTTAATGATCTTTTGAGTAATTTATAAACTGGTTAAAATCGGTGGTCAGCTTGTAAACGGTAAATAATGCGAAAGTATACATTTGAGGTATAGCATTTAAGTTATGTTTTCAAGAACTTCGTAAAGCATGGGACGTTTTTGCATCCTTTTTAAGGGTCCCGGTCAAAATCCCGAAAGCCAAAATCTCGAATTCCTAAAAATATTATAGCTACTCCTACGATTGCACCCGCGCTTGCTGGAGGCAAAGGGAAATTTTCTGGGTCTTGGGAAATTATTCTACACATTTTCCTCCATAGAATTTCATCCCTTTCAGAATTTTGAACATTCGGGATTTTGGCTTTCCGGGATTTTGGATTTCGGGTTTTTTCACTTTCGGGATTTTAGTGTTCAGGATTTTGGCAGTCTTCGTTTTTTACTACTCGAACTCAAAGACGGAGCAATTATATAATCCGCTTTTTTCCAACCTGTCACCGCTCTGGATCTTAAGCGGTAAAAAATATCAACTTCCGATCTTGTGTGACCACCAATAGAAAACATTATCTCCATACGTTCTTTCCTCCCCTCTCACTTCCCTCCAATCCCACCCAAACCCTGTTATTCTCTTGGTCAAAGTTTTTTCAATTATTTTCGGATATATTTAGGAAGTACCGCTATCGAACACTTCGTCCATAAAAATAGTTGACCAGAAAATTTGCCATTTTGAATTATTGAAGGTCAAAGTTTAACCACTCTGCAGGGCTACAAACTATAGGTAATTTTATCTATTTTGAGTGCAGATTTGATTTTTTTAATATGAAAAAGTATAGTGCAATTAATAAACTTGAAGATCTTCAAGATTTTTTGAAGTGAGTTCTAGTTTGGTACGTAAAAGGTCCTTTATTTAAACTACAGCATAGATAGCAAAAATTTCTACTTCAACTCATGGATTGAATTGGAGATCTTTAGTTAAGTGAATTACTTACTGTGCCACGATGGCATCAACTTGACTACCACTTCCTTAGTGGCCAATGATCCACTTGCACGAATATTAATACAGTGTGTCTTATTCAATTCATGCTGACTATCTATTTTTCCAAATCCTTCGATTTTCTTTTCACAAATGGGCCCTCCTGCTACTGTGCATTCCCAGAAAATTACACTTTCAGAGCATGGGTTGTCCAATTTTGTTTGCATAACCATAAGAGAAGTTGGATGTTGTATTGAAGTGTGGAAGCATATTTCTCATCTACCACCTCTTGTTCTTCTATTATATTTTGGGGAATTTTCAATAGGAGGTGCAATGGCAAATGTACAAGTACATATGATGTAGATTTTGATCAGCATAAGTTTTTCCAAAAATGCATCATCTTTGGACACGCTTAACACTTTAAGGACGAATGGGGCATCGGTGTCCCAAAAATAAAAATTACAGGACAAAATAACTTTCAATTTAATTTTTTTTGTTATTGGAATACCGGTGTTCTACTGGTCCTGAAAGGGTTAACGTTCTTATATCTAATTTTTAATCACTATTTTGTATTCACCTAATTAGTCAGTCACACACAGAAGTGATGGCCCCATCATAATAATAATTAAATTCTGCAAATGTGTAGTTATTTTTATAATATAATATATAGTGAATAGTCGAGTTCCAAATGCAGTGAACTGACGTAGTTGTCTATTACCCCATCTGTTACATGTCTGCAATATTCTCTTGATTTACATCTCTGTAGTTCATTTTACAAAGAAAAAAATATTTTGTAAAATTGTTCGCAAATGTTTGTGAAATCCTATGGGGGATTTACGAAATACTCGTGAATCGTATAACCCACAAACTAGCTCGTAAAATTTTGTACTTTTTTTTTGTACACAAACATTGTTCGTAAAATGATCATTTTACGAACATTTTTTGTACCTTTACAAACATTTGTTCTTAAATGTTCGTAAACACTCAAAAGAATGTTCGTAAAATTTTGTCATTTGTTCGTATTCGTTCGTAAATTTCTGCCAGACAAACAAAAATTTACGAACATTTACGAACAAATGACAAAATTTTACGAACATTTTTTTGTGCGTTTACGAAGATTTACGTACTACGAAAGTACAAAAAATGTTTGTCAAATGATCATTTTACGTACAATGTTTGGTAAAAAAGTACAAAATTTTACGAACTTGCTTGTGGATTATATGATTCACGAGCATTTCGTAAGTCCTCCATAGGATTTCACAAACATTTGCGAACAATTTTACAAAATATTTTTTTCTGTGTATGATAAATATTTTAATGTCTCACTTCATTCTGCTTTAATCATTCCTGAAAAAGATCCGGAAATAATCCTGATGCTAATTGGTTTCAGGATCTGAATAAAATGTGTTTTTGAGTGAAACTAATTGACTTTACATATGGACAATATTAATCATTGTTTTTAAAATCAAAACATGCAACCGAATTTTATTGTGGTAATGACTTTTTTTCAATTTGGCACAGGCCCATATTGGGCAACTTCCGAAAGTATTTTACCATTATCCAGAAAAGTACTTATTAAAATGAAATAGCAAGGACTTCACAATATTTTAATTTTTGTTTTGTTTATCAATCCCAGTTTTCATGAGAGTAATGTAATTTTCTGAATAAAATTGCCCAAAGAAATTTATTGTCAAGCCACTTATAAAAGAAATCCGTGAACTCAAATTAATATTTTTTTTTCAAGTAAGTAAATTTTCAAAAAATTTGAAACAATTTCAAAATTTTAACCAAAATTTTTAAACCAATGATTTATTGCGTTCTCATTAAGATCAAGCTATAAAACATAACAGTGGAAGGAGTGGAAGGTCTGTTTAAGGTGAGGCGGTCTACTAATTAAAAAATAAATTATTTACAGCGTAATTAAAGGAAACATAAACAGTGTGAGTCTATATAATAACACAATAAATTTTCCCTTACACCGATCAATTCAATAAATTATAATGATAATGTTCATCTCATAGAATCTTCACGGTGATTTTTTCGAACAAAAAAAAAACAGGATTGTGTTGTGATTGCTTCTCCAGTTCCTCTTAAACTTTTTCAGGTATGAAAGTTCTTAGCATCATTTCTTCAGTTCCCACATACAATAACTGATTTTTCTCTGTTCATCCATCATTCTGGGTATCCTCAGCTATTTTCCCACACCATAATTTATTGTTCAAATTTTTTTCCAAAGATTTTTGTATTGGGATTTATAGATGAATGCATAAAAAGCTTTCAATGTTCAAATATTGGTTCTGAATCATGGAAAAATCGTCTCTGGTATTATTCAAACTTCCAAAATCTCCCTGAAATTGAGAGAAATGCATTAACAAAATAAAATTATTTGAGTAGTGAACCATTCTATTCCCATAGGAGTTCTCACGTAAATGTTCCTGTAGGCGCTTTGTTAGAGCACCCATGAGATGAATTGAATGAGGAAATCCACGATAATGAACTGGAAACACGCCATCCTCATTAAATTGTCATGAAAGCTCGCGGATAGAAGGAAAGTCCATCTGGGAAAGGGGTGAAAATGTTTCAGGCGTAGACAAACAAAGGATATGAAAGCTTGTTAGATTGTGTCCTTGATGTTAAGGATAGAGATAAAAGTTCCAGCGTAAGTTTTCTCTCTCGGGGAGAACTCATTAGGAATAAAAGGAGTCAATTCAATTTGTTTCATCTTGAGAAAAGTTGGATTAGAACTACCCTTTTTCAGTCACAAGGTTTTATCGTCAAGTTATAGTTCAATTTTTCATGCAATTTATAGGAAATTTCTGTTTAGAGAAATTCAACAGTATTGTAAAGAGTTTACGTTTTTCAAAATTCCAATGAAATTTCCCAAGTCACATGTATCTTAAGTTTTTTTTCTCCTTCCACCAAATGATAAACTTTAGTCCTTCAACTTTTTCTCCATCGTCCTTAATGGGCAGTTAGTGGAAACCAGGCGCAAACAGCTCGTGAAGATGAGGGTCCTAAAATCATGAGAACACTCCTTATTCTCTTGTTGACATTTGTGCTTCGGAGCAACTCCATTTGGATTCGTATAGGACAAAAGCCAAAAGGAAAAAGAAGCCGTCTGCACGATAATGTCTATGCTTCACTACCCACACTTTTCCGCGAACGAGATAATTTGTATGTCGAATTGTTATTCCTGCATTTCCCGCCCACAGAAAAAAAAGCTCAAGTGAGACTTCGTGCAAGAGCGCGTGTTTTGGAGATAAGGAAAATTTCATTTACATGACAATGCTCATTTAAAAGCTCCCTCCCATTCTCTTCATGTTATATCAGGATTTTAGCAAGAATAGGGGACTTTTTTTTCTCACAGCGTGTTTTCTTCACCCTCTGGAACAACAATAAAAATATGAAATGGTAAGTCGAGGTGACAAAATTTATGGATTCAATCAACATCTTTGGGGGCGGCTTTATGGGCCACAGAGGAAAGCTCCTTTTTGTGTGGTGTCGACCACTGAACTTCCTTCTCGTCGGAGTGTTGTAAATTGGATTTTTCCGACACTCTCTATATACCCCCCGCCCCCTTCTTTCTCATCACACCACCCAAGACTTTATTAATCATACTGGAATTGACTCTTCAGAGAAATGGAAATTTCTTGTATATATGCTCTTCAGCTCTATGAAGGCGAACGATAAAAATTCGTCAATATGCTTGACTTTTTTTTCTGCCTCTCGACAATGAAAGATGGCCATCGAGAGCTATAGAATATGTGATAGAATATCATTTTGAGTATAATTTTGTGTGTAATTCTCCAGTGAGACATCTCTCCTGAGGGTATCACTGGGGGAAAATCTGCAAAAAAAAGCTACTTTACTATTCCTACTATCAAACTGTGCTCATCTTCTCTATACTATGCACTAAGCTCCTTATTTTGCTCTCACGAGCTTTCAGCATTTGCATTAGTTGGGGATTCTTTGAATGCGACAGAAAAATCGCATTCGGATTATTTTGCATTAAATGGCAACAGAGTTGTAAAGTGGTATATTTCTTCCCGTTCAATTCATAGATTTTTATTTATTTTCAGAAATTGCTCTTTACAGTATTTTAAGAATTTTTTAAGGTTCTAAAAATGATTTAAACATGAAAAAAACTGAGGATTATATTATAGAGAGCAACAGTCTAATAGCAAATACTTGAAAAAGATTCAGATATCGTCCATAAATTTGTAGAATTGAGTGTAATAATATTGTCCTGGACCCTGGACCCTGTTATAACCTTTCCACTCTTTAAGGTCAAGAACACGGAGCTCTAAACTCCTGTCTTCTTGATCGCACGAACCTGACTGACTCCTCCGTTTATCCACTTACTCTTTCGAACCCCTTTCAGAGAGGGGAAGTTATTGGTATTTTTTTTTAATAATGCAAACAATGACCGTTGAAATATTAATATAAGAACTGGCGTCTACAATAAGGGTACCACCTAATTGAGGACTTATGGTATCCTTTATCAGTTTAATTCTTGATTAGGGGATACAAATTTTATCCTCTAGTTGAGTAGTGAGCAAGAACCGTTTAAAACCGAATACACGTGAACATAGCGGAAAGGCTCATAATTTTGTCCAGTTTCTTATTTTGGACACTTTGAGGATAAAATTGGACACTAAAAATAAATTGATTAAAATGATGGATTTTTATTCCAATATTTGATGAATAATGAATTCTATCTAAATATTTGTTCTTTTTGGAAGATTTTGACACTAAATACGTTAAAATTTGAATATGATTTGAGTTGAAATTGCTTTGTTGAAAATTTATTGTGAGCAATTGCTTACGAGAAATATGACAGAACTTCGTGTTTACTTCAGTCTTATTTAGCTGTGATGAAGTACTACCAATGTTTTTTCGCTTTTTTTGAGTGATATTATTGAATATTCATTGAATATTGTGTTGATTCACGTTAGTAGTGATTTTTACATTTGACCTGAAGTGAGATTTGCTTAGTGAATTAGAGTTTTCGTGTGAAAAATGGAAAATTTTTTAAGACATTGACCAGTGAGGTGATACTCCTTATTTTGGACAGGTGTTTTTCTCACGAAATTTCGTGAAGGTTTAGCTTTTGTGATGACTAGGTTGGACAAATGTCTGGAGAAACAAAGAAGCATCATCTCTACGAAAGAGATGTAGCGAGAAATGCCTTGAAAGGCTCCCGGAAAGGTCAGGGAATGAGCGAATCCGCACGTACTTGGAGTACCGAAGTCAACTCACTTTAATGAATGATATGGAAAGTTTCCGGGCTTCTTGTGACATTCCACGTTTCCTTTACATGAATGGGAGGATCACTTGCTCAGATTGGTTCATGAAATGAAGAACAATGGGCATCCTGTTGAGGCGGATTAGCTGTCCATATTTACAGCCAAGTTGTCCAAATTAATAACCAAGTTGTCCAAAATAAGAGTTAAATTCACCTCTACAAATCAATTCATTTTTAAATGTTTTAAAACTAATTTTAGTAAAATTAAGACGATAAATAGCTTGCCAAATTTCTAAACAACCCTTCTGAAAAAAGAGTAACAAAATAAGTCAATTAGTATTGAAAATATCGCACTTCAAACTTGGAACATAGATGCTAATAAGTAGACTGGTCAAAATTATGAGCCCTTACCCTAAATTTGTCTAGGTAGCGTTTTGATAATAGACGTACAATTTTCATTTAACGTTTATTCAGTTTCAAGCAGTTTTTTTATCACTTCTGCTCTAGTTCATGATTTTTTGAAACCCTCTTCTTGAACAATTTTCAACTTCAATAATTTTATACGCACCAGAAAAATTTACGAGTAGGAATATAAGGCAGACAAACGAATGAAATTATACACTAACGGCCAAAACATTAAATACACCATTCGTAAGCTTAAATACACGTGATTTGGACCCGGAAAACTCTGTAATATCCAGTTCTATTGACTAAACTAGTTTCATATATAAACCTAAGAACAGTTTTAAACAAGATTTGAGAAAATACATGAGCTACAAAATTTATAATTTGAGGAGCAGTCAAAAATTAGCTTTTTGGAAAAAAATGCAAAAGTAGCCCCATATTCTAAAACTGATCTAATCTTTTAGTAATCATTTAATATAAGCTAAATACTATTAGTAAATATTATTAGGAGTCAGAAAAACTGAAAATAATACCGAGGGAATATCAAATCAAATCAAAAAAATCATCAAATTTAGTTTTCCTCGAAGAATTTTCCTTTAGTTTTGATAAGCGCCTCACAAATTCGAGGCATCCTGTTGATCAATTTCTGCAAAATGTTAGAAGGAACTCTGCCCACATATCCTGAAGTGTTTCCACCAAGACTGGAACTGATGTCGGCGCCTTCTCTCGAACCATGTGGTCTAGAAACTATCAGAAAATTTTGATGTGGTTACAATTGGGTGATTGGGGTGACTAATGCATGTAGTTTAGGACCCTGCGTTTCACTTTCTCAAGAAGGAAGCCTCTACAAAGCTTCGAGGAATGCTTGGGATCGTTATCCTCTTGAAAAAAAAAACCCACGCCCAATAAACCGAATGCATTAGCCACGCCAGTCACCCGATTGTAGCCTCATTGCAATTCTCTAGGATTTTCTCGACCACAAGGTTCGAGATTAGGCGCGACATCAGTTCCAATCTTGGTGGAAACACTTCAGGATGTGTGGGCAAAGTTCCTTCAGACATTTTGCAGAAATTGATCAACAGGATGCCTCGAATTTGTGAGGCGCTTATCAAAGTTAAAGGAGGATTCTTCGAGGAAAACTAAATTTGATGATTTTATTCATGTTTATTTAAATAAAATAATGAAGTAAAAGAAATGAAATTGCAACAATAATAAGAAGAAATTTGAAAAATTATAAAAAATATATGAAAATGTAGAATTTGGGCTGAAAATTTCAATATTCAAAGAAGAAACCCCTTTCAGAACACATCACACCGGAAACCGACCACAATCCGTACCAAAAATAGTCCCTCGGTATTATTTTCAGTTTTTCTTACTCTTAATAATATTTACTAATAGTATTTAGCTTATATTAAATGATTACTAAAAGATTAGATCAGTTTTAGAATGTGGGGCTATTTTTGCATTTTTTTTCCAAAAAGCTAATTTTTGACTGATCCTCAAATTATAAATTTTGTAGCTCATGTATTTTCTCAAATCTTGTTTAAAACTGTTCTTAGGTTTATATATGAAACTAGTTTAGTCAATAGAACTGGATATTACACAGTTTTCCGGGTCCAAATCACGTGTATTTAAGCTTACGAATGGTGTATTTAATGTTTTGGCCGTTAGTGTACATTAGGGGAAGTGGGGCATCTATGAATTGAGGAACCTTTAAAATTGTTTTTTTCTCTTATTTTCAAATTGGATTGAGCCGTACCCCATTGTAATTTAGCTTTACAATTGGTTTGTGAGGCTAAATTATATCATAATAGGGTCTAGTTCCATTTAAAAATATGTGAAAAAGCCCGATTCAAACGTGCCAAAATGCAAAAGCTCCCTACTTCCCCATACACATCAAAGTTTCAATGCCTTGTTTTAGAAATCAAGAACGGTTACAAAGGCAAACTTTTTAATACATTTGTAGACTTACAGTCATTCCTTTTGACTAATTCTTCTGTGTCGTAAATACTTTTTTTCTTATTTCTCTTTTTTAAGATTCCTGAAGAATATTGGTGTCCTGTAGATCAAGATAATTTTTAATATTTTAACCGTAAAGTGCGAGGGAGATAAGTTACGAATTTAACACTATCAGAACCATTTAGTTTTTATAGTGTTTAGCAAAATAATCTAATATAAATGCTCTTGATAAATCGAAAGAGACGGTTTTGTAGAAGTAGGGGAAGTAGGGCACCTTTTAATTTGGGGTAGCTTAAAATAGAGCATTTTTCTCCCATTTTAAATTGAAACTGGACCTTGGGATAATATAATTTAGCAGCACAAACCATTTGCGAAACTAAAATGCATCATGATAAGGCTTAATCCCATTTAAAAATAGTAGGAAAAAACCTATTTTACAAATTGCTCCATTTCAAATGTGCCCCCCTCCCCTATTGACTTAAATTTTATTTCATTGCAGAAAAGAAAACAATACATTTGAAAAATAATGAATACAAAATTTAGCGAAATGTCATAGATCTACCCCAAAAGTGTAATCTGTTTGCATAAGTTTTGGTACAGTCCTTAATTTGAATTATTTTGTTAATGAAATTTTGAAGGAATAAGGGATTATTTAAAAATATATTTGTTTTTTGTTCGCTTCTTTAATTTGTTAATGGTCCATGAATTTATTATACAATTGAATACTTTTTTTGTACATCATTTTAATTCTGCCCTAGATTTGTATTTTTAATGTATCCAGGAAAATCCATGACGTATTTTTGCTATACTGAATAAATAGCTTTCCCGAAATAAAATGTATTTTAATTTCCTTTGTGAATGCAAAAAAAATATATTTGCATTTTTTTTGCTTGAAAATTCAACAAATGATTATTCTTTGATTTAACACTTCCGTAATTACTGGAAAATTGCAATAAATTTTAATGCACTTTTCACATTTAAAATTTCAGTTGAAAAAATTCCATAAATTGAAAATGATGTAACACGTGAAATTAGCATGTCTGCAGGAATACTGTTTGGCCTAACAAATTGGATATTTAATTGAAATTGAGCTGGGAGCTATTTTTGAAATTTGCAAGAGAGAGCAAAAAAAAATTCAGCAGCAAAGTAACATTTTGTGCAAATGCATTTCAATTAATTCTCAGTGGATTTTACGTGACTTTTGGAGTTGTCTTCGCCAAAAATTCTTTCTCACCTATTTTTGTACCCGGTGAAATATTTGAGATGTGGTCGGTAAAACCGAATGTCAAGGTGGAGAAAATGTTTGGTTTTCAAAAATCAACAATTTTGAGGTGGCTTTCGAGGAAAATGCGTCACTGATTCTTTACATTAAAAAAAAAGAGAAACACTAAATGTTTGGGTGAATGAGGAGCAAAAACAGGTGGTGAAGAATCGTATAATATTTTCATAGCCTTTAATTTTCAAAGTTTGTTGTATTTTACAACTGCTCGAAATTGATTTTTGCGCCAATTTTACGCACTTTTTACGATCACCCACTGAGAAGACGCCCAGAAATCATCGTCACTTTGGGACTCTAAACTGAAGCGTCTTTTGCATACATTTTTCTTACTTCCGCGTCCGAAAATCGTCTTCAACTGAAGGTCAACGGGGTGCTATAGCCAATTATTCTGCTATGTAGCCGACAGATTTGGGAATTATTTGGAAATGTGGGTTGTATATGTTGTATATCACGGTGAAAATAATGAAATTTCACCTACGTATTTTAATGAAAAAGGATGGAATTTTCTAACTTTACTTACTATTGCATTGTTCTATGAATTGGTAAAACTTTTATATTAAATGATCCAAAAAAGTCCTTTTTAATATGTTTGTTTAATTAACTCTGGTTCTATTCTATGGCTATGGTTACTATTCTGTACTGTATATAAGCGCGCTCGAGAATGTTGACTTGTGGTGGGGTCACCGAAACCCGGAAGTCAATATCTCTCATCGTTTGGCAACCAGGATAAGGTTGAAAAAAAATGGATTGTGAAAACTGCTCTCTAATAGACTTAGAGCAGTTAAAATTGTAAAATCCATACCCCACTAACATATTAGTACCAGAATGAATATTTAGCGTAAAAATATTGGTATTATTGTTTATTTATTTTTGTGCACTAGGCCACTCTGTGTATTTTGTACATTGTATAGCTTGCAATGTAAGGGAGGACTGTCAGGTTTCGCACACACTTCGGTTTTGAACACTTTATATTTTTCGTTATTCTTTTAATGAATCTGACCTAATTTTTTCGGCCTCGTAGGAGCAAGTGGGGCACCTTTGAAATTGGGATTTTCACCTATTTTTAAATAAAATTGAGCCCTATCGTGATATAATTTAGCTGCAGAAACAACATGAGAAGCAAAATTACATTTTGATATGGCTCAGTTTCACTTAAACAAATTTCAAAGGTGCCCCACTTTCCCCTATTATAAATCCCTTATAACATAAAAGTTACCTTACGTTAATTTTTACTACATACTTATGGAGAATATAATATGAAAGCCTGTGGCAAAATTTCATAAACCGTTTTCATAAGTACTCATCACATAGATTTTATAATCATATAATTTTTATAGAAAATTTTCCATTCTACAGTTTTCCAAACACTACTTTTCTCTGTCTTGCAAAGAAATAAGCTTTTCCAGCTATTTTCTAAAAGTTTATTTTATGAAAATTCTCAAAAATCCGAGGCCAAATATTGACAAGCATAATAAAATAATTTGTATTCAGTTGTAAATGAATGGATTTTGTGCTACTAGCATTAATTTTATAAAATTTTACTATGTTTAAAAAAATCAAGAAAAAAGGCTTGTACTGGGGTTAAGGTGCGGGTGACTTTGCACTTTTTAATAAATACTAAAAAATCAACAATTTCTGATAATAAACGACAATGAAGATCTTCACATCTAAGGGTAAGATGCACGAGATCTACAAGATGACATGATCGCCATCTTGATTTGACGTTTCTGTCCGCCATTTTGAATAACTGTCAAAACTTAAAACTTGTCTTATTAGGCTGAAATTTTAGTATGTTGTAGCTCAATGTAAATACCTTTTCGAAATGTATCTTTGTTCCGACTTAGGTCGAGCAATTACCTAAATACAGAGGCTCAAAGTTTAAAATTTTGAAATATTCATATTTTGGCGATCTACATATTCTAATTCTGAATTTTGAAACCTAAAGGAAATGCCTCAGATACCATTAAAAATGGTTGAGGCTTTTATTTTTATATTTATTTACTCTTACATAATTAAAAAGAAAAGTGCATTTATTTATTTATTTTTTATTTTTTTCATCTTTACAAAAACAGTTTTTCAGATCCTCAAATAATTTGCTGTTATAAACAAAACATTACTTTTTGTTTGTTTGTTAGATCTCATCGCCTAATGATAGCGCTGCCTTTTTTATGGTTTCGATAAAAGAAGCTCCCCGTAGTTCTGTATTCATGAAAATGTCAAAATTTTGAATTTTGAGCCCCAGTATCCGGACAATCCTTTGACCAACATCGTGTTCTATATATGTTCTGATAAAGCCTCAACATCGGCTAGAACATACTAAAATTTCAGCTCAATCGGATGAGATTTTTGTTTTGACAGTTATTCAAAATGGCGAACAGAAACGTCAAATCAAGATGGCGACCACACCATCTTGTAGATCTCGGTCATTTTATCTTATATTCCCAAAAAATTGGATAATTTTTAGCCAAGTACTTCTATAATAAAGCTTTAGAAAGACCATTATATGCAATTTTATAACATAAATCATGCGTTCTTAGGAAAATAATAGTAAAAAAAAAGTATTTTAATAAAAATAATGAACAAAATCGAAGGATAGACCATGGATCCTCTCCATGGTGATGAGCTCCACGATCCAATCTTGTCCACCCAGTGCAAGTCCAGTGTAACGATATATACCTTACGTGTTTCTTCCTTAATTATTCTATACCTGACGAAGGGGACATCGTATTCCCGAAACGTTGTAGCGAATGAAAATTGAAAGAAGAGAAAAAAGGTCTTACTCCGTTTTCACCAGATATTTCACTCAACCAGACCGTACATAGTTGAATATCCCTATATACTTTGACATGGTAGACCGGATCGGCGAAGACTATCAATAAGTGCTAGAATTAATGAAAGTCTCACGAACAGCCGAGTGCAAAGTCACCCGCAACGACGGTATTTGATTCGCTTCATTATATTTTATACTCTCACATTTCAAAAAAAAATCAGTTGACACTTTTTGTTCTTTCTCCGAAATCGCCGAAATGTTTTTTTCAAATTGTTGTTCAAAAACCTTTTTTAACAAGAAAAAAAATGTCAAATCCAAAATTTTGGTAGGAATCGTTGGACACTTATTCTAAATAAACCAAGGATTTTGGTCGGGTTAAAATAGCATTGAAAACGTTTGTAGGGAATGTTAACTTCTGGGGTGGTCATAAAGATTGGAATTCGATGTTTCTTACCGCTTGGCCTCTTGTTCGGTAATCTAAATATAAAATTTAAGATTATGTATTACGTATAATGCCCTTTCTTGAAATTTGAACAATAAAAATTAAGTGCAGAGAGCGACAAGAAAATTGAAAAAGAAAAAAAAATACATTTGTCATAAATTGGATGGAATTTGAAAATCCCAACCGGGACTGTATTTCGGCCAAGAGATTTATGTGAGAACCACACGAGTTGATGGGAAACGTGAAGATATTCCAATATTAGCATATTTATCGTAAATGGCAATTATGGAAATTACCCTGGGAAATAGAGGATATAATTCAATTTCACGAGACTTTTCTGGTGGCTCGAAAGTTCCTTTTATTGCTCTTTTGCTGACGTTTGAAAAAGCTCGCCACCGAAAAAGCTTCCAGATGAAAGATAGTAATTGAGAATTTATGGCTCTATACGCGATTCCTCTCACAAAATTCTTTCTCATCAGAAATGAGTAAATCCCTTTTTGAGCTTTTGTCTTGAAAAATAAAATAGCATCCGAGTAAATTGAGAGTTACTTCTTTAAACTTTCTCCAACACTAAACTTTATCTTTGGCAAATTTGTTGTGATCTAATTGCACGCAGAGTGCA
Organism: Phlebotomus papatasi; assembly: GCF_024763615.1. Classification (NCBI taxonomy): domain Eukaryota; kingdom Metazoa; phylum Arthropoda; class Insecta; order Diptera; family Psychodidae; genus Phlebotomus; species Phlebotomus papatasi. The sequence goes on from NC_077223.1 coordinate 58,067,709, forward strand.
CGAAAGGTGAAAGAGGGCATTCAACGATTTCCGCATGGTTTACCGTAAAAGCCCTATAATTTGGAGAATTTTCTATGGAATTGTGCCACGAAGTAAAAGGGAGTGTTGAATGCTAAATGGAGCTTTTTGAATGCAAAACGCGTGGGGTGTAAGCTATTTGAAATTAACTCGCGAGACGTTAATCTAAATGTAAGAGAATTGTTTTAAAATGTAAAGTTTACACTGTAAACGGCTTACGTCGTTTCAAAAAGCTAGGTTATGATTTCTCGAAATTGTATTTAATCACGTTGCACAATGACTTTTTTTGTTAATCCTACAAAAAAATGTTTTTGTATTTTATTTAAATAGTATTGACACCGAATAACTAAAGGAAAGATATTGGGTCACGAAAATGTCGTTTAGACGTATTTTAATGCTAATTTAGCAACTTTAATTGGATGTGAATCCCCGAAGTTCTTCAGTTTAGAATTTCTGACCGAATGAAATGGGCTAGAATCTCTACATCTTCCGCGTTGAGAGGTCGGAAACTTAAGTTCAACAGTAGCGGAAAAATGAAAAATGTCTTGGATTTGCAAATTTCAATCAAAACCAAATAATCAATGTTTCAGAATTAAAGCATTATTGGCCAATCATCGGATGGGATTTGAAATTAAATTCCTGTGTGTTTCTGTTAAGGAATTTTCCATTTTGGCAGCATCATAACGGGGGGATTTTATTTCGAAACCGCCATTTCGAAACAAAATTCCCCCACTGAGCTTTAGACCGGTGCATTTTTGCCTATCTTTTGGCGCTTAAAATCTCCCTCTTCAAAAGCTCCATTTGTTCATGTTCGAATATTTTGACATTTCAAGCGATTTTAAATCATTTCTTTTTGTTTTTCAAGAGATGTTTTTCTCGTGAACTATTTTCAAAGTTATCAAGAGTCGAAAAGCAGGTGAAATAGGGACACGATATCAATCACTCTTCTAAATGTATCGTTTAATCTTCATTAGAATATGGTCGAATTGTTAAATAGACATCCTTAAAAAGAAATAAAGAAAAGTTAAATAGAATAAAGTTGATTTATAGAAAAATAAAAACTTAGGATATTTCCTTAATTTAGCAACAATATTGGCATAAAATCCTGCGGTTTTGATATAAAGGATGGGGATGGATGTCCCATATCCTCTTCCTTATAAAGTGTTCTTCACCAGGCATAAATATTAACTTTACCACTATTTAACAAATTCTTTGGTTGTAAAATACTGTGTGATTGACGTTTGAAACGTTTCGAAATAAAATAGAAAGTCTTCCAAACTATCTATTTCAGTTAGAGCATACTTGGAGAATTTATAACAGAGGGTGGAGAAAATTTATCACAGGAATGAACCACTAGGGGCACTAGGGGAGATTTCCCGAGACTCACCGGTGCATAGCACAGTGGGGTGCATTTCGAAATCCCTCCGTATAGAAGACGCCTTTCTGTAGGACTCGTTTTTGCTATTTGGGTAGAAATTTGTCAAAATTTTGGTTTCCAAAATAATTACGTAAATATGATCCTTGGGGAGAGACTTATTTGACAATTATTCTATGAATGTGTTTTAATTTATTTCCGGTAAAGTACAAGTTTTTGGCTAATTCATTAACTATCGTTAATCTTTTTGGCAAAATTTCTGATACAGTTCGTTAAATATTCTAAGAAATGGAAAGAGGGAGAGACTGAGAGTCAAGTCAAGATGATTTTTTTTGTATGCGTTTTCACCTGCGCAGTGCGGAAGCTCATCAAGCGCGCAAGATCGTGGCCACTTACGCAGTTTTCCAATGTAAACCAGAAATTTCCAACAAAACGCGATTCGAGGCACCGATTGGCGTCCGATGCGGGCATCTTTCTCCGATCCATCGGGATCCGCTTTTTCCCCAACTCACCCTGTTTTCAGTGAGCATCCAGATATCGTTGAAAATAGTGCTGGTAACTTTTTTCATTAGATGCGTTTCTGTGGTTTTAAAATAGCGCGAAATTTGAGAGAATTTCACACTTAATAAATTGTTGGTGGCAAGTTTTTCTCACATCAAGAGTGGCTCTAAGCAGTGACTTTCTTTTCAATTTGTAGCATTTTCTGGCAATTTTTCCAAGTGTTTGTGGATTATGTAATGAGAAAAGTGAAAAAAAAATCTTGAGAGGGTCAAAATGAGTGCTTTGGGGCTGAATTTAGGAACATTTCTCACACGTTTTAGGATAAACAAATATTTTCGCAGTTCTTTTAATCTTCTGATCGATTGTGGTCTTGAGCATTGGTGTACACAAGAAGTGGCAAATAAAATGATACTCTCTCAAAAAAAAAAAACAGTGGTAAAACCATTCAAAAAAATTGCTACACCTTCAAACCCAAAAAAATTATTATAAATTTTTTTTAACTCAATTTTTATGCCCAAAAAATTGGCAGTTTGTGTCATATTTGAGAAATTCTCACTAGGAAATATGCTTTTTCTTACTTTTCCTGTTTCTGAGTTATTAATTTGACCATGAAAAGATGTTTCAATTACACTATCCAATAACTCTTTTTATTATTCGGAAAAAACTTGAAAAATACCCACAAGAAAATACACAAGATCATCTGTGACGGTGGATAAAATATTGCTAAATTTTGCTATACCCATTCCATCGACTGGGTTTAATAATAAAACGACGCTTTAGCGCGAAGGAGGTTGGGGAAAAAGAAAATTAATGATGCTGTCGCGGTGAGAATTTTCACTGAATTTTCATACACTGACTGATTTGAAATGAAAAAAAGACACAAATTTTTATGTGAATAATACAAGTCATCAAACAATTTGTTAAAAGACCTTCACCTTTAACAAGAAAATTCCGAAAACAAAGAACTTTGCCATAGATTAATAATATATAGGGAAAATTCATTAGTTCTTGGCACAATTATATATACTAGTTTCTGCTATTTCCAAAAATTATTGTATTATATATTTTAAAATAATCAAAGCTTCTATTTTTGACCTACATTCATAAAATTGTGATAATAAATTAAATTTTCCATATGAATTTTATTGTTGTATTTTCTTCTAAATGTTTAAGAATACAAGAATTGATTTTTAACAACAATTATATCATTTTTGTATTTATAGTATTTTCTTTTCTATCATAAGGTACAATGATGACCATTTACCGGTTCTCAAACGATTTGAACCGATTTATAAATCACTCAAAGGACCCCTATAATAGTTTTAAGAGTAATAAAATTGATTTTCAGACAAAAATGACTTACCGGTTTATAACCGGTTGGGCACTCAATGGGTCAAGTGGGAGAGCACTCGCTCTATGATGCAAGTGTCCCAGGCTCGAATCCCCTTTAGGTCACCAGGATTTTTTATGGCTTTAAAGGTGTTCCAATTGCATCCAGTGAGCTTCACTGCACTTGATTCCACGGGACAGGGGACTGACAACGCCATCCCTGTATAAGAAAAAATAATAATGGACGTCCCGATCTCCCTTTTAGAAAAGCCTAGTTCCTCTATGGAACGTAGTGCCACCATTATTATTATATTATACAATTACAAGAGTTTTTACTTGCCTTAAGAACGGTTTAGTTTTTTTTGTGGTTTTGTGAATAAGTTATGTCAAAAGTTTATCAATTCAAAATATCTTCAACCTCATTCTGTATACTACTTTCGATTCTGAATTTAAATTTCGATTTTGTGTGAAAGTGAATTGAAGAATTAAGGAAAAATTGATAAAACCCTAAGTCACGAAAAAAATCATAAAAATTTTCAAAAATTAACGCGTGTTTAATTTTAAATATTGTAATAGTTTCAAAAAAAATTATTCCTAGATCAGGAAAATTTTATTAGTAATATATATATATATACCAGTCTTTAACACTCTTTTTCTTATCACCGTTAAACAGTAGAATACAATTGTGATTTTTCGTAATGCAATCAAAAATATACATAAATATTTACATTTTAAATATTTAGCAGAATCGTATATAGTAAAGAGGGGTAATTCCGATGATGTTCATAGAGTGCGACTTTAACGCTTGTTTTTGGACTGATGAAATATGTTTTCCCCATTTCAAATCAATAGAATTATTCTCTGTTTCGTTTAGATTCATGATAGAAAAAGAATTTTAGCAATAATATTGAAGAAAAATAATAAAATTACGTTAATATTAATATTATGCGCAAGAACGTTACTACGATGATTTTATCTAACTCCGTTGAATTCGATCAAACTCGGATGCTCATTTTAAGGAAAAGTTTAATGCATAAAAATGAGAAGATATTATTTCAAAGACATATTTTTTAAGTTTTATTCCATCAAGCCATTCCATGAGCTACAGATGGCCAATATCGGATGTCTCTTATAGGAGACACTGCCAGGCATGAAGCCATCTGCTACATTCGGAAGAGGAGTCCATTATCAATAACCAGCACGATCAGGCCACCGACAATGATCCAGTCACCCCTGGAAATCAACTCTCTGCAAATTTCTGAGGCTCTCGATCCTCCTGAAACTCAACCGATTTTCGACACACTAAAACAGTGCTATTTTTGGCCAGGAGAAATTCTAAAACGTCGCCAGAAGAAGAGGATCGAAATCAGCAATGTGAATTAATGGAATAAAACTTAAAAAAATGTTTTTGAAATGATATCTTCTCATTTTTATGCATTAAACTTTTCCTTAAAATGAGCATCCGAGTTTGATCGAATTCAACGGAGTTAGAAAAAAGCATCGCAGTAACGTTGTTGCGCATATATTAATATTATCGTAATTTTATTATTTTTCTTCAATATTATTGCTAAAATTCTTTTTCTATCATGATTCTAAACGAAACAAAGAATAATTCTATTGATTTGGAATGGGGAAAAATATTTCATCAGTCCAAAAACAAGCGTTAAAGTCGCACTCTATGAAAAGCATCGGAATTACCTTTTTACTTTACTATAGAGTAAAGTGATATAATTTAGAATTAGTGTTATAAGTTGGACAATTCGCCGGTACAAGTTGGACATGTCTTTTTTCTTGATAAATACAGTACAAAATTTGTTTTTAAGCACAATTAACCAAATTATAAAACTAAAGCATTAAAAATACACAAATAAAATTGAAGTACCAAATTTATCAAGACAAAAAGCCCTGTCCAAATTGTACCATTGTCCAACTTGTACCATTTTTCCCTAGTCAATACTTAAGAGAAACTAATGGGAACGTAGTTAGTTTGTAAATGGCTCATATTCGTTTAGCAAATGAGTCACTAAAAAAGTTCAGCTAAGTGAAACTGCCCCATCCAACCTCCAGCAGAAAGAAGAAACTATTATATACATTAATCTAAAACGGAAAGAGGTGATCTTGAATCTTGAATTTGCAATTAAATTCTGAATATGACATTTTGAGAAAATGTCTTTGATCAATTTGAACTCACATGGATTATATTTAACAATTTCATATGATATGTAATTTAATTTTGAGATAAGAATACGAGTGGTGTATTAAAGTGTCACAATGAGATATCTCAAAAGGGGTTATTCGTAGGCTAAGCTTATGAGAGACATTTGGCAGATGACCAAGTAATTGTTATTGGATGAAAGATTGGCATTTTAGAAAATTTACGGTGCATAAGTGGACAATTTTCAGCAGATATAGACCAAATAAATGAACTTTAAAACTATTTATGTACAACAGCGTACATTTAGTACATAACGACTAAACCAAAAGCTCTGTCAGTGAAAAAGCTAATCAAATAAAATATACAATGAGAATGGAAATGGGGTAGGCTAAATTGAAATATATATGGGATAAAAGCCAGTTGCGTGAATGCAAAATGATGTCCAGGGAGTGTGGAAGCCTAAAGCGTTCAATATATATTAGTGTGAAGACAATTTTCAATTATTTTTCCGTTGCAAGTCAAAAATCAATAAATCGGCTTATCAACCACTATATCCGACCCAAAACATCAATCTCGAAAGCACCATCAGCGCTTGTCGTTTGTGCCATTCAGCACCAAAATCCAATGGTGCTCCCGTTGAATTTTGGGATTTAATTAAAAATCGTTTTTGCCAATAATCACGAACAACATCCAATATTCTCAGTTTGAATTCATCATACGCAATTTCAACCCTTTCTCGCACCAAACATAGAACAGCTTCAAAATCGCTTTTTTCCACATTAACAATCCATTTGATGACTTGTGCGGAAAAGTTGTGGGTTTTGGGATGCTATTGGGGAAAATTCGTTAATTAATCCGCGATTTACATGAAATGGGCATGGGGGATATAGAGAGTGTCTGTCTAATGATTTACCATCCTCAAAACAACTTTATTCAAAATAATCAATCAGCTACAAAGTCCATAAATTAATCACTTTGATCGTGTTGATGAGAAAAATCTGGTGTGATAAAATGATGAATTAAAAATATTGTGACGTGAATGTGGAGTCTTCCCATCCACTAAATTAATATCAAAGGCGCTGTATATCTAATTTTTCATACTCTTGGAAGAATTATGATGTTTCAGCAGCGTACGAAGATGAATTTATTTGAGAAATTTAATTGTGAATCACATCTCTTTGATTTCTCAGCAATTACGATGCATATGGCAGTTTGGGGCCACCTTTTTACACATTCATAAGAGAGAAAAAAAATGAGTACAAATTAATAAATCTCTCAATTTAAGAAAATCCAAATGCCTGTGACAATTTCCTCTGTGGAGAATTTGTCTGACAAAAATATTTGTGTCAGTGTTTGAGCATCGAATGTGTGCAGAATAGTGTAAACAATCAACATCTTCGAGTTTGATGGTTCGTTAGCGCAAAATGTCGCGATGGGGGCGCTTGATGGGTGGGATTTGGGGGCGGGTTGATGCACAAGTCGTCAGTCTGTGATTAGAATGTCAATCACAAGGATGGTGGCTGTCTTACCAATTCAACTGGGAGATCAATAATCAGATCGACTTATTTCACCGTTTTTTTCTTTCGCTGGAAAATGGAATTGAAGTGATGGATATACATTTGAAAGCTTCATTCTTTTAGATTTAGACACTTCACATGTCGGTGGTTTCAATCCATATTGTTTTAAGTCGACTGAGAATAAGTTATACGTCAATAAATATATTAGACTAGCTATTTAAATACTTTGCCTTTAGGTCAAATTCATTAAAGGAGTAATGACAAAAATATGAAGTGTTTGAAGCCAGAGTATGTGCTAAACCTGAAAGACTTCCCCTATATGTAATAAAACTCTCCAACAAAGTTCCCGGACATTCTTGCAAGTCGCCAAAAATGTGTGTGGCCTTGCGCTGTCTGATAAGGCACAATTCCCTTGTTTTCGATTGATGGCTTCCTTCAAACAATGTATTTAATCCAAATAGGGGAGACCGGGGAGATTGGGACACATTTTCTTGTTTTGACTTTGAGACAGTATTCCAAAAAATCACGATAATGTATTACAATTTCATGCGGTTTATACACTGAGAAAAAAAGGCTACGATTAACTTTTTTTCGTCATAATTTTAACACTTTTCGGGTGTAAAAATATATCAACATTTTTTAATGTTAATTTTACACCTTTTGAGGGTAAAATCAACATGAAAAAGGGTAACTTTAACCCATAATACACCTAAAAAGGGTAATATTTACACCGATTTCGGATCATTACTGTAGGATAAAATTAACATTTCGGAATGTTATTTTAACTTTTTCGGATTTCTCTCAGTGTAGGGGATACTTATGAGTATTGATTTTATAAAAAGTACTCGATAGAACTTGGAAAACAGCTGAATTTTCTTGGAGAAGATAAAACCTCCCCAATGTGGGGCAGTATGAGACGTAAAGGGGATGTCTGGGACGCATTTTTTCTCGCATAATTTGCATTATTGGAGCATGTTAATTAATTTTAAATATTAGATTAAAAATATTTCTAACAGAAATAAAAGTGTTTAATCTTTTATTTCACACTTAGAAATTAATATCAATTTTATTTGTTCAATAGAGTCATTTTTTGTCAATCACTTCGACAATCAATGTATTTTCTTTGTATTACTGTCCTAGATTTCTTTCCTTTTTTTATTCTAATTCTTGATTATTTACATGAGCTCTCAATAATTAATGAAAAAATTTCCTCGTCTCATACTACTCCTGTCCCAACCTCCCCGGTCTCCCCTACTACGCAAAATTCAGCATCTAGCCCTAGAAGCTTTACAAAATTAAGAGTTTCCGTGGAGATGCAAACTAAATATTGCTATTATGATCCAAGGGTTTCATCTAATTCTTTTCAAAAAGATAGTAAAAAATTGTAAAAATTTAAAGTTACAGTTCACAAAACTGCGCAACTCTCCTCTACTTATTTTTTCGAGAAAGAAAGTAATCCCATATATGATTCAAATTTCTCAACATAAAATCACTCTCCTGATTTTTTAGTGTTTTATGTTAGAATAGTATGTAATGGGACATTCGCCATAAGGTATATGCATTCCCTTGTAGCAAATTTAATATGACTTACACCCTTTATACCCATTTTTAAAGTTATTATTTATATATAACGCTGAAAACATTCTATAACCGTACCATGCTATTTCCCTATTTTACTTTAATTTTTCAATAGGATTTATTATAAAATACTACGTAAATATGTAAAGTATCTTACACTATAGTAAAGTGTAAAAGTAGCCATAAGTATAGGTACTTGGCGTAAGGGGTGCTTTCAACTTTTACGTCACTATACAGTAGTATCTATTTGAATAGCAATCCCCCTGAATGTATTTTGAATGTGAAAATTTCCTAGCGTTGTTCACAAGTATAACTGAAAAAATGCTCCAATATTGACTTTTATAGAAATAGCAAATGAATTAGTCAATCTGCATTGAATATTGGATTTTATTTGTTACACAATATATTGGATATGCATGGAACATACATAAAATTTTCAATGCATAGCTCTGAGCCAAAAAAACTAACAAAAGCTGTAATTTTTACTCGACTGCCAGAAGGGATATGTATTTAAGTCTAGATATTAGCATGGATTTTTTATGATTTTAATACCTAATATACCAAAAGCTACGTCTAAATGTCAATTATCAAAGTTCCTATATAGAGGAATATTTAAAATCCTAATTAGTTGAACTGATTCTAGGAGTTAAGAATATTAGCAAGACCTAAAACCGCGCGAATTCGCAATTAATACTCACAATGCAAAATATTTTCGACACCACACAAAAAATAATTAATTTTTTGTTAACTACTGAGAAAGATTTACAATTTCGAAATATCCAAGGGGGAGATATTAGGGTCGGAAGTGATGGACAGCTGAAAATGAAGTGCTTGGAAGTTCTTGGAAGTGGGAGTGTCCGAAAATAAAGTCTTTTCTGTTTAATTCGAAAAAGTTGGTTGACAATTTACAAGTTCGGTTATGATAACAAAACGGGGTAAATAAAGCTGAAATTTATTATAGCTTAATTTTTGTTGTAATTTGGCCGACAAAATATTCTGTTGAAGGCTATAAATTTATTCACAATATTTATTATTAATGAAAAATGTGTCTTTCATTGCAATATAATTTTCTTTAATTTTTACAGGAGTATCAAATTCATGTTAGTTGTTCGCAAATAATGATATACCTATTGCAGTTGACTTTGAATCATTTTCATGGCAATATTTCCAGTATTCGTGTGGAAGAAAATTTATCGATAACATTTGAAGATATTTTTAAGGTTGTGGAAAACAATAATTCAATCGTATTTCGCTATTTATAAAAGGTTGGATATATTTAAAAGCTCGATACATGGCTGCCATATCTTTTAACTGAAAGGAATAAGGAGAAGTGTAGGAACTGTATTACGGGTTATTATGGTACATTTTATGGTAATTTTTTAACCAAAGACCTTTGTATTCAATTCCGGAGTATATGATTTGCCGGATCATGAGCGGTGGTTGAACGGGTACGAAGTCTTTGGGGTTAACGGCAATGAAGTAATAGCGTGGTGGTGCATAGGATTTTGACATTAACCTTAAAAAGATCTCACTTATCTGACCACTATCCTGTCGATTGATCTATATTTTTCAGAGTAACTTAAGTAACTTTTTCAAATGTGACAAGGAAGTTTTAGCCGGTAAAAAATTATTAACTTGGTAAAGAATTATTTTTGATACGATATTTTTTTTTGAAGTATATAAATAATATTTATGAATTACAGGCACCTCATTTTCAAAAAGAAAAATTTAAAAAAGCATTTTTTTTATCATTGCTCCCACCTCCCACCTGATTTCTCAAATATACCTTTGTAAAAAAAATTGGCCGATACTGTAGTTCTGAAGTAATGAATCAGTTGCACTCCTACTTTTAGTATCTTAGAGACTTTCCAACACAGTTTCAATAAATTAGAAACTACAATACACTTTTTAAAGACTCTCTTTTCCAAAAGTAGTTTCACTAGTATTTTAGAAAATCCATAGAAAGAAATTCTATTGGTCGTAAAACACAGATAATATTAAAATACCACACCGAGAAAAATGGAATTTATTTAAATTGAATATTTTGCATTTAATGTTAAAAATTCTGGGTAAATATTCGAATCAATTGACTTTTCTTTCAATACAAACGAAATAATTTTGATTTTGAAAGTAATAACAATAATTTCAAATATTTTTACATTCATACGGAGAATAAATAATTTTTCTTTTAGCGCGAATGTTTAAATATTTGAAATAAATACCTCAGCTTTTGAATCAAAGATAATATATGGTAAAAATAACAATTATGCATTGAAAATGAAAAACTACACATTTATATTAAATGTGCAACGTTGTGTTGTCAAAAATAAAATTTTACTTTTGATTTAAAAGTACTGTTTTATGAAATCAAATGCAACAAGCATTAATTTAATGGGTAAAATTTAATACTGACATTTTTGTATACATCTTAATATTATCTGTATTTATTTCAAATGAAAAAGACTTTTTAAACAATTGTTTCAAAATTTTATTTCAAATGATTTTTTTTCTATTTAATGTGGAGGAATATCAAAGCAAACATATTTGCCATTGAATCTATGGTAAAGAACATTTAAATATACCAAGGAAATTTTTAATTTTACCCATTGTCTATTTAAATTAATGGTAAATCGTGGTTAAAACAAATATTTCTACTATTGAAACTATGGTAGTGCTACCCAGAAATTTTTGATTCTACCCATGAAAGTGTTTAAAATCCACTTTAGAAATAAAGTGCAAATGTATTTGATTTAAAAGACATGTTTTCTTTTCAAATACAGTGCCATTCAAAATAAATACAAATATATTTGTTGTGGCTATGATTACTGCCTTTCAGATCAAATGTAAAAATATTTGAAGTAAAAGTCGTCTGTATTCAAATCAAATAAAACATTAGAAACAAATATATTTCACCATTGGCTGACGAAAAAAATATTTTTTTTTGATTTTACCCAGAAAAACATTAATACTACCCATAAAATTTTTCTCGGTGCATTAGTATGCAAGACAATCTACCGCTAGAAATTTAAGATATAAGCAAAATATTAAAAAAAAATATACGTAAAAATAAATTTCTTGAGAATTTTTAATGTGTTTTAATTAGATTTTTCATAATGTTGAATAAATTACTGATTCCTAAGTATGAGAAGTGCATGAAGTGCAAGATGTGTTGCAAGTAATGGAAGTATTACAGCTTTTTCGGGAGTCTTCCGAAATGCTGGAAGTGTAAAGGGCTCTTCCATAAAAATTGTGGAAGTGTCTGAAAGTGATGTACATATTTTCAGCCTAATATCTCCCCCTTGAAAATATCCTAGTTAAACGATCTATTGTTTTTCTTCTTTCAACTTTGACAAAAGCCGATAGAATCGTCGAATTTAATTAACTTTATCCCTAGCTCGTTTAATATTCGTTTTTTTTAAGTCGTCGGATTTTCTAGTTTTTTTCTGTAGGTAATTTTTCTGGGAGAATTTATGGCCCAAAAGGGTAATGCCAATATTAACATTCTGTGAATGCAATTTCCCGCAGATACACCCACCCATGTTTTAGCAGAAGATTGAGTGCGACAGAAAACAGTAGAGTATCTATGCAAGAGATTATCAATCTCTTAATGACTTTAGAGTTCCACAGTGATTGATTGCACTCTCTATTTGCTTGTTTATTGTTGAAAGTAAATTGAACTCTTGTGGCCAAGCTCTCTGTATGGTCTATTTTTGTACGCCATGTATCACATCCCGGGTTGTGTTATGGTCCCTCAAAAACACCAACCATGATTCTGCTCATTTTCAACAAAAGTATCATAGAGTGTTATGGCACAATTTTCGTCATCTTTACCCATACCTTTCCATCTAGAAGGATTTTTCGCCCAAGGATTACAGCAGGATTTTTAAGTGGGAGGAATATTTAATGCAATTCATCCTCAGTGTCGTCCAAATGTGCAAATCCCTTGGAAAAATAATCCCAAACGCGCGCGTTGGAGAAAAGCTCTTGCCCAACCAAAAGAGCTTCTGCATAGAAGCTAATGGAGGGTGATTTAGCACATTGTAAGGTGAAATGGATCTGGTGGTGGAAAAATAGTGAAAATATCTGCAATATATGAATGGCATGTCTCAGGAGGAATCCAATTTTCAACTCCAGAAAAATACCCACAGAAAGTGCCATTGCAGTAAAAGGGAGACAAATGAGACAATTTATTGAACAAGTATTGTATTACTTTGCACAAAGTCAAATAAATGTCACCCCATGAATTTCATCTCTTCCGAGGAAAAGGAAAGCAAATAATGCTTGGAGGTGTTTAATTAAGGAAATGAAAAAAACACTGAAGAAAAGAGGGCAAATATTTTCAATTTGCAAAGTCAGCAACAGTGATCAAAATGTGTTTCGGATTTTATATTAAATTTTATATTTGTTTTCTGATGGATACCCTTTCAAGAGGACGTAGTTATTGCTAATTTTATTTATTTTATTGCGTTAGCTAGGAAGAACATAATATATTTTCCGAAGGAAATGGATTTACTACCACTGTAGCATTTTCTTACCACATTAAAGTTTGACTGTGTTATCACACTTGCACATTAAAATTTTAATATGATTCACATTAATTGTCACTGGTGAGAGTCCAAATGTGTAATTTGTGTATTTGAATCATTTTATATTCAAAATTTGATTTATTTGTTGATAAAAAAGTAGACTTGGCCCGCAAAATTTGATATATATTGATTTATAGTATTTATGCGAAAAATTAATGCGATTTTCTCTTTAATTTTTTAATGTGAAAAATATTTATGCTTTAGGTAAATTTAAACTTATTTTTGCAGGCCAAATCCACTTCTTTATCAATAAATAGAAAAACCCCAAATATTAAGTGACTCAAAGACACAAATAACATATTTGGACGCTCACAAATGACAATTAATGTGAATCACATTAAAATTTTAATGTGCAAGTGTAATAACGCCGTAACGTTTAGTGTTCCTTTTATGAAAACTACTTCTTACGATGAAAATCTTACCTCGATATAATTGAGGAATATTAATGACATTTCTCTAAATCCATTGAAGATTATAAAACTAAAATTTGAGGAGTTAAAGTCTGAAATATGTACAAATATGTACGCAACGTAACTTAGATTAGCAATTGTCGTAACTTGTTCGTCACCTAAATCTGAAATTTATGTATAGCTTGTGTATTTCAAATAATGATATAAGAATTGCTGATAAAGATGATAAGAAAGTTGCGACTCCATTGTTGATCCAATCAATGATACATATTTTCTTGCGTTTGATACAGATTTTTCATTACATTTTTCCCATTTTCCATTTAGTCTTTTTTAAACTGCGGCATTAGGGGAGAGCCGGAATGTTTAAGACATTTTTTTTTGTATTTTGACTTTAAGGTATTATTTTCAAAACTCAAAAAATTATCTTCAAATTTTGTAATGCCCAACGCACAATAACTTTTGTTTAGTAAACATGTTTATGACATTTCAATGAGAGTGAGTGAGATCTAGATCTAGTCATCCCGCTCACTCTCATGGGAAATTCTGAAAACATGTTTACAAACAAAAGTGATTGTGCGTTGGGCATAAAGCGCTTAGTATATTCACTAGAAACTTTATTAAAATGACTCGATTAGTGTTTTTGTCACATTTATTTAAATAATCAAATAAATAATCCACCGTATCTCAAATATGAAGACCCTCTCCTAGTATAAAAAGAAAACAAAAATGTTTGAAATTAAAATTAGAATTTTAAAATTACTTTTCTTTCTATTTTCGTCCCACTTTAGGACTTGTACACCCCTAGAAAAGTGCACAGTGTGCAAGATTTGTTAAAGAGCGCCAATGTAAATATACTTCCGCCACTTTGCATCCCACAAACTGCAGTATATTGAGTCTATTTTGGCTTGAAATTAAGCTTCAGCTGTCAGTTCAGCCAAAATAGATTACCAGAGTGATTGACAAAATTGACTTCTATAGAAAATGTTTCTCACGACTGAATTTCTTTTAATTCACATACTTAGATGATTTATTTTGATATCAAGAAGGCATATACAAGAATTTACCAGTGAATCAATCGATCCTCCCAATAAGACAATTAATCACACAAGTTGCTCCTCTTTGGATGAGTTTTATGATCTTGTTTATGGACGGAGAAAAACCAATAAAATCGATTTTATTGGAACATTTAAGACAAATACTTCAGAAACGGAAAAAGATGAGATATAAACACACTTTTAAAATTATTTTTGTTTGGTTTTGGTACTTTTGAACACTGAAAGACACACTCTCTGGGACTATTTTTGTTCACGGAATTTTTTTCAATTAATATATGAAATTACTCGCCAAAAATAAAATTTTTGTCAATTACCTATGGAATTATTTAAAATATATTTCAAATTGAAAATGATATTTCTATAATTTATTTGTGGAAATTCACTAGATGAATATCAATTAGCTTTGTTATTTATGATAAGCTTTTGTGAGCAATATTTAATTAACATATTTATCATCATCATAAATATTTATCAAAAGCACTCATTTTGACAGTATTTTATAATAATTTGTTTTATTAGATATTATTATTCCAAGTTTTATCTGTTAGATAAATTGCAGAAATGCTGCAATACAAACCTTTTTTTTTAATTTAGGTAAAAAGTGAATTTATGAAAATTTATAATGAAAATGTTTTGTGGACAATTTTCATTTTGAAAAAAGAAAGAAGAATCGCAGCGTAGAACTTTTAATTTTAAAACTTGTGTAAAGTACTATGAGTGAAATGGTTGGTCATCAGAGAAGGGAAGACTCTCCAGTAGCTAGAGACATCTCAATGTCTCCGTCATCGCGACGTCGTGCTGACTTTACTTTGAGGCAGCTTCAAAATGATGTTATGTTCAGAGCTAGATCAACTCTGAGTAGTTTGGGTGATGTTATGAAGAGGCCATCAGCTTCGAAGACAACTGTAAAACCACCTCATAAGCACCGCAGTACATTTGACTTCTTTCTGTGTGCGAAACACAAGAAGATAGATTCCAAAAAGGAGATTTTGGGAGAAAATGCTACAACTGAAGCAGTTACAAAACGTCCAAGGGGCAAGTTTACACGCAATAAAAGCTTGGATTGTGAAGGTGGAGAAAATGTACCGCTAAGGCGGGATGATCTAAGTCTATCTCTGGGAGAGAATCTCAATTGGATCCCAGAAGAATCTCCACCTAGAACTCGTCCAGTGTCATACCATGAGGGAAATGTTACAGTTAAAGCCAGGCTAAAGCTTCAGAAGTTTATGTCCCACGATGAGAGCACTTTGAATGTTCCGAAACCTGCAACAATTATACGACAAAATTCTCATGATCCAAGATCACCAACCATTTCGGAGGACAAAGTTCTCGAAGAAAACCATAATTTGGAACTTCCTCAAAAGCCACGCAAGAAACTTTCATTCAGAGAACCAGAAAATGATGCCTTTATACGACAGAGGAGCAATAGTTTAGACTCTGAACTTGAGGTAGACTAGCTCTAAAAATGTTTGACTGTGAATTTAAGGTTTTCAAATGTTATAAATTTTTAGAATCAATTTTTACGGGAATGTTCTTTTATTCTCAGAGATATAGTATTTAGGGGAATGTTGGCATGGTCCGCACAGAGTGAACTTTCAAACAACGCAAATTTTCTCATTGTTTGCAAAGAGCTAGTTCGTCATTTCTTAGCCATATAAGATATTAAGCTCATGATACGAGACAAGAAATGGTTAATCAGCTCTTTGCAAACAAAGAGAAAATTCGCATTGTTTGAAGGTTCACTCTGTGCGAACCATGCCTACATTCCCCTAGCTCTCTAAGTTAGCTCCGCCTACAGAGAATTTTGTGCCACGCCTCGTTCATGATGTCCAAGTAACAAATTCAGAAGTTGAGGCTTCTTTTTCAAAATTTTGTTTTTTAACTTTAACCTTTGATTGTTCTATATCAGAAATTGAAAACTATTTTGTTGACCTTAGCTAATGAGGGGCGTGGTCTATTTAAACTAGGTTTATTTAGGGGGTCAAAATAGTAAATCTCTGCAAAAATGAAAGAAAATAGACGTTCTATAATACACAAATGTAGTCAGAATTGATTAAATTAAATTGGATTTTCCTTTCAGTCGCAGGCAATGAGGATTGTCCGCACAGTTGGTCAGGCATTTGAGGTCTGTCACAATAGGAAGGTGTCTGCCCAAAATACCAAGGTTACAGCCCTGGATCGTGCTGAAGATGGAGGCTCAGAGACGCCCTGTGATACATCAGAACAGGATCGATGCTCAGACCCACTCTCTGATGATGAGGAACCTCGTAAAGGTAAGCCACAGAAACCCCATGCGTGCAGTTGCATTGAACCAAAACACATGCTATTTTATTTATCTGGAATGCATGGATTTCAGTACTCTGACCAATTTTCAATCGCAATACTCCCGCACTTTTTTCCGCTTAGATCTATATGGGTTATTGATGGGCTAAAAATCACCCTTGACCTCCCCCCCCCCCTGGGTTATTATTTTCGTGTGGAAAATATGGAAATGGCTGGTAGAATTGCTAAACAATTGGATGGAAATTGATTCAATGCTCAATGCCATTAAATTGAGAATATAGTGAACAATTGACGGCAATTTTGGATATCTTCACATGGAATAGATTCACTGTTGATTTATTTGAAGCCACAGTTGACAGAGTTGAAATGGACAAATTGCTTACAATGCATAATTAATTTGATTTGTCATCAATTTATCTTAATGTTCAAACGATGGACAAATTAGTTTGGTATAGATGAGTCAATTCATGAAGCTTTGTGGGTATGGATGTTCACCCAAATCCACAAGTCAATGTCTTCAGAAGCCTTCAAAAGTTGAGATAGAAGGGACGATATTGAAGCATTTACGCAATTGAGAAGCTTTTAGCAAAAAGCTTTTCAAGGAAGAATTTATTAAATTTCTCAACGAAGGAGAGAACATGATAGTAAGATGAAAATGCAGAAATAATGCTCACATCTCCCATTCTTTTGAGAACATTGGGTGGAATTTTATGGGTTTTTTTTTTCTAACCATTAACATTCTGTTTGACTCTTCCTGCAAACAAGGAAAAAATTGCACAACATCGACTTCAAATGTGATGCACACGATAAGTAGAAAAAAAAAATTTGCCAGGAAAACATTTAGTGAATTTATTGCTATCCACCCCATTTGGGATAGTATATGGAAGTTTGAGGGTTGAAAGGTCATGAAAAAAGGGCATGTGTGTGTTGTATTTAACGATTTAATTTACAATGTGTGCATTTAGGGTGTTGGCAAAATAGTCAGCAAAAGTGACGCAATTAATGCAATGGAAATGATTTATTGAGAAAAATTCAGAGTCCCATTGTTTAATAAACAGACAACAACCCATCCACCCACCCTAATTAACCCTTTTCACAAATTTATTACATTTGGGGTATGGGGAGGACTTTCATTAATCTCCGCAGAGTTGAGTGAAATCATGGGCAATTCTGAGACACATATTATTGATCTGATGAAAGCTTTCCACGGTTGGAAGCACCCAGGAAAAGCTCAACCATATGCAAATGCGTTTCTGAGGAAACTGTATGGGACAGGAAATGTCTGTCATGACGAGAATGATGCTTCAGCAATCACAAACACTCCCAAAGAATCATTAATTGTGGCAACTTTCTGGCTTCAGGAAGTGAATATGAAATGTGGCCAGGGACTATTTTGTGTACCTCCCACTGCTTTTTAGCACAATTTCCAACACCTTCCAGAATGGATTTTGTCCAAAGGATGGTAACTAATAGCTGTCGTAACTTTTGAGGACATTGAAAATTAAATATAGAAAATTAACTCTGCGCAAGAGTTTTAAATTGAATACAAAACATAAACTAAAAGTTTATTAATTTATCCTTTAAGTTACTAGTATATTTTGCGATTTCTGTCACTCAGAGTGATGATCTTTGAAATGGACACTTTCAATTCACTCATAAAAATTTTAAATTTTTAATATTGCTCTAAAAAAATCTTTTGCGAAAAGTTCGCTTTGATATTCCAAAAAAATCCAATTGAAGAATTTTAGGCATTTTTTTAATTGAAAAAAGTGATTTTTGTCGAAAATTGCTATCAATGTAGAGGCCTAGATAAATATCGAAAAACATGATGTAAGAAAAACCTAGGGTAAATGTCCTAATTCGAAACCATTTCCAGACGCTTAACTTTGACAGAAGATTCATCACATTAGGTCAATATTTTTCTGAAGAAAATTACATAAATTTGCTCCTTAATTTTTCTAGAATGTTACCTTTTATTAAAAATTCTTTAATATAATATGTAAACTTCTTAAATACAAGAATACGCGAGCGTAAAATGCTTCTATTAAAAATGTATTAATCCAATTGGAGACAAAGGAAAGTTTCTAATTGGAGACAAACAGTGTAAGTGAAATCGCGACGAAAGGCTTCCAAAACCTTGTTGAGTTGCTCCTGAGTGCAGGATTTGTTCTTATTCCTGGTCTTTTCTTGTTTCCCATATGAGACAATAAGAAAATTACTTTAAAAAAAATCATATTTCCGGTATTTCCAATTGAAGCATTTGCAGACACTTCAGAAAAACCCTTTTTGTTGTTTGTTGTTTGTTGAAAACTTCACGTGCCGTTAACAATAAAGATTAGCACTTAATTTCACATAATTCTGCCAGATATCTAAAAAAATAATATAATAAAGAACAAACACCCTAATGTGTTTTTCATTAGAAAACATGGTTGATTGATGAAAAATTCGATAGTGAAAATGTACACTTTTAGTGTTTCTGAGAAATTTATAAATTATTTTTTGTGAATATGAATGGATTTTCGCTTTATTTAGAGCAAAATTAACTAAATAATGAAACTGAGTTATAGAAAATATATAAATAAAAATTTAATACTATATTCATCATGAAAAAAAATGATGTTTCCATTTGGAGTAGCGAAAAGTTTCCATTTGGAACAGGTTTTGAATTAGCTTAATTTACCCTACTGCATCAAGGCTCTCAAACCTAGAGTGAGTGAAATTCTCTTATCAACGTTTAACAAATTTTCTAATTTATTATATCATATAAATTAGAAAAAAAGAATAAAAATCTTTTGATATAAAAAACAGAAAATAAATAAAAAAAGACAAAATCAAAGTAAAATATTTCCTTTTAGAAGATGAGTTAGTTAAACTCGTACTTGCACTGTGGAACGTTTTTGCCTTGATCACAATTTACAATTTATCTCCTCTCCAACACAAAAATTTCATTTAAAAAAAGGCAAAAAAAAACGATCAGTAAAAAATTCTAAATGGGCAGTAAAAAATTAAAAATGAGCAGTAAAATATCTAATTATGGTCGGTAAAATACCTAAATCTTTACAAAAATGGGCCTAATTTATATATTTAACATTTAAAATATTTCCATATAGAGTGAAAAGCCCCTTATTTTCCCTTTGCCAAAATTTGGACGATAATATCACTGTTTCAAATTTTTTTGTTACTGATGAATTTTAACTTTTTACTGTTCATTTATTCAATGCCAAAAAAAGACATACCGTTCAAGTACAATTTTGTCTCAGCTGCTAACAGAAAATATTTGTCTTTCCTTTTTTAACTTCAGATGTATATGGTTTGAGACATTTTTTGTCCACTACAACGGTTTTTCAAAAAAGTCCTCGAAAATCAGGCTCAAACGACTGAATTTTTAAATGAAAATTTCAGAAAATGTGGTTCATTGTTCATAGTTTTGTAGATACATACTTCGTGGTTTTCTTTTTCACTTTGCCCATCTGAAATAGTGAAGAAAATTCAAAATTTGGAATTAGAAATTTATCCAAATTACCTAAATTATACCTTATTCAAAATTTGTGAATTCCATTGAATTTATTTACTGATCAAAATGGCCAAACTTAATTTTTACTGATAATGTTTTTTTTACTAAGAATAATAATAATAATGATGCTGACAAAACATTTCATACTAGGCCTTCCCGCAAGAAGATACTCTAGGGGAAAGTACTCTCCCTTCGAACGTTCATGCCTTCGAATAATGTGCATTTTCTTTTAATTTTCCTAAGAGACTTACATATTTCTATTAAATGTTAGATTATCATTAATTGTTGATAATTCCGTGATAGTTTATTGTAAATCTCTTAAGATGAACAAAAGAAATTCACATTATTCGAAGGCATGAACGTTCGAAGGGAGAGCACTTTCCCCTATACATGCATCATTATTTTTTCTTATACGGGTTGAGGTTGTCAGTCCTATGCCCCGCGGAATCAAGTGCAGTGAAGTTCACTGGATCCAATCCGAACCACAAGGAAAATTCCTGATGACCTGAAGAGAATTCGCACCCGATGCACTTGCATAATAGAGCGAGTACTCTTCCACTTGACCCTTTGAATATCCTTATTTCTTATTATCTCCTGATTAAATGATCTGTTTTATGAATTTTCCACCACATTTCTCTACTCAAATTCGTTTTCCAAATCTACACGTTACACTTGAATTCCTTAAACTTCCTACAGATTTTTTTTTTATTATTGAAGTATGTCAAAAATTCTTATGAACTTATCAAAGACTTCTTCCTATATTTGGTTCAAAGAGAAGCAACTTGTTGATCACCTCCATGGCAGTTAATTGGGTGCTTTCACCAAGAAAAAAATATCCCAAATCTTCCCACCAAGCTTGCAAAAAAAAAGCTTAAGTTTCGCCAAATTGCCACCCACTCTCGCGCCACAATTTCCCGGCAATTGTCTCATCGACTTGTTTACCAAAACATCTGGCAATCAAGTCCAATTAATGGCCATAGAGTTGTGTGCCAGACAAACAAAAAAGCGCCATTTCACTTTGTATGAAATTTTGCGAAATGAGTCCATGATATCTCGCGCGCAAAATTGTGTGTCTTTTGGCCTCTTTCTCCCCCCCAAACTTCCTCAGCCATACTTCCGCTTAAGAAGTCTAGGAGGGAAGAGAGAACACCAAAAACGGAAGCTACAACAATAACATTGTCATTTCCACGACTTTTCCTCGTCGCGTGTGCCTCAATGCTTCAGCCCTGGAGAGATAAATGGGAGGACGCTTTAAGATAAACCCCTCGCTTTTAGACATGAAAGTTGCAACTGGAGCATGAGGAAGTTCCCTTGTCAACGACTATATAGTATACGCATTTTGATTTATTTGTGAGACATAAATTACATCAAATGCAAACTTTTAGTGCTTTGTCGCGTGGGGAAAATAGAATAGAATTTCATTGTTATTTTGAGATAAATCGGAATGTGTTTTGTGGTGGTTGTTGCATGTTCATCACAGTTAACTTCTGAGAAAAAAAAACTAGAAGGAATATCTTCTATTCTATCTAAAAGAATATAATTTATCCTGCATTTCATCCCCTCTAAATCCCAACAATTTGTCTCTGTCTGCACGCCTCATGAATTCAGCAGGGACTTTTGCACCATCACCTGCTTGGCCTTTTGAAGCCAATCAGTGACCATAGTGTCCCTCAGGATGGTCACGATTCACAGAACATAGTGAGATCTGTGGTCATTTCAATTGAATCCTCTCCTACCCAGCTAATGCCTCCCAAGAGCGTGACGAAATCATACGACGTGATCCATTGTACTGTTCGAAAAATCAATGAAACTCTCTCTCTCAAAATCTATTTTTCTTCTCTTTCTTCACAGAAATCATCCCTATAACGCCTGAGCCAGTATTGGCACGACCGAATCACCTGGACATCCTGTCGCAGGTCAACTACGACAGCCGGAAGTCACCGGTGAGTAGTACATCCAATTTTCCATTTCACTGCCTTTCCGCATGAGCACCCAAATCACTCGTGTCATACTGTTTCAGCAGCAAGAGAACGAGGAGAGATCCACAAGTCCTTTGCCAGCTGCCAGAGAGATTCAGAAGCTGAAGGAGCAGCTGGAACAACAGAGCCTACAAACACGTCAGGCACTTGCCCAGTTGATGCTCGTGAGGGAACAATTGATATCTGAAACGAATGCCAGGGTGGAAGCACAGGTAGGAAAAGGGACTCTTTCTTTAGCTTTTATCACAATCGTGTCTGCCAAGCGTAAAGTTCGGGTAAAAGAATGGGATTAGAGAGAAGTGGGTTTTTGTGGCACAGGTTTGAATGACTAGGGTTTGTGAAAGAATGGTTTCTGACTGAACACTCGATGCAAGCAAAAGCTCATTGGAGCAGCAGGTATTTTCTTCAATAAAAAAAAAGAATCAACGGTGGACTGTTGGCACATAATAGAAATGCACCTTATTTTAGTTGAATAAATATAATAAGAGATATTATACATTTCTCCATTGCTGATTTTATTTTATTTTATAAAAATTATAAACTATTGTATGCTGAACTCAATAGAAAGTTTCTAATTTAAATGTACCAGGTATTCCCACACTAAGCAAATAGTTATGGGAGTTTCACATTAACCATTAAATTACCCTGAGCTTCAAGGTGCGGTTGAACTGGGCTTCAATCCTTAAATTCTGAGACTAAAAAAGTTTAAAGAAGAACTAAAGTTAAATATTAAGTGTAAAAATTGAGGATTCCCTAATACTGAGTTATGTCTCAAATATTTAAAAAGTATTTTTTATTCTTTTCAATAAGTTGATCTAGATTAATCATTTGCTTTTTCTTTGATAACGAACTTATTGTGACGACACGAGAAAACATTGTGTAATTTCACTAAATATTGTGTGGATTTCGTGAAAGACTTCACTAAAAATTCAAATTTCATTTAATTTATTTATTTTTGTGTTATTACGAGCTATATATCCCTGATATCTTCACTACATTTTTTAATTAATTCAATATATGGGCTATTGTCTATCAAAAAACACTCTTTCACAAAGGTTCCTGAAAATCATATCTCAATGGCGGAAATTTGAAAATTATAAACAGGAATTTCACAAAATAATTCCGTTCAAAATTTTTAATGTCCTTTTAATTTGTTAAAAATATTATAAAAATATATTTATAATAAAATTTCAGGTTATAGACTTTTTTATAGCTTTAAATATGACGGCGTTATCACACTTGCACATTAAAAATTTAATGTGATTCACATTAATTGTCGTTTGTGAGCGTCCAAATATGTTATTTGTGTCTTTGAGTCACTTAATATTTGGGGTTTTTCTATTTATTGATAAAGAAGTGGACTTGGCCTGCAAAAATAAGTTTAAATTTACCTAAAGCATAAATATTTTTCACATTAAAAAATTAATGAGAAAATCGTATTAATTTTTCGCATTAATGCTATAAATCAATTTATATCAAATTTTGCGGGCCAAGTATACCTTTTTATCAACAAATAGATCAAATTTTGAATATAAAATGATTCAAACACACAAATTACACATTTGGACTCTCACCAGTGATAATTAATGTGAATCATATTAAAATTTTAATGTGCAAGTGTGATAACACAGTAAGTCAATGGTACTAACCACTGTTCAGCTGGGATGGTCATTTTGAGGGGCGCTATAAGATTTTAGATTTTTATATGAGAATGAAAAAACTAAATAATTTAGCAAAATATAGTTCTTTTTAACATAGTATTAGTGTATTTATAATATAAATTAGATTTACATTATTTTCAATGATCGTGTTTGTCTGCTTCAGATATTTTGTGACGAATAAAAAATATACAGTGCAATAATTTTAATTAACGAGCTTCGATATACCGCATAATCAAGGGAGCTGCGTAACATTTTCCTAAAATTTACTGTATGGTTGGAAAATCAAGTGAAATTTTCACTTATCAAAAGTGTTCATCACTACCCTATTTTCCCCTAACTCTTGTAACTCAGTTATCTCAGTTTTAAAACATGTTTTGATCAAATTTATCCAGCAAATTAAACGGTACAACTATTAAATGAAATTATACAATTACAAAAATCAAATTTATTTCATCTGGCTCTATGAGGAATTTTCAGCCACATCTCTTTAGAAATTCATAGGGATGTGTACAGCTCCCATTCCATTTATAGAAAAGCTGGGAGGAAAAAAACTCTCTTAAAAATTTAATCCTTGCGAGGATTTTTACCCTGAATCAGAAAACGTCAATAAACTCGTTTAAAGTAATTGAAAGTCTGGGCGAAAGATTGCTCGAGTGTTTCAATCAATAGCATTTCAGCAATATTAAATTGTGTGAAGACGAGCAGAGGAAGAGGGTCTGGCGGTATTTTATGCCAAAGCTGAGGGTTTTTTTTTGTTTAGATGGGGTTGGAAGATATTTTTATTGATCCTGTGGAGTTGAGAGTATGTCTCTGAATGGTTGTTTTCTCACTCTATAGGCCCGAACACAGCAACTTCTGCAACAAAATCGAGAACTGCTGGAGCATATTGCCGCCTTGGGAGGCTACCATGAGCCAGATAGACCCAGTTTGACGGCGGCCACCCTCGGGATTGCGCCTCAGGTAACATACTCTTCCTTTTACCCTAAACTTGGATGTTATGCCTGGAGATACCATCCACCGATTTGCCTGTCTCTAATATTGATTCAATTTTCTGTGTGTGTTATATTTTTTTTTGTGCCTTCAGCATCCTCACCCATCTGCTACAATTATTGTTTATTTCGCAAATTTTATTGTTTGACGCCATACCTTCTGACATCACACACAAATATACACTCAAGGCGACAGAATAACATTATATATATACATATTTTGGTATTCTGGATAGTAGAGAGAACATCTCTTTGAACAAAGCACATCCCTTGGAGCATAAGCTCCACAAGAGGGATTGCAATGCGATTATCTGTATTATTTATTGTCTCATGCTGTACCATCATTGAAAATTCATTTAACATCGATGAGATAGCTATTAGCTGTCTGCTAAATATCTCTTCTAAGTTTCTCATTTTCTCGCTAGCTAAAGCATTTTTACGTGGCTAGCATTCCAAACACATGGTGGTCTTCTTTACTGTTCATTGACTCAACAACGTCATTGTTCGTTGCAAGAAAATTACGAAAAAGACTTTAAGGGAAGCACACACTACATTTGCTTGTTCATTAATTTCTTGGGGGTGAATCTTGTACGAGAGAAAAAAAAATCTACCCTCAAGGAACAATCACAGTTTATTGGTGCAATTCTCCCAGAGAAATTCCCCCCAATTTTGGTCACTTGGTGAATAACATCAAAATAGCTTTCAATGAAATTGCAATGGAACTGGGAGAAGGGAATATTGTCCTAGAGAAAGCTCCAATGAGAATTATTTCTTCAGAAAGAATGAGCTTTTGTATGATGATTATCTTCAAAAATTTCATACAAGAAGGAAAAAAATTGATAAATATTCAAATTTAGATATATGTTGCTTATATTTTTTGATATAATTTTGGTTATGTACAAAGTTTAAGTAATAAGCTTCATTATATTTTCTATTGATTACATTGTCAAGGAATCGAATTCACATGTTATTAAATATTTCATATAAGAAATGAGCAATCAAAAATTAAATTTAGTCAGTAAAAAATCCGACTTGATCAGTAGAGCCGGTATTAGCTTCCACGTAGATTCTTTAACAATTATTTGTAAAGAAATATACCACATGTACTGAATGGATAGGGAACGGATGTGTTTACCCTTAATAAATAGTGATTTATTCAATATTCCTTTTAATCGCACTGTCCAATTTTACCCCTGGCTAATTTTGCTCGCTTCCTCTTATTTAATTTAGAACTTTAAAAGCTGTGAAATTTTCAGGCAAGTTTTAGAGAGAGAAATATCAAAAATTTTCATTTTTACCTGCAATTATCTTAAGTAAATTAAATAAATTAAACCCTCTTTTATAAACATTTTCGTTTACAAGTAACCAAAACATTATACTTTACTAACCAAATATTTTAGTCTCAGTGCAGTTGTTGATTAACTAGAGCTTAAAAGCATTTTAAGCACTAGCCAATGAAGGAACGTGATAGAAATTAATTATAATCGATAAAAATTAAAACATAATGAATAATTAATGAATTTACAAAAATAAATCAAAATCGATAAAAAAAAGTTTAAAAAACTGAAGCTTAATTTATTCTGATAATATTCAATCAGAAAATTTGCCTGTATATTTGAAATATTATAAGAACGCTAATGATTTTATTAGTGAATTTTTATAAAATCAAGTTAGAAACTGGCAGAAAAAATATAACACAAATTGGGAACAAGTTTTAATTAGTCTTAATGTAGCCTACAACTACGGAGTCATATTAAAAAATACATTTTTTTTTTTAAATTTATTATCGGATCACCACAAAAATTAGGACTGTAACCTAGATCTTTTGAGAAGAATATTAAAATTATTTAATCAAAAGATCTATAAAATCAAATTTTATTCTAAATTATAGAATTTAGTGATCGTGCTTAAGTAATTTATATAATTTATTTATATAATAAATCTTGACAGAACATTTTTCTAAATACCTTTCTTTAAAAATTTACTTTTTTTGGGTTTGTTTTTATCTCCAACCTTCTTAAAGATGGAATTGAACAAGATGTAAAGAAAGATTGTTATTAAAAAAAAACTTAAAATCAAGAAGGAAATTTCAAGATCTTTCAGAAAATACAATACCAAAGTCGTTGAACTTTGACTTTCGAAAATTCGATTTCGAAATGTTTTTTCGGACAGGTTTCTAAGGACGAAATATGCATCTTTACTATCCGAAAACTCTAATACATATTCGAAAATGAAAGAAAAATAAAAAAAACTAGGTTTTGGAGAGAAAGGAGGGAATTTGGGAAAAAGAAAAGAATAAACAGTCCTAGATAATAATGACTTAGGAGGAGGGGTCGTTGAGTACCGAAAGTCGATGTATCTTACAAATATATCTAATATATACAATCAAAAATTTCAATCCCTATCAATAGTAATTTGTTTTTTTTTTCTTAGATAGTATTCTTTTAACGGATTTGTAAAATTATTTAAGTATAGAATAAAATTTAAAACTTAAATACCGTCGTTGCTGGTGACTTTGCACGTTTTTTCGCTGTTTTTCAACTTTACCCTCTAAAAGTAGACAGTTAAAGTGAAGGGAGGGAGGTTAATGGGTAAAATTATATGTATTCAGTTGATAATGAATGGATTTTGTGCCACTAACATTAATTTTATAAAATTTTACTATGTTTAAAAAAATCAAGAAAAAAGGCTTGCACTAAGGATAAGGTGCGGGTGACTTTGCACTTTTTAATAAATACAAAAAAATCAACAATTTCTGATAATAAACGACAATGAAAATCTTCAGTTCTAGGGTTAAGATGCACGAGATCTACAAGATGACGTGGTCGCCATCTTGATTTGACGTTTCTGTCCGCCATTTTGAATAACTGTCAAACCCTAAAACTAGTTCGATTAGGTTGAAATTTTAGTATGTTGTAGCTAATATCAAGACCTTTTCAAAACGTATCTATGTTCCAGTCTACGTTAAGTATTTACCTAGATACAGAGGCTCAAAGTTTTAAATTTTGTAATACTCATATTTTGGCGGTCTTTATTTTTCAATATTCAATATTTGAAACCTAAACGAAATGCCTCAGTAACTATTAAAAATGGTTGAGATTTTTTTTATATATTAATTTACTCTAACATAATTGAAAAAAATAAACGAAAAGCGCATTTAATTAATTTTTTATTTTTCATCTTTGCGAAAACAGTTTTTAAGATTCTCAAATAATGCACTGTTATAAACCAAAACATTACTTTTCTTTTTGTTAGATCTCATCGCCTAACGATAGCGCTGTCTTTTTTGTGATGGTTTTGATAAAAGAAGCTCCCTGTAGTTCTGTCATGAAAATGTCAAAATTTTGAACTTGGATCCCTATATCCAGACAATCACTTGACCTAGGTCGGATTTTATATATGTTCTGAAAAGGCTTTGACATCAGCTAGAACATACTAAAATTTCAGCTCAAACGGATGAGATTTTTGTTTTGACAGTTATTCAAAATGGCGGACAGAAACGTCAAATCAAGATGGCGACCATACCATCTTGTAGATCTCGGTCACTTTATATTAAATTCACACAAAATTGGATAATTTTTAGCCAAATACTATACTAAAGCTTTAGAAAGACCATTATATGCAATTTTATAACATAAATCATGCGTTCTTAGGAAGATAATAGAGAAAAAAAAATATTTTAATAAAAATAATCAACAAAATCGAAGTGGATTATTCTAGCCAGATAAATTTAGATTGGATTTGGTTAATTTACTACTCTGAAATCGATTTCAAAATTGCACCTTCAGATTACTTTTTCACGGAGCCGTTTTTTGACAAAATACCTATATTAGCATTTCATTGACTATTACTGAAACTACAAGAATCCTTTTAGGGATCATTGTACCTTACTTGGTACATAACATATCCCTATATACTTTGACATGGTAGACCGGATCGGCGAAGACCATCAATAAGTGCTAGAATTTATGAAAGTCTTACGGACAGCAGAGTGCAAAGTCACCCCCCGAGTGCAAAGTCACCCGCAACGACGGTACTTAATTCTGTTATAGTTCTTTAAAAAAAACGATGTTACTTTCCTCTTTATTTTGTGTTAGGATTTTTAAATTAAATAAATAGATTTTCAACACCACTTTGAAATCTACTGGTAATAATCAAATTGGAAGTTTTGAGTGGCAACAGTAAAATGAACAATCCGCAAATATTTAATCAGATGCTTTCACAAGATAGTAAAAGTTTCATAACAAGTATATCACCTTACAAAAGTTGTAAAAGCAAAACAAAAATATTTATCATACCATTTATTTATAGAAATGAATGAAAAGACTTTTACTGTGAATCTTTGGAAAGAAGAAGTCCTTTGGGAAAGCACAGGAATTGCCATTCAAGTTTTCTACGAAATTCTTGGATGAAGTTTTTTGGGTGAAAAGGGAGAGAGCACGGAAGTATGGAATTTCCTCATTTGTGCATTAAATGTAGCAGAAGTGAATTAGGGTGTAGTTGCTCTTTTATCTAACAACTATAAATTTTTAGAGGATCCAGTGGGAGGGTGGATATAATTCATCTGATGGAGTTGGAAAAAAAACCGTCCCTAAAATGAAGAAATTCCTATCCTATAGAGCTGTTCTCCTTCAGACTGAAAATAACAGGAAAATAGCACGAAAATTTCTCAATTTAATTTCCTGTTAATACCTCTTTTTTTCACCTACTATTTTTTTCGTTTAGAAGCGCCTCTTGTCAGGTTCTTTTTATGCGTTTCCCACAAAAAGCTCTGCTAAAGCTCTAGTGCAATTACAGTGGATTTTTGCGAATAATTGCTAAAAGGAGAAAAAAGGGATAAACTTTGAAAGCTCATTTCGTAGTGGAAAAATGCTAAATTCACAGAAAAGACCATTGTAAACACAAAAACACGTTACCAGAATCCTTTTCAAAAGAATTCCAGAAAAATGTTCAACAGCACAGAATTCAACCCATGATAAACGTGGAGGAAATTCTTTCTGAAAACTTTTATCAACTATCACCGCCTGTACTTCCCCAAAAAAAAACACATAAATTCATCTGATTTCGGGGTGCAAAAAAAGGAGAAGCGAGTGGAAAATGGGGAAAAGTTGCGTGGAAAACACTGTGAGATGAGATTCCTCATGAGAATTCACTCCGCCACATCCCTTTGTGAACTACAAAAAAAAAGCTCCACAGGCCAATTTGTGTAATCGGCGAAACATTACAAGAAAAATCACACTGTCAGAAAAGTCATGCTTAAATTTTTATTTTTCCCTTCCCAAGAACCCTACATCGATCATTCCCACCGATAGTATTATATTTAGAATACGAAAAAAAATCATATATTTTTTAACCCTTTCTTTCAATTTGGATACCAAATGGCTCCGGCACACCTTTTAGATCAAGAAAATTTTATATAATCGAAATTCACATCCCTTTCTTTCTCAAATATTTTGTATATATCTGTCTCAGTCTTTCGGACTCTTCTTCTTCTTTTGAACTTCACACCAAATTAAATTTAGTTCAATTGAATTTTGAGTGCGAAAGAATGAAACATCTGTATGCAAATTATTTGAGAAAGAAAGAGGGATGTGAATTTCAATCACATGAAATTTTACCGATATAAAAGGTGTGCCCGAGCCATAAGAAATCAAATTTTATTTGTCGAAATATAAGAATTCTGAATATTATGGCTCTAACACACCCTAGTTTTGCTTATGTCTGTTGCATTTTTTTGCATTCTTTTTCTTTTTTTAAATGCCACAACAAATACAATTTAGTTCAATCTGTTCAATCCAATTTTACGAGCAAAAGAGTGTAAAAACTTTTGCAAACGTTTTATAATGGCTGCGGCACATATTTTAGAACAGGAAAATTTCCTAGTCGAAATTCACACCCTTCTTTTTCTTAATCATTACTAAAATTGATATTCTAATGAAGAATGAAAAGAAAAATATTCTCCTGAACAACGTTTTGATAGCTTTACTGTTCTCAAATGCTGTTGCATTAACAACTTGATAAATTCAACTTGGTAACTTGTGTTGGTTCCTGTCTCGACTGTTTCCGCGACTCCTCGTCGTGTTCTATAACACCAATCTAGTTTAGCAACCTACGCTTGTCGATCCTCTGCCAGTTCCGGAAGATGCTCGGGTACGATCTCAAGGCATTCCAAGACAAGATCCTGAATTTGCTTCAGACACTTTGTCCTAGATTTGCCTAGAGGTCGACGAGGTCTTATACCTTCGGTAATTACACAAATCTCATTACCATTAGTGAAAATAGGAAGGAACACACACTGGTAAAAATAAAAGGGTCAAATTGACCCTTTTCAAAAGGATGGATCGTATTTGACCCTTTGAAAGGTTCACTTTTGTATCTCTTGAAATTTAGTATGCACATTTATCACGAATAATCATGTTTTATTGTAAACTTATTACTGATATCATATTTCTCTCATCTGAGCGAACACCAAAGATCACTTTTTCATTGTTTTTTTATTCGTTTATTCCGGAATTAAATAGATGTCAAAACCGTGACCCTTTCGAAGGGTACCTGGTGACCCTTTCAAAGAGTCAAATATGATCCATCCTTTGGAAAAGGGTCAATTTGACCCTTTTATTTTTACCAGTGCAGCTTTGAAAACCGATAATTTAGCAGAACGACTAAAGTCGCGGCCTTCCTAACCACGCTTCTACCAAGTTCCCTCATTTCTGCAGAAGCCTGACCGATCCGCGACGAGAGTTCCGAGTCCATACTACCATCACTCGTAAATAAAACCCCGAGATACTTGAACTTCTCCACTTGTGTTAGTGGGTCTCCACTAGTTCAGGCTGTCGGGAGATTACCATTGCCTCCGACTTAACCAGGTTCACCTTCATACCTGTTTCGGCACAAACATTTACAAATCGGTCAAGTGAACTCTGAAGCTCTTCTTCGGAAGATTCAAAAAGAACCAAATCATCTGCAAGGAGGACATGGCTCACCCTGAAATCTCCAATTCGAATCGCATTCTGTCCCCGACTGCACTCTATCATCTTGTTCATATATAATATAAACAACAATAGTGATAGAACACATTCCTGGCACAGTCCAATACCTATACCTGATAACCTATCGACTTGGATCCGTTTTCATGAACACAGCTACTACAGTCTCTGTACAATGACTGAATGGCTCCCACCAATTCAAGACAGTTCGTACTCGTGCAGTACATCCCATAGTTGTTCACCATAATCCATTTATTGTTAAAATTAAACTGATTGGAATTAGGTAGAAGAAATGGAATAAGAAGTTTGCTCGAAGTTTTCAATTCAGTAACCCTTACGACCTTTACACATTCTGAGAAATTTTCATCAAAATGAAGCATTTTGACATATTTGTAAATGTAAGCAGTTTATTTCAAAATGCTTCATTTTTACGAAATGTTTATGTCAATTTAGTACTTCAATTATCCATTGAAATAGAAAAATCATTGTTTTACTAGGTCTAAATTGACGTAATTTGTTTATTTTAACTTTATCAGTGAATTTACTTTTATACTGACCGCAATTTAAAAAAAAATGCTTTTCTAAGAATTAATTATACAAAAATTATGATGAATTTTGATTTAAACTTTGAGATTTTAATAGGCTCTTATATTATATCCTTATCTTATCTTTTTAATCAGAGTTTAAAATTCATTTAACAGACAATATGACATTAGAATACTATCGTTGGGAATGATCAATATATTCCCCGTTTTTCCTTAACCAGAAAAAAAATCCCTGCGTTATATTGTGCACATCAGCCTCTTTTATGTGCTCCACTTGCCAGAGTTTATAACAAGCGAAAGAATTAAATTCGTGTGTTTTGCATGTGTTCTCTAGAGCGTGTTCATTTACGTTGTTTTCTCTTCTTTTTCTTTAATTTTATTTATGCGTCAAATACACGAACACAGTCACAAATTTAGGAAGATTGAGGTAAGTGGCAAATTTTGTTTAATTTAATTTCTTTAAAAAAAAAAAGTTCTTGCATGCTTCCTATGGTTGTTTTTAAGGCTTTCCAATTCGATATTACACGAAAACAATAAAATTAAAAACGATATCTATCATTTCTAACTGACTTTATTTTATAGTCGCCACTCTTCCTTACTCCAACATCTGATGGAAATGACCTAGGATCACCTGTTCGCAAGACATTCGCGCCGCCAAATGCGGCAACACTTAGTCAACTGGGTACCATTAACCAGCAATTGACCACGCTTAGCCAACAGCTATCAGGACTCAATCAGCAGCAGCAAAACCTCCACAATCTACAGCAATTGACTTTTGGTGCCAATCCTCTGCCCACGAGCTTTGGTCCTCCCAGGAGCACCCCATCGAGCAGTGGGGAACTAATATCTCAGCAAGAACTCTTCCAGCTCAATGCAGAACTCTTATCGCGATTGCAGAATCTCAATTTCGGTCAAAATGGCACTCAAAACGGGGTGAACAATAATTCTCCTCAGAGTTCTTACATCTTCTGCAACTCCAGCGCTTTAAGTGGCAATAACAATGCTAACCTGCTCAATTCACCATCAAGTGGCAGCAACTTAACACCATCGCCCCTAGGTACCCTCAATAGGTCATCATTCTCAGCTAGTCCTTTAGACGAAAGTCTAGCTGTGAGCCTAGAACGAAATCTAGATGCTAGTGATCATGAAACTCATCTTATAAAACCCCTATCGCAAGTGGGCACACTTACTACTCTTGATTCTGAGGGTAAAGTTAAAGTTCTGGTTCCAATATCAGCAGCTTCATCGAGCTCTAAGGCAGCTGTAGGACGAAAGACTGAGAAGAAGGTCACTCTTCCGGAGATGGTGACTCTCAAAGTCACAGATGAGAGTGGAAATGTGACAAAGAAGCTACCCGCAACACCTAGCTTTATCACAAGAAGCACCAGCGAGAAGGTGCCCAGTCGGAGTCAGATGATGGTCCAAGTACAGAGAACTCAATGGGCACGACACACGACCAAGTAGATTTCCCATATAGGGGGCTCAGTTAGAATTAAGAAAAGTATCTGACAAAAGCAGGGCATTTTAGTTAGGATATTCATGAAGCTTTCCAGATGGATTCCTCATCCGTTTCACCAACCGATTCGTATACTTTCCGCCACTTTCAGCTCAAAAAAAATTATTGATGAATAGTGTGTATTGTTAAGCAATCAAGGTCTTATTCACTTTGAAAATAGTATTTATAGTAATATTAGGAATTTTTTATTTATTCAGAATAATAGATTATTTAAAATTTATTATTTTGGGGAAAGTGGAGGGAAGGGACAACAGGTAAAAGAAAATCCACGTCAATAATACTCATTTTACTCTAAAAATTATTCTTTTATATTACTTATAGGTAGACCAGGGGAGAATTAGCCACGTATAGTATTAAATAGTGGTTATAGTTTGCCTGCAAAGAAATATTGAGGAAACCACTCTTTATTCTAAATATATACTTCCCTTCACTGAGAAAAAAAGGGGGTGCGATTAACTTTTTTTCCTCGTAACTTTAACACTTTTTAGGTGTAAAAATATATCAACATTTTTTAATGTTAATTTTGCACATTTTTAAGTGTAAAATTAACGTGAAAAAGGGTTAATTTAATCACTAATACACCTAAAAAGGGTAATATTTACACCGATTTCGGATCAATAATGCAGGGTAAAATTAACATTACCGGAATGTTATTTTAACTTTTTCGGATTTCTCTCAGTGTTACTATTCATTGAAATATTTATCAGCCTCATACAAACATTTTTTGTACAAATTATACGCAATGGAAAATTTCATTTGGTGGCTAATTCTATCCCGGTGTCCCCTACTGTTGGTTGATATGAGGATAATTAAAACGTGAAAAGTTAAAAATAACCAAAACTGTCCTTATAACTTGTGCAGTTACTCACAAAGAAGGGCAAAAACTTCGCCAAAAAAAAATGAATTAACCATTTAAGCAGAACATATAATTTTTTTAAATGCAAAATATATTAGATTTTGACTCAGGTTGAAATTTAGGGTCAAGCGCCTGGCAAGTTGGAAAGGTATCTTATAATACGGAAAAACTTCTCACTTTTTAAATATTTAGCATAACGATCACGAGTGCAGAAAAATTCTCATACGCATTTGTATGTGAAAGTAAGAAATTAGCTTCAACTTTGAAGGCCACTCGCCGGGGACTAGTTTAGGGTAGAACCATACTAACCGTCAAATATTTACCGATTTCTATTTTATCTCATCAAATTTATCTATCGCATGTCCTATACAATTGAATAATAATTTTTAAAAAAAAGTAAGAAAAAAATAAATTGGTCTAATTTAATTTTAATTCAAAACGAGAATAATTCAACCTTTCATAAACAAAAACAATATTACATAAAAACAACAAGCAAAGTTTGAGTTTCAAGTCGACTAAATTTTTCAATTGATTTATTTTTTATGATCGAAACAGTTTTGTCAGCGTATGATAAATCAAACGATTGAACTCAGTCCTAGGGACCCTTGAATTATTTATCTGTTCCTTACATTTTTGATTTATTTTATTCAATTATTATGTAAGAATCATTTAATATCTCACAGAATAGCATCATTTGCGTTTATCTTTGTTATTATTAAAGTTTTATTCTTAGCGTTATTTTATTATAATTGTCATTTAAAATATTTCTAAATTTATTCAAATAAATATTTCTCTGGAATCATAACTGAATTGAAAATATTAAACAGCTCTAAAATCAATTAAAACATTAAGTAGACGCTGTCGACAATAAACTGGACAAGCTTGTAAGGCTTAAACGGTAAAAATTAGACGGTTAATTGTAAGATTAATCGGTTGCAAGTTAATTTTTTTTATATGGAGCTATTTGAAGCCAATTCCTAAATTGATCTCGGACTCAGCTCACAGTGCTCCGAGGAAAAAAATTATTTAAACAAAAATTTAGTATATTCATCCCTCCATTCGGAAAGGTATCTTATAATTCGGAAAAACTTCTCACTTTTTTGTTAATTAGTGTAACGGTTGCAAGTGCAAAAAAATTTCCATATAAATTTAAATCGAAGTATGAGAAAGTGGCTTCAAATTTCAGGCAACTTGCCAGGGGCGTGGTTCTATGACTAAAGTCTCTGCCTTTCTTTTGAATCCCTAAAGCTTAATTGTGTACATCATTTGCCTTGACACTACTATTTCAGTCCTTGTACTGACTCTATACTGAAAATAATTATGAACGTATACTAACGTACTACACTAAGTATAATTATTCTATTATACGGTAAACTCAATATTTTTGATTTTGTGAATTTTACTATGTCAAATGAGAGACGAAGGAACGTTGAAAAAATCAAATATGTGCATAATTAATCGATATTTTTTTCCATTTGATTTCCTTTTTCAAAATTCATTTTTTGCGTAATAAAAACTTGTTGAATATTCTACGTATTAAATGACTTGATTTTAGGATCTTCGGTTCGGAAAAGAAAAACAAAATTGCGCGAAACTATTTTCTATAGGGTGGAGTCATCACTTATGAACGTTGTACACTTATGGTCAGCGTGCAAAAATCTTAAGTTCTTAAGCAATTTTCGAAAAATGATAAAATTATTAGTTTATGATGTGATTAACAATTTTGTGATTTTTCGAAATCTGTTTTATGTAAGCCCTTAAGATTTTTCAAGCTATCCATAAGTATATAACGTCCATAAGTGATGACTCTACCCTATGACATTATCAGTTTTAATATTTAAATTAAACTGCCTTAAAACGTTTCTTTCATTGTAAAATCCTTAAATATTTTTCTATTTCTAAATGACTTCATATCCCATAAAATAAAAGAAAAAATAAATGCAATGATAAAGAATATTTTATTTATTTATGTAGGGGGAAGTGGGGAACCTTTGAATTGTAGTACCTTTAAAATTGGACTTTTTCATCTATTTTTAATTAGAATTGGGACTTATAATAATATAGTTTAGCTTCGTAGGTAGTTTTTTAAGCTAAATTACATCATTAAGGTCCAGTTTTATTTAAAAATGGAAGAAAAAAACCTTAATTTCAAAGTTACTTCAGTTTAAGGGTGCCCCACTTCCCCCTATGTTCTGTCTCTGTACACAAATTTGTGAATAAATATCGACATAAATTTCTCTAAAAAATTTCTTCTCAAATATGGCCATAAATTTCTCTAGTGTGTAGAGGCCTTTAATGGCGTCTAGGAGTAATTTCTTTAAAAAATGCCTTTTTAAAAGAGAATTTCTCATATCCTTGTAGGCAGAAACGTCAGAATTTAAAAAAAAAGCAATTTTTGACGAAAATTGCTTCTAGTGTGTAGACACCATAAGTTATTAAATTCCTTCAATAAAAAGTACGCCAAAAATTAAAGTTCACAAAAAATGTGAAAGCTTCATGAATTTTTCCTAGGATAAAAAAAGACTCCTACTTTTGTGAATACTTCAAGAACTCCTTTGAATCTCTGTCCTTTTCACTAATGAAGAAGGTGTTTTCTATTGTTGTGCAAATTTCAATAAAGACGCTCCACAGACGAGTCATCAATTTACCTTCTTCCTGAAACAAACTGACAGGGATTCAGGAGCCGTCATCACAAGAAAAAAGAACATTTTCGCACTCTTTCAAAAAAAAACTCTTTAGAATTTCTTTCTGTATATAGCTTCAACTCCTAATTGTCAATTTTATATTTATGAATAAAAAAAAAGATGAATCTATTCTACTATTTAGCTAAGAAAATATATACAGTCTATAGTTAAGTAATTCAGAAAAATATCAATTTCACATGAAAAAATCGACGAAAGTGGTGCCAAAATTAAAATTGTGAGATAGATCTTTCTAATGAATGTTGACTCAATTCTCTTTTTTGGATCAATCAAGTAATATCACACACTCAATAAATTATCTTATATTTATAGGAATATCTTTAGATTATATATATGAGAAAAAAATATAGGAACAACCATGAAAAAGTGCCAAAGAATGAGGAAAGAATTTTAAATTGATTATAGTATTTTATTCTTAAGGGATGATGTTGAAATGTGAACTAAAGGCATTTCTTTGACCCTGTCCTGTGGTTTTTGGCAACTCTCCAGTTTCAAATAACCAATATAACTCAGTTTACGAGACACGTTCTCATGTGTAAAGTCTCTGGGGCACTTAGCAAAGAATCCTCAGAGGAGATGTTCAATTGGTCATTTGCACCTGGAAAATGCATGCTGAAAAATTAATTACTTTCACAAAGTCCACCTGAGGCTCAATTACAGATTCAAAACACTCTACTATAGTCTATTTATTATGTATAAATGTTATTTTGTCCTTTGATTTACTAAGAACATTTGAGCCTCAATATTGAAATACTCAGGACGGAAAATCAATTGAAATAATGGATAGAATGCAAGGTATACAAACCTCTGAATGAAATTAGAAATTGTACATAATTCTTAAGATCAGATTATAAATTGTTAATTTTGCGGTCAAGAGATATTTTACCAGTGTTACAATTACTTTTGTATATCGATTTGGAGGATATCCGAAAATGATGTCATGAAATGAATAAAAATAGTGAATTTAATAAGAGTTTTAATTTATTTAACTGTCTTAAATGCAAATTCTCAGTGCCAAGGATTGTTCAATCTCTTTTTTTTTTCAGAAGTACTTGGAAGTTCGAAAATTCAAGCAGAAGAACTTGATGGATTTTTTTTGTACTTTTTTCCAATGAAACTTTTCAGATATTCTTATACGAAAGAGAAAAAATGTGCTAAGATGTCTAAGTAGAATTGACATAAACCTATACTAAAACTAATATATCTCTAGCTTCATTGAATTAATTATAAAAATTGTGATTGTTTTTCATCATACCTTGAGATTTCTTTCAGCCAAGCGTGCCAATGCAAACTCTTTAGTAAGGGTCTTCCAATTCGAAATTGAATTTCTTAACAAATTTTTCTGTGATTCCTAACTCTGACCTAAGAAATCTATTAGTGATAGTCCCAAATTTCGAAAGATTGTTATGAAAATAGTAAAAAGATTTAAGTAGGGGAGACTGGGACAAAATTTGTCAAAACGAAAATTTCAATATTCACTATTTCCTAAAATATAAGAGACTGAGGCTTGAAATTTTTATTATAGATAGCCTTCATGAACCTTCTTAAACTTACAAAGTTTCAAGGGATTCGAGGAAGGATTATGTAAAATAAAAAAAAAATTAAATTTTGAGTTCTATTTTTGGAATATTTGGCTTACAAAAAATATCAATACTGATTAGCTCAATTTAAGCACATTTCTCGAAAAGATAGAGGAAAATTATAAAAAATAAAGAAAACGTTAAGTTTTCTCAGAGCTCGTGAAAGAATTAAATATGCGTTTTGACAAGTGTTGCCCCAGTCTCCCCTATTTTGGGTGTAGTAGACGCTAGCTAATAGATACAGTCGTTGGATCTTTTCGGAAATCGTTGAAAGTCAACCATAGAAACGAATGTAGTGATCTTTCGTTTACCTCATCCCCCTACACTTCATCCAGAAATATGTTTATGAAGACAGTTTTTTACCTTGCTACTTCACCACAGCTAAATAAAACTGAAGTAAACACGAAGTTCTGTCGTATTTCTCGTAAGCAATTGCTCACACTGAATTTTCAACAAAGCAATTGTAACTCAAATCCTATTCTAAATTTAACGTATTTAGTGTTAAAATTTTTCAAAAAGAACAAATATTTAGATAGAATTCATTATTCATCAAATATTGGAATAAAAATCCATCATTTTAATCAATTTATTTTTAGTGTCCAATGTTATCATCAAAGTGTCCAAAATTAGAAACTAGACAAAATTATGAACCTTTCCCCTATATGGTGAACATTAATCTATCGACTTCTGGGGCTATCATCATTGTATTCCTTGAGTCAAAGTTAGGGAATATACCGTAGATGCGAATGACTTTGTCCTCCGGGGTAACTCTACTCTCCTGATGTTTTAAGCTTTTCTTTAGTTCTAGCACTCAAAGACAGACAATCCTTAAGCGCTAAAATTTAAGAAAAGCTTACGAACAACACAGCAGCTAAGTAACTCCTAAGGGCAAAGTCACCAGGAGACGAAATTTAATTTATATTTATATTTAAGAAGGCAGCATAAGTCTTAATTTCATATCCCTATTCCCCACTTCTAACTTACCCAGGATTTATCTGAGAACCTTTTCAACATTATTTGTGCCATAGAATACCATGCGATGAAATCCTAGGTCGATTGTAACACAATGAATAATTCGAAAATCCTGAATTATCTTGTTTTCTTATTACCATTGGGCAGTAAATATTGACATTACACTAACATTTTGTTATTTTTGAAATACTCGAAATGAATTTCAGTTTATGACTATAAATGAAAGTGGTTCCATTTTTTTGTTCAAACAGAACATTTAGTCAGAGACCACGATGTGTATAAATCACGTTTAGATAATGTCTCAAAAAACGTTTGCAATTTTCAATAGTCACGAAATATATATTTATTTATGTTTTAGTACTTAACACAGATTATCGTGATGCCTATTTCTAAGAACTCTGTAATTCTTAATTGCAAAATTTCCCACTTAGGGTAAGTGTGCCAAATTCCGGCCATCTTTTTTGTTCCTCGAATTTCCATGAATTTTTAATTTTTACATACTCTAGAGATTATACAATGCAAAAGAATAACAAAAAATGTAGCTCCGACAAACAAGATGACGTGAAGGCATTTGAAGAATTCCCGATCGGCAAAGAACCATGAGACTGAAGGTGGCCGAAATAAGGCACCAAAGCTATGTCAACATTTTTATTTATTTTAAAATGTATTACGAATGATTTTAGAGTAAATAAAGACGATAAACTGTGTACAAAGTTCCAAGCAACACTCCTTAAGAAGAAGTAATAAAAATATTCAATTTGTATTAATAATATAGCATTTAAAACTTGAGACCTTGGCGCTTTCGTGCAACTGTGCCGAAATTTGGCACACTTACCCTATCACTTTTCACACTTTTCAATACTTTACCAATCTGGATCTTCTGTTAAATCCCAAATTGACCCTTAATGCTGATCTACGAAAATATTTAGTTTGCAAGATTTAGCGTTAAGGAATCAGAAGAAACTATCATACTGAGAAATAAAAATTTATTTTATTTAGTTTAACTTACACCTTTTAAATTTTACAGTTCAAATATTTTCTAAATATCAGCCTGAGTTTATTTGGGTCTTTACAGTTTTATGCATTTAATTTCATATTATGTACGTGATGAATATTTAGCTCCTTCAAAAACGTTCTTCCTTTTATATCTATTAAAATATTTTCAAATAAACTAGAGGTTCAGATTCGAGATGAGGCAAATCTTAAGGTTCAACTGAAAGCTTTTAGAATTCTTTATCAATTCAAAATCAATATGTCTTATCTTTCAGCTGTCATCAACAGCCAAAGTGGCTCGCTGGTTTTCTCAATTGCCATGGAATCAAGCCTCACTATCTCGCCCAGAGAGTGGCTTCGTTTCTGGAGATTCCCGAAGCGAAAAGAACATCCTAGGCGAGGACAATTTAGACGCAGGAGGTGCCAAGGAGCCAGAATTTTGCGATGAATATCTTTTAGTAGAAGGAACAGCAAATCTCTGGGCAAAGTTGAGTGCAAAGAAACGGAGGAAATTGCTCGGACTACGTCTTGGAAAAGTGACGACGTTCTGAGGAATACTTCCCTCAATTTGACCTTCCCAACAGTAGAAGTATTAACTTTTAGTTTAATTTTAGAAACGATGTAGTGTAGTTCCCAATAATTAATAGGATTAGGTTGTCGATTTCAAATTAAAATTTTAAGTGGCAATTTAATACTTAATATATTTTCACTTTAAATTTAAGGTGTAGAGTTGCAAACTTTACTGTGCGCTCTATTTAATTTAGGATTCACTCATCGAATTATCCTCATTATGTGTTCAAAATTTACTGTGACATTCGTTTGCAATTTACAAAAATATTGCCTCAAACTGCAAAACATTCCATTTTGTGGTTTTAAATAAATTATTTTCGAACAATTCCTCGTACATTCTAAAAAAAATTGTTGGCGTAACTATCCATAATTTTGCATCATTATCGCCAATATAAATTTAAAACGACTTGTGAGCCTAATTATTGATTTAATTGAATTGATCCTCGAGCATGTTCTTCTCATTGTTTTCCAATTAATGTAAACAATTGAGATGGAAAATTTAATTGCTCCAAAATTTTTGTATAACATTATATATTTAATAAGACTGACAATACATTTCAGATTTAATGATATAGAAAATTTCTATTTTATAGAACAAATATAGGTCCTATTTTTGTAGTGTAATTTTTGTAATACCTGTAGCAAAAGCGTTTAGAATAAAGGGAATAATTGCATGCCATCCAATTCTTTGTTTTGTCCTTTTCAACGTTTTCAACACATAAGAAGGATATATTCTGCAGAAAAAGTCATTTGTCGGGATAAATAACGTGTGAGATTCACTTAATCATTCTCATGTGAAATTATCTCGATTCGACGGTAATCCAGCAATTTGTCATGTGTCACGTTCATCCACCTCTTGGGCCAAAGCATCATAAATTGTAATTTCCTCCAACGTTCTATTAATTGAGTGAGGTGGTAGAAAAAGGCGGGAAATTGGGTGGAAAATTGCAGAGGGTTGGACACGGCAAAAGAAGTGAGATAGACAGCACACAGCACTCATAATTTGACTACATTAATTCACCTCAATCTCCATGAGAATTTCCGTCCTCTTTGATCGCGGAGCTGTCTTCTTTTCTAGGAAATATTTTTTTTTCTTTTCCATCAAACATGCGGAAATTTATACACAGTGATTTATATAATACGCGCTCAGAAATTTAACTCTAGAAATAATTATTGATAAATGAATAATTTATTATTGATTAATGATGTATAAAAGTAAATGAAAAAGGTGATAAAGCGTCTAAGATTTTGGAAATACTGGAACTCGTAAGTAAGTGCTACACTCCAAAAGTAGCTTCATATCAGTTACCGAAAGTTCTTTAGCGTACAATTTCACAATAAATCATAGCGCTTACGAGTTTCGAAAAGCTATTTCTACTGTGAAACTTACTGTTTAAAAATTACAAGTTCGGATTTGATTTGAAACGATTTATTAATAACTTAAAAGATTTTCTCTTACTTAGAGATCTCTTAAAGCTTACAAGTAAAACAATTTATTTCAGAAAAAAATATCAGTTCATTTATCATTTCAACATAGGTACATATCCTATACGACCTAGTTTAGGCTTATCAAGAATTCCAAAACCATTCCAATAAACCCAAAAATGACACCTTGGTTGAGAAATACGCAGTCTGAAGACTTTTTAACCC
The DNA here is from genome assembly GCF_024763615.1 of Phlebotomus papatasi. Classification (NCBI taxonomy): domain Eukaryota; kingdom Metazoa; phylum Arthropoda; class Insecta; order Diptera; family Psychodidae; genus Phlebotomus; species Phlebotomus papatasi. Next base: position 58,111,029 of record NC_077223.1, read on the forward strand.
TTGACGTCAAACTTTTACAAAATTCGAGTCCAAAATTATTCTATTCGGTTGAGGAATATAGACTTGAAATCATTGCTCCCTTTTCTCCTTGGAGCATTTCTTCTTGAAATCCAATTCACTTACCTGATAAGAAATGGGAGATTAAGCCATATAGCTAAACCTTATGCCCTAACTTATGAATTAAGCCGTGAGTCGGTTTAAATTATACCTTCGGACGACTCCAGCTTCGAACAATTTTTTTTCAATATGTTTTTAATGAATTTAATCTGATATAATATTATATTTTAATTTAAACCTCTAACGTCCAACTTTATGCAAAAAGTAGCAGTGAAATAATTTTTTTCTAAAATTATTTCAAACTTTCAAAAGATGTTAGTAACAGATTTAAAATTTCATTTCACTCTCGGTGTGTGCGCAAGCTGCATAGGGGTAAAAGCTTGACATAAAATACATATCAAAGGGGTACCAAGGTGACTTAAGTTTTGCAGAACGCTCGTTTTTTCTGTACTTCGACATATGGAACGAATGCTAAATATCACAAATACTTTTGCAATAATTGATTGGATATTAACAAAATTTTTCAATTAAACTCATAACGTCGGTCGTAATCATACTCGTGACTTCCAGCATCGCACTTTGTATTTTTTTCTTTAATTGACCTATAAATAGATATAAACTAAATTCATAGATCAAATAAAGTATTAAACTTTTGGATAAATCTAAATTAGATATCAGTTATAGCAGATTTAGAACTAATTTAAATTCACTAAGGTTGTTACGCGTTCGAAAAGTTTCCTATTAAGTACCTCTGAAGTTATTCCAATCTGTTGAGAAAAACACACTCTATCTGTTTAACTTTTAAACTTTACTAACCGTTCAAGTAAATTTGTTAAACGACAGTTTCATTTGTTAAACTATTCCTATTCGATATGGACAAAATGTCAGTTTAATCGGTCACTAAAATATATCTTGAAATAAAAAAATGCGCCATTTGAGCTTTCTCGCTGTATTTGTACAGTAATGCAGTAAAATTAGCAATTAGCTGAAATTTTGAAAAAGATCAATGTAGATTAAGTTATAAATTTTACAAAAAAAAAAAAAAAAAAACAGATTGGCCAACCCAATAATGGCACACGTGTTGTATATTTTAAGGGCTCAAATCTTAATGAGTACAAGTATTTTTCTAAGAGGTAAAAATGTATATGTACTGGTTCTAAATAACTAGAGAATGCGCGTGTATCAAAAATATTTCAAATTTACTAGAGATCGAAAAACCAAAAAAACTTCAAACATTGATCTATATCCTTGAAAATTGATTTCAAATGATCAGAGTGTGATTATCTGTATTTAAGTAATGTAATTGTTATATGCCTTGCAATTATTCATTTTAACTCTTTCGCGTCTTTAGGGTAATGTCATGACTCGGGGAAAAAAGTTTTTTTTGGGTACTTACATTAATTGAAATCTATCTGTTTGTGCACGACATCATAATAGAAGGATGTAAGATTCTTGGCTCATTTTCTCAAGACTCCAGTTAGATTTCAATTAATGTAAATAGCCAAAAAGAAACTTTTTCCCCGGGTCATATATGACCCTAAAGACGCGAAAGAGTTAAGGCGCAACATGATAACTTTTTTTATCCCTTTTGTTTGTGAGTCTCTCGTTAGCGTAATTCTATTTCAAAAATTTTGAATTTTCACACATTCTGATTTACAAGGACTTCAATGTTTGTTTTTAACAACTCTCTGTTATTATGAGCTTTTATGGTGTTTATATAAATTATTGAGAAATAAGGGAAAGAGTACAAAAGATCTCTCATATTCCTCGGGCCATCAAATTATGGTCCTCTCATTATTGTCTTAAAATAAAACAAAGCTTTTAATATTAGTAGTTATTTTTTTACGAATTAACTGCAAGGATACATTGCGTTAGTTTGTATTTAATACATAGAACCAAATGCCCTTTATACGAATAAATTCATGGCGATCGGAAGAAGAGAGAGAAATAATTACAATTACGCATATTATATTATTCGAATTTTACGGTGAGGAGAGTAAATACAGTAGGGGAGACCGAGGTAGAATTAGCGACAAATGACATTTTTTATTGGGCATATATTATTTAAAAAAAAACGTTGTCAGGTAAGATAAATATTTAATTGAATAAAAAGGGAAGTATTTGCTTCAAATAAACAGTGATTTTCTCAATATTCTTCTTAAGACAAACTAGAACATCCCACTATCTAATACTATTTGTGACTAAATTTTCCCCGCCCTCCCCTATATATAATCCCTTAATTTTTTAAGTCCTCAAAATTTCCACCCCCAGGGGACCATTGTTCTCTACTTTTTTTTATGTTTCAGACTATTCCTGAGAAATTAGGTCACGCTATCTGTCTGTTTCTCTGTTCGTTTGTATCTTACGTGTTAAACGAGAGTCAAATAGGGTAAGTGTGCCAAATTCCGGCTAGCTTGCAATTTCGGCCACCTTTTTTGTTCCTCGAATTTCCACGAAGTTTTAGATTTTACGTACTCTAGAGATTATACAATGCAAAAGAATAACAAAAAATGTAGCTTCGACAAACGAGATGACGTGACGTGAAAAAGAAATTGGAAGAATTCCCGAAGGGCAAGGAACTATGAGAATGAAGGTGGCCGAAATAGGGTACCAAAGCTATATCTATATTTTTATTCACTTTAAAATGTTTTAAGAATGATTTTAGAGTAAATAAAGACGGTAAACTCTTTACAAGATTCCCAGCAACACTGTTTCAGAAGAAAGAATTTAAAAAAAAATCAATGTGAATTTAAAATATTACATTTCAAACTTAAGACTTTGACGCTTGCATGCAACTATGCCGAAATTTAGCACACTTACCCTACATAAAAGAAAACTTTAAAAAGATTATTAAGAAAAAGAAAAAGAAACTTAATATTTCCACTATCCCGCACAGACAATATCTCTATCTTATGATTAAATTGAAGGAATAGCTTTATAGGTACAACAGATCTTGGGTTTTTGCAATTTATGAATGCACTTGACGTGATTATGTACATCCAATTATGCATATTTGCCTACCATTTGGAATCAATTTGTGAAATCTTAAATTATGTCTCAATGAATACAATTTTGTGAAATTTGAAAACACTTTATGCTCTTTCTGAAAAAAAACTTCAATTTCTTTTATTAAAATAACATATTTGAACATTCTAACAATTTATTGAGAAACATAAGTGCAAAATGTAATCCTGTTTATTAAGGCATTTTTTTAACATTTGAATCTTTTTGTTCTGACTACTTTTACCCATGGCAATTCGTTTTACGGTTGAATTAAGTCATAAAAAATATCCTGCAGTTATGCAAATTTTCTGGGCACATAATGGTGCCTTTCCAATGAACACTGAACATATTGTTTAGCAATTTACTGTTCTCAAGTGCTGCTGCATTATCGACTTTTCTTATGTGTTGGTTCATGTACCGACTATTTCCCTCAGTTCTTGTCGTGTTCTAAAACCACTAAACAGTCGTGAAAGGAACCAATACAGAGAAAAGAACAGTAAAATGCTTGAGAGAATTGCCCTTGAGAACAGTTAAATGCTAAAAAAAATAATTCGTTCATTTTTGATTGGAATAGCACGAATGTACCACAATGCCATTTCGCGTGATTAAACAAAGTTTGATTGGTATGACAACTTTTCTCAAAGAGAATTGACGCAAATAGACATCGGCGTCGCCAGCCTGACTGGACAGCTTGGCAAATACGAAATAAATGCCATTTACAGGTTAATTTCTTTTAAAAGTTTCTATATATATCCATGGGAAAATTATATTTTACGAACAAGTGGTGTGTTACATACAATAAATAAAAAATGACTTCTAAATTTGTAATTCTTCCGCGAAGTTTGACTTCCTTCAGTGTACTAAGAAACTTCAGGATGAGTGGTCAAGTTGATTGTTTCGAAGATTACCTTTCGTTAATTAACCTTTTAAGTAAATGTAGAGCAATTCTGTCATTGTCATGTATTCCTTTGAAAATAGTCCAAAAATACGGAAAATTTCTTGTACTTGGATTTGCAACATCTATAACTATCTCCAATGCAGGGTCCGCCATGAAGCCTAAAAATCTTTATAATTTCTTTATAAACATTATCATATTGTTTGCTCTGCTGCAACTTATGAGCAAACTCCACGCTATTATGGTTTATAACAAGGATTTAAATGAAATTTTGATGTGGATTAAGTCACTTCATATTGTCAGACGCGATACTCTGAACAGACCAACAGAAATTCATCTAAGGAAATCTATTCATATAGTAAAGCATATTTCTAAGTAAGTCACTCAAAACATATTTATTTTCGTTTTCTAAAATTAAGAAAATTTTCTTTACTTTAAGGTTACTAATACTCCTCTATTTTGCAACAAACGTAACAATAACTATTTATCTCTTTGCAACGGATACTAAAGTTTTTGAACTTCCTGGAATATTAACAAATGAACAATCCTACATTTACAGACATTTACCTCAACTCATTTTTATGATTTTAGGTGCACCGCTTCTTGCATCCTCTGATCTTATTATAGTTCACCTCAGTTTGTACTTTGTGTCATCTCTCAACATTGTCTTAGATGCTATCAAAAGTTTGAGCGATATTTCAGTAATTGGAAAAAAGAAAAATTTACTGCTACATCTTTACTTTTACCACTTGAAAATTTTACATAATCTTGAGTTATTCAGTAATATGCTTTACCACGTTTTTGTTGTTCAATTCAGCACAAACTTCTTATTCTTTTTGGTTACTTTCTACATGTTAGGCAGAGCTCATAACATTTTCTTTCTTTATCCACTAATTATAGCAGTTTTCTTTCAATTTAGCACTTTTTGTTTTTTCGGGGAAGTCATCTTTGAAAAAACGGAAAGGATCTCTACAGAATTGTATTTGACAAAGTGGTATGCATTTTCCAATGAAGACAAAAGAATGATGCTAATGATGATGATGATATCGCAAAATCCTTTTGGATTTAAAGCTGCTGGAATGTATGATGTAAACCTCATGATGTTTCTTCAAGTCGTCAAAATAGCATTTTCTTATTGCACTATCCTTTATGCTTTAACTTAAGCTGCAAAGAATAAAAAAAAATAAAACACTGTTTTTATTTTCATGTGATTATAATACTTTTTTTTGCTCCTCGAAAGAATTATTGTAATACCTCATATGCCTTATTACTGTAAAGAGGCCTACCCTCAGCAATCAATATTTCTAAGTATCAATCTAAAGACTAAGAAGTTTGCTTATGTAATCAATAAGACTGCATTGAACAAGAATTATGTGACCATGATGACGTTTCAAGCGTGACTACCTTCATCTTATTTAATAAAAAAAAAGACCTAGAGTAATTTCTATGGAAACTTACACAATCTTCATCTGGACTTAAGATGTTTCAAGTACAATAAGGTGAGCTAATTGAAAGATATTACATATTACACTAGAATGATAAAAAACATTTTTAGGATGAAAATGTCAAAATCGTTAAAGGATTATTATATTAATCGTATCAAGACACTTTATTTGGAAGAATCTGCTGATGATCACAGATCGCCCGGGAATGCCTTCCTCGCAGTGTGGGTGCTTCTTCAATGTTCCCGGAGTTTTTGGGCATAGGCGGTGCATTTTATTACGTTTTCTCACATGTGAAAATGTATTTTTTATAGACCGGACGCAGCCAAAATCCCAAAAGGGCGAAAATCCCAAAAGCCAAAATCACGAATGTTCAAAATCATAAAAAGATGAAATAAAATAAATTATCACATAGGGAATAGGCTCATAATTTTGTCCAGTTTCTTATTTTGGACACTTTGAGGATAAAATTGGACACTAAAAATAAATTGATTAAATAAAATGATGGATTTTTATTCCAATATTTGATGAATAATGAATACTATCTAAATATTTGTTCTTTTTGGAAGATTTTAACACTAAATACGTTAAATTTTGAATATGATTTGAGTTAAAATTGCTTTGTTGAAAATTCAGTGTGAGCAATTGCTCACGAGAAATATGACAGAACTTCGTGTTTACTTCAGTCTTATTTAGCTGTGATGAAGTACTACCAATGTTTTTTTCGCTTTTTTTGAGTGATATTATTGTATATATAATACATTGAAAATTGTGTTGATTCACGTTAGTGGTGATTTGTGCATTTCACCTGAAGTGAGATTTGCCTTGTGAATTAGATTTTTCGTGTGAAAAATGGGAAATGTTTTAAGACATATACCAGTGAGGTGATGGATCTTATTTTGGACAGGTGTTTTTCTCACGAAATTTCGTGAAGTTTTGGCTTTTGTGATGACTAGGTTGGACAAATGCCTGGAGAAACAAAGGAGCATCATCTCTACGAAAGAGATGTAGCGAGAAACGCCTTGAAAGTCTCCCGGAAAGGTCAGGGAATGAGCGAATCCGCACGTACTTGGAGTATCGAAGTCAACTCACTTTAATGAATGATATGGAAAGTTTCCGGGCTCCTTGTGGCATTCTACGTTTCCCTAACATGAACAGGAAAAGGACTTTGTAAGATTGGTTCATGAAATGAAGAACAATGGGCATCCTGTTGAGCGGATTAGCTGTCCAAATTTACAGCCAAGTTGGCCAAATTAATAAACAAGTTGTCCAAAATAAGAGTCAAATTGTGGAGCTCAGAGGCAAAATGACACATATCCTATGGCTAAAGCATAGGATATGTGTCATTTTGCCTCTGAGCTCCACAATTCACCTTTACATATCAATTGATTTTTAAACGTATTAAAACTAATTTTAGTAAAAATAAGACGAAAAATGGCTTGCCAAGTTTCTAAACAACCCTTTTAAAAAGAGAGTGACAAAAAAAGTCAATTAGTATTGAAAATATCGTACTTCAAACTTGGAACATCGATGCTTGTAAGCAGACTGTCCAAAATTATGAGCCCTTACCCTAAATAGCTTGCTAAGTTTCTAAACAACCCTTCTGAAAAGAGAGTAACAAAAAAAGTCAATTAATATCGAAAATATCGCATTGGAACATCGATGCTTATAAGCAGACTGGACAAAATTATGAGCCCTTAATCTACCTGGTTTTGAACACTTCATACCTATCAGGAAATCTAGAAATTTTTTATTTTTTCATGAAATGTCACGCAATATGTATATTGGAATATAGATTACATAAGATTCATTAAAATTTCAATTTCAATTTCAATATATTGCTTTTGAGCTTGCACTCTTGAAAGCTTAATATACAAAAAAAATTCCAGAGATACATATAAATAATAAACAAGTAAATAAATGGGGTCAGGAAGTATTCTTTTGCGCCCACCGGCGTCTTAGTGTTGGTGACCAACCTACTCCAGAGTAAAACGGTGGAAAACTTCTTCTCAGGTTGTATAAGCCATATCTGCATCATTAAAGAGAAAAAAATCCTCCTGACCAGAAAACAAGAAAAAAATAAAAATTAAGAAAAATAATATGAAATGTTCGAAGCCAGAGTGTGAGCGAAGCTTGAAAGCCTTTCCCTTCTTGAATTTTTCTTTTTTTAATTAATTGTTATAAGGTAAATTAAAATGAAACTTTTTAATGCTTCTATCACAATACACACAAATCTGCAATCTCAATATGACAAAAAAGAACATTCATACTATGAGATTTGAAGCTTTCATATATTCATAATTTTACATTATTAGACAATAATACGGGAAGGATTTCAAGCTTCGCTGACCCTCTGGCTTCGAATACTTCATAATTTTTCCAATATTCTTTTTAATGAATTCGATCCATTTTTTTTTTTTTTCAAGAAACTATGTGACTGAAGATTAGCTATTAATATATGTCATAGATAAGTCATATTTCTTAAGCCTGAAAGCCCTCCACAACACGTATTTAAAACTTTAACACACGTAACACTTTAGGCTTAAATAATAAAAACTCAATATAGCTTTTTCAAAGTATATATTTCTAAAGTAGAACAAATTTATTCCCCCTAATAATGTATTAAATATTAAAAGCACAATCTTTTGAAGAAGTTTGTATAAATATTCACATAATCTGTTATTATTTCACTGGGATATATTGCACATGTTTTTTATTTTTATTAGGGCAGTAACTTATAAAATACGATCTTTGATAGAAACATTTTAAAGTGACTTATTGTGTTTTCAAGAGTGTTCTAAGATGAGTGGTCAAATTTACTGCTTTGAAGACTATCTTTATTTGAGAGAACTTTTGAATAAATACAAAAGTATTCTTTTGTTTATGAATTTTCCCTTAAAGTCCATTCAAAACTATGGGAAATTTATTTTTCTGGGATATTTCACGCTTATCTCGCTATTGAACACAGTTTCTACAATTAAACCAAAAGAAAATAACGTGATACTTTTTATGAATATCATAATGTTATTTGGATTAATTCAACTTCTAAGTCGGTTACATTCAATTGTTGTCCAAGATGAAGAATTAAATCATGTTTTGGAATGGATTAGAACACTATATTTTGTTCCTAATTGCAATATTATGAAGAATTCTGCTGAATTTCACCTGAAAAACACATTTAATACGCTGAAACTAATTTCAAAGTAAGTCGAATATTAATAGAGTAAAACATAAAATAAAACTACAATTTCTTTCTATCTTAGATTACTCAGCATCAGTTACATGACATCTATTGGATTTTTTATTGTGAAACTTCTAATAACTAATTCAATTATTTTTGAATTTCCTCAAATTGCAGTATCAGAAGAAAATTTTTGGATAAGGCACATACTACAAACTATATTTGTTGCAACAACAGGATGTGTCTTAATATTTACAGATTTGTTTGTTGTCTCTATACCTTTATATTTTATACCGGCTCTCAATATTCTTTTAGATCGCATCAGAAATTTAGACGACTATTTAGCTGTAAATAGAAAGCAGAACTTAATATTGTCCCTTCAGATTTATCACATGCAGATCATACAAAATCTCAATCGGTATAGCAATATAATTTATAATGTTTTTGTAATTCAATTTAGCACTAGTTTCTTCTTGTTTCTGGGCACTTTTTATATGTTAAGAAAGTATCAAGAATTTTTCCTCTATCCCTTAACTGCGGGAATTTTGTTTCAATTCTCTGCTTTTTGCATCTTCGGAGAATTTATCTATGGGAAAACCGAAAGGTTATTGACCGAATTATACTTAACAAAGTGGTATACATTTTCTAGAAATGAGCAAAAAATTCTGTCTATGATGATGATGATGTCACAGAAACCTTTTGGATTTAAAGCCGCAGGAATGTATGATATAAACCTGAAGATGTTTGTACAAGTACTCAAAATTGCTTTCACCTATTGCACTATCTTGTACACTATTACTTAGAATTTTAAAACTACTTCGCTTATGCCATAGACACACTTACGACTTTTGCCGAGAGACAGCATAATGTAATTAAGATCAAAATAATAATTAAATTATATATCCTTCAATTTATGACTTATCCTACTCCCGGTTTAAGCTTTCTTATGGGAATTTGGTCAAATCATTATTTTTATTTTTATTTTACATTAAGCCGTCTCTCGATTTAAGTCGTAAGTGTGTCTAGGGCATTACAGTAGCGATCCATCCTTAAAATTATCTTAGGCCATCTCTCATATAAAAATTAAAACCAAATAATATATTTTCTATTAAATTTTATTGTTCGGAATCCACACATAAAGGGCAATATAATTAAATAATTCTTTATTTTGATGTCATAAGATCTTTGTAAATTATACGACTTATAATAACAATAATGTAATCTTTGATGGAGCTTACTGAAATAATATTATAACTTATATAACTAAGGGAAAATGGGGAATTGAAGGTGCCAGTCATCTTTCAACTTCCTCGGAGTGAACTGTCCACGGCGACTGATGCTCACTCACTGAAGTAGAGGTACAGCTGACTCGAACAAAAGTCCCAGCAACCTTCAGCACCCACCTAGGGATGGTGTGTTGGGTGTGTCAAATGAATGAAAGATTGGGATTGGTGGGTTTGGCCGTCGCTTGGCTTAACAATTGTCGAATGAGCTGTACGCTCTACAATATTAATAATAATAATAGTGACACAACATTCCGTAGAGGAACTTAGACCTTCCCGCAAGGGGAGTTCGGAACATCCCATTATTATTTTTTTCTTATCCAAGGATGGGGTTGTCAGTCCCATGCCCCGTGGAATCAAGTTCAAGTTAACTGGATGCAATCCGAACACATTTAACGCCAGAAAATTCCTGGTAACCTAAAGGGGATTCGAACCCGGGACACTTGCATCATAGAGCTAGTGCTCTACCAGTTGACCCATTGAGTGCCCTTATACGAGTTAAAGACAATCTAAAAAAAATCATCACGCTGCTGTTAAACGTATCTATCTGTTTTTCATTAGAACTACCAGAATCTCTACGGTTAGACATAGAGACTTTCAGGGTATCCATATAAGCTGACACAATGTTCATTGAAGCAATATGCTTCGACTCTTCCTCTTCTAAATATGCGCTTTTGGAATATCTTGAAAATAAATCAGAACAGCTCATAGCAAAATATTTAAATTAAAAATAAATAGATTATTCAATTTGAATTTCATAACATATTTTGTAAATTACCCTAATTCTATTTGAATGTAAATTTAACACTATCGTTTGCTAATATAAATTGCTATTTGTTTTGGCTCTAACGAGCTTTCGGTATCGAGTCTTTCTGAACATTGTGCTTTTTTATCTTTTACATTAAACGAGATAACAGCTAATGTAGTTTATCCGAAAAGCTTATATTTCTATGATTTTACCATATCATTTATCTTAATTTTACCATAGATATGATAATATAAGATTCATTTTTAGAATTTCAAATATAGCGATTTAAATTCAAAAATTATATTAATATAAGATCTATAAAAGCCGCTATAAACATTTAAAGCTCTATTTTAGAAAAAATTTCGCTTTCTCTAGTCAATAATCTGCTTTCCAGGAGTAGAAACTGTAAGAGTGGTGAAGACGACTGTCAAGGAGGTCAAGAAAGTGTAAATACAAATAGGAGAGTATGAGAGGGTACTTTAAATTAAATTAGAACGATTAAACTATTCGGTATTAGTCCCTATATGTACAATAATATGAAAAATCTTATGCACGTTTAGTATAAGCGGATTTTTTTCCTAATTAATTACACCTACTGTAATGTTGCGATCCGATGTATTACATTAGACCAATCTTATATTTTCGTTCTTAAGAACTTTTATTCCGCAAGTAAAATATCAATTCAAACAAATTCATAATTTTTCGATTCCCCCACAAATAAAAATAACTATAGAAGCATGGAAAATTTAACTTCTAAATTATTATCTACGACGTCAAGAAATAATTCAAATTGTTGACAAGGTATTAGAAATATGTCGGATTTGCGTGTTATTTTTTTAGTTTTTCTTCTTTCATTGTAAATATTGAAATATTTTTTTAACATTACCTAGACTTTTAGAATCTGTTTAAAAAAAAAAATAAAATCAATGAATAATATCTCAAATACTTTCAAATATGAAAAAGTTGCATGAAGCTCTGCCATACGATGTGTACGGATCCACCCCGGATATTTCCTGACTAAAACAATTTTTCAGGGGTGTTGCTCGGAACCTTGAAAAGTAGTTTATAATCTTTGCTTTTCAAACCAATTCCTAAAATATTTAAAAATTCATAAAAATATAGTCATTCCTTTGTGTAGTATTCCGGCCACTTTGAGTAAAATTTCGGGCGCCTTATTTGTGACCATGTGGAACAACGGATAGAAAGTTTCAAAACGTGATACGGATCGAGTTTAATATTTAGTATACTACATTTATATGATCCATAAGCCCTAAGATCTTCCGTGTAATTTATCCTAAAAACCTGAAGAGTTGACCTTGTCATCCCAAATTTACGACCAGATTTCTGTAGCTACTTGCCCTTACGGATGTCTTCTAAGACCATTTCCACATCATCTTTTTCATAGAGATAATCCCTCTCTTTTTCTTTGGGCATTTTACAACCTAAAAATTGAAAAATAAATGCAATAAATAAGAATTTTTCGGAAGCAAAAGATGTGGCTGAGATTGTAAACATTACAAATACGTTGTCTAGCTAGAAAATTTAACTCGAAATCTAAAGAACAACTCACCGTTAACATAAATAAGAGCAATTTTTAATTAACAGTTATCAATTTTATTGAAAGATCTTTAAGGAAAATCATTTATACTTCACTACAAACCACAAGAATGCTGGCAATAACAGCGATCTGTCACATTTTTTTGTAAAACTCTTTCCACACTCAATTTTATTTCAAATTATACCCAAATTGTAACATTTTTTATGTTATAACATTCTAAAATTAGTGAAAAATTAAAAAAAAAATAAATTTTTTTGACTATTCGAAGATCAAATCCATAATTGTTTAGTTTCTTGGCCGAAGTTATACTCATAGTGGCCGAAATTTCAAGGTGGTCGAAATTTTGTACACATACCCTATCTTAATTTACATTATGCGAAATATTTGATATGAAATGGAAATAATTATACGTTAGCCATGCCTCATGCCTCACATGCCTCACTTTGACTTAAAAAAAATAAGTGAAAGTAGTAATTTTATACTAATAATAATATACTTAATATTTTATTAAACATTATGGAACAAAGTTTGTAGTAACCCATAATTTTGTCAATATTATACTGGGATATACTGCACATAATTTCCTCAGTTAACCTTTTTTAGACAATCTATATTAAATTGAAACATTTTGTAGTAACTTTTCTCATTGCGATTTCCAAAGATGATTGTTCAAACTAATTGCTTTGAAGATTATCTTTATTTGAGAGAACTTTTAAATAGATACAAAAGTATCCTGGTTTTGACAAATGCCTTTAAAGCCTGTTCATAAATAAGGAAAATTTATTTTTCTTGCATATTTCATACACTGAGAAAAAAGGGGGTGCGATAAACTTTTTTTCCTCATAAATTTAACACTTTTTAAGTGTAAAAATATATTAAAAAAAATTTAATGTTAATTTTACACCTTTTTAGGGATAAAATTAACACGGAAGAGGGTAACTTTAACCCATAATACACCTAAAAAGTATATAATATTTACATCGATTTCGGACCAATACTGCAGGGTAAAATAAGCATTTCTGGAATGTTATTTTAACTTTTTCGGATTTCTCTCACTCAGTGCAATTATTTCGCTCTTGAATACAATTTCTACAATTAAACCAAAGGAAATAACATGATTTTTTCCTTGAATATCATAATGTTATTTGGATTAATACAGCTAATTAGTAGATTTTATTCAATTGTCACTCAAGCTGAAGAGTTAAATAAAATTTTAGAATGGATTAGAACACTATATTTTGTTCCTGATTGTAATATTATTAGGAATTCTGCTGAATTTCACCTAAAAAATACATTTAACACACTGAAAGGAATTTCAAAGTAAGTCGAATATTAATAGAGTAAAACATAAAATTGCAATTTATTTCTTTTTAGATTACTCAGCATCAGTTACATGACATCTATTGCATTTTTTATTGTAAAACTTCTAGTAACTCATTAGAATTGCAGATACAACAGATTTTTGGATAAGACACATTCTACAATCCTCCATTATTGCAACAACGGGACTAATTTTAGTATTTACAGATATATTTGTTATTTCTATAGCCTTATATTTTATACCATCTCTTAATATTCTTTTAGATAGTGTCAGAAGTTTAAACGATTCTTCAGTCATAAAAACAGAGAAAAACTTAATATTGTACCTTCAGATTTATCACATGCTGTTTATATATGTGGAGCTCAGAGGCAAAATGACACATATCCTATGCTTTAGCCATAGGATATGTGTCATTTTGCCTCTGAGCTCCACATATATACAAAATCTTGAGTTGTTTACTGATACAATTTATAATGTTTTTGTAATTCAATTTATCACAAGTTTCTTCTTTTTTATTGGCACATTTTATATGTTAAGAAAGTATCAAGAATTTTTCCTCTATCCCTTAACTGCGGGAATATTTTTTCAATTCTGCACTTTTTGTATATTCGGGGAATTTATTTATGGGAAAACGGAAAAGTTATTGACCGAATTATACTTAACCAAGTGGTATGCATTTTCTAGAAATCAGCAAAAAAAATCTGTCTATGATGATGATGGTTCCATAGAAACCTTTTGGACTTAAAGCTGCAGCAATGTATGATACAAATCTGAAGATGTTTGTACAAGTACTCAAAATTGCTTTCACCTATTGCACTATCTTATACACGATTACTTAAAATTCTGAAATTTCTTCACGATTTCTGTAACTATTGTTAGGCTCCGCCCTTGAATTTTAGGCCACGCCTCTTATAAGATTTAAAACTTACTAAGTATAATATCAAAAATTAATTTCGATTATTTCAATACTAAATAAGCCTCTGAAGGACATCACTAAGAAGAAATAAGATCATTTCAATTGTTTCATTTGTACTTAGAATGTCAACATTCAAGAAGAACGATATGAGAACATTGGAGAAATTAAAGAATTAAGGGAAAAAAATCAAGTAAAGAGAAGTAATGAAAGGATGTAATTTATTTTATTTCCTAATTAAAGCAAAAGTGACTCAACAGCATTTTTCTTGAAGTAACACAATTGATTATATTTCAAATAGTTGTCATCTTTTATTATTTTGTGAAAGAGCTGCTATCTCTACATCTTTTAACGCAGTCCTGTGACATCTTCAATATGAAAAAGTTTCACTGTGAGACTCTTCTCAGCCAGAAAAATGAAAAACAATCCTTCTTCGCCTAAGAATGGAATATTCAATTACATTGGAGAATAGATGGACGTGGAAAAATGAATAAATCATATGTTTTCCAGTGGATGAAATATCTCCTAGAATGGAAGTATCCTCCTCCCCAATGAATAAATTCTTCCACCCAGTGTTATTCTTTGCCACACTTTGGCAATATTCATCGAGCAATATTTTTGCAGAAACGTCCTGGAACGACGCACGACAAGTGATTCATGAAGTCGTCCTGGAGTAACGATCCATAATTGATTTGGCATTGAACAGATTCCGATTGGGGAGATACTCTGAAGAAAATGCCATTCTTCTTTGCCTGTTCAATAGGTGCTCTTATTCTTATTTTTTTGTATGTCTCCACAAAATAAATCCCAAATGACGAATTCAATTTGGTGCTCAGCATTTGTGGTCGTTAATAGGGAGTGAAGATGTTACAGGATTGGGCAAGATGGGGCGACAAAGAAGAGATGTGAATAATAAATGAGTGGCAATTGGATTTTTCATCAATTGGATTTACCATCATCACAATGATGACATTCACAAATAGGAGTGTTGAATGATCAAACAACAGGAGTAAAATTATTTCGGAGTTTTTTTTTTTTTGAAAAAAGCACGATAAAAAACAATGAGATAGAACAAATCTTTTGCATTACAATACTGTTATCAATTTATAGGAATTAGCATTTGCTTGCGCTAGGGAAACATCACTTAATAAATCCTGGGGTGACATGATAACTTCATTTCGATAGTATTGACCGTCGATACTCAAAACTTTAAACAATAACTGCATTTTTTGTAACTAATTTAGATATTTTTCAAAAGCTACATACTTTTAAGAGTATCACAATAAATGGCTCAACATTGCATAAAAAGTCGATATGTATAATCTAGTAGATATAGATTTGTCGATACTATCGATTCGATAGTATCAAAAAGTTATCATCCCCCCCATGAACTGTTTCAGATGGCACAATTATTGACAAATTAAAAAGTAGGAGTAGTAAAAATACGAAGTATTAGAAGCCACTGTATGAGCGAAGCCTTGAATGCGTCCCCTGCAAATCTTTAGACGATATTTTAATTAGGCAAGGTAAAGTGCCCGCAGTCGACCGGTTCCTCGACTCGATCGGTAGAATTATTTATTAAATTTATTTATATTTAACTATAATATTTAGTGTATGATCTAACAATAATAAGTCAATTTATACCATAAATAATACGAATAAGTGACAATTTCATAGAAATTGACCATCAAACATTCAAAAATTGACCCCATAAGCCGAGTCGAGAAATCCGGTCGACTGAGGGCACTTTACCGTATTTGTTTTTTTGTCAAAATAGTTTAAAATATTTCATATAGGGGAAGTGGGGCTACTTTGAGCTGTGGGGATATATTGTTATACGATTTTTCGCATATTTGTAAAGGAAACTGGGTTTTAACATGATGTAATTTGAATAGATAAAACAATTGTGGAACTAAATAAAATAATTGTAAGGACCAGCTTCATTTAGAAATAGGCGAAAAAGTCGTATAAGAATCTAGCCCCGCAGCTCAAAGATTTTACTTTACGTGGCCAAAAGTGCTTACATGGCCAAAAGGGCTGACTCTACCCTAATATGGCTCACGGATGAAGACATACTAAAAAACTTTGGCTACCTGAAACTACCCACTCATCCTATTTAAAATAAGTTAAATATTACGTATTTGTAAGGTACCTAATAAACCATTGCATAATTTATCAATGTGATACTTCTGGTATTGATGCGTTTCATATTACACACCCTTTACACAAATATACCCTACATAACAAGCATTAATTTTTTCAGATTTTCCACACGAAAAAAAATGACAATTCGACCTCGCGAAGTTAATTGGTCTGGAAGGCGAGTCCTTCATCATTTTTCATACACATCAAACAACCTCCAAAACATTCCTCAGGCACCCCGTTCGCCGAAATGTCTTCTTGTGTGTTCTTTTAAGGCTGGGCGTGGGTGCGACGAAAAATATATACGACCAAAAAAATAATAAGGTCGGAGGGGAGAGTTCACATGAAAGAGTCGCTTTAAATCAAATGCTGATTCATTCACATTTTCCCAGAGCCTCTAAAAAAAACACAAAAGCTCGAAAATTTAATTACTGCAACTCTTGGCCAATTGAAAAGTTTCATGGCGTGCAAAGTGATTTATGAATTAACATTTGAGATGGTTTTTTACACAGCAAAATGCTTGCATCCCTCACGTCAGTCCCTTGAGCAATAAATTCTCTCTGGTGTCTGTGGTGAGACTCTGCAGATGCTTCCGGTCAGTTTTCCAAAAATAAATCCACCATTCCCCGAAAGGGAACTGCCTAGGCAAATGGGACATGCAACACCATGTAGTAGATTAATGTAGCGTAGTGGATTAAATTTCGTTAAATGCTCGACTTTGAAAAGACGAAATTACACTAACGGCCAAAACATTAAATACACCCTTCGTAAGCTTAAATGCACGTGATTTGGACCGGGAAAACGCTGTAATATCCAGTTCTATTGACTGAAATAGTTTCATATATAAACTTAAGAACAGTTTTAAACAAGATTTGAGAAAATACATGAGCTACAAAATTTATAATTTGAGGATCAGTCAAAAATTAGCTTTTTTGACAAAAATGCAAAAGTAGCCCCACATTCTAAAACTGATCTAATCTTTTAATAATCATTTAATATAAGCTAAATACTATTAGTAAATATTATTAAGAGTCAGAAAAACTGAAAATAATACCGAGGGAATATTTTTGGTACGGATTGTGGTCGGTTTCCGGTGTGATCTGTTCTGAAAGGGGTTTCTTCTTTGAATATTGAAATTTTCAGCCCAAATTCTACTTTTTCATATATTTTTTATTATTTTTCAAACTTCTTCTTATTATTGTTGCAATTTCATTTCTTTTACTTCATTATTTTGTTTAAAAAACATGAATAAAATCATCAAATTGTGGAATCACTCTCTGGCACCGTTGAATAACCCCTCTTAGGAATCCCATTTGAATTGGTACCAGTGGTGCCCTCCTCCGGCGGATCCGGCTATTCGAGCACTTTGTCACTTAGGGGTAGTTTTTGTGAGAGAGCTCGATCATTCTCTCGGTGACCGTGCTAGGATGTAGAAGTGAAAAGTGATGAGGTAGAGAGCGTGACATTGCGTGCTCGGATAGTAGGATGCATAGTCGCCTCCCTCATTACTATAGATCGCGAGTGCTTATAAAAGATTTAAATAATTAATTGTGGTCAGAGTGAAACCACATAGAGTCAGAAGTGGGATACGAGATTCTTAGAATCGTTGCGCAATAGTTGCACGCGCGTGTGTGTGAGTGAGAAACGCCAAAAGTGACACCCAGGAAGATGAGGCTTCTGAGTGAGATTCGGGGGCGCTGAAATCCATGTCGAGAGAAAATGGAAGCACACCAAAATTCATGATAGACTGAAAAAAAAAATCATCAGGGAGCTTGGGACTTCAGGAAAGGAAAATTGGCGGGATGACGCAATCGGTGGCGCGATCGAAGGAGATGGAAAATTGAGTAAGAAATAACAAGGGTGAGAGGGAGAAAATTAAATTGATGCACATTGGAATGTGTGAGGGTGAACGAGAGAATGATAGAGAAGGCCTTCTTGAGAGCGACTGTGTGTGTGTGTGACGAGTGGCGTGATCTGCTTGAGAAGGGATTTCGTTTCAGCCTTTTACGCAGAGCATTCCAAAGTCAGACGCCATTGTGGTGAGTGCAAACATTTTCTTGTGAATTCCCTGATTTATTCAATTTATTTGCAATAAAGTGTTCTAAAATTATTGAGAGGTAATTAATTAAATTATTGTCCACCCAAGTAGCATATCCTGAGAAGAATATTTGACATTTTCAGTGAGTTTTCTGTGTGAAATATTATCCCAAGTGAAACAAGATTTATCGTGTTCGTACAGAGTAAAGGTATGAAATTTTCCAGGCAATTTGTGCAAATAAATGATTTTTCGAGTAATTTTGGATGAAAATAAATATGTAATTACACACTAATTGAGGAATTGAGAGTTTTGTGCTCTATAAAGTGACAAATAGAGCTGTTATGTTGGAAATATTTGTTTGAGACATTTTCTTTCGATTTTTCCCTTTTAAACCCACACAAGACTCTCCAGTGAAAAAGTAGGATGCCCAATACACGTGGGGGATCCCACCCCACCTCCTCAAACTCAGGGGATACGTTGGGAATTTTGATGCCATCAAAAATGGAGATTAGTGTGAGAGATCTACGTGATTTACTTCCCCATTTCGATCCTGAATGGGACAATTCTTTGGAAGCAAAGCAATGGGTTGATACCGTTAACAAAGTGTGCACTAAATACCAGATTCCCGATGAAGTGAAACTCCTTCAGGCCACTTTGACGCTCAAAGGCCCAGCAAGAGCATGGTACCAGTCAGCTCAAAATGATATTAACAACTGGGAGGAATTTGTCTCTTGCCTGGAGGAAACCTTCCCTACTGTGATTGATAAGACGGAATTCCTGGATAAATTGAGCAAACGTCGTCAAGGAGCGAAAGAGACAGCCACTGCTTACTACTTCGATCAGCTGAGCATGGCAAAAAGAATCAAATTGGACGATACCACAACGATGAATTACATCATAAAAGGCGTGAAAAATAACCACCAAAGGAGCGTCTTGTCAGCTACTACCCATGCTTCCCCTTCTGCACTTCTGGAAATGATGAAGAGGATGGAAAAAGCGGAAGTAAAGGAAGAAAATACTCAATCCACATCACGATCAGGGTACAAATGGGCAAATAAAAAGGACAATCGGGGACGATATTCACCCTATCAGCGGCACGAAAAATCCCAAAAGTCTCACACTCAGTCCCACAACGACAAAGGAGATTGGTCACAATTCCAGGGGAAATCTCGCTACAATGACTCCGGAAATCGACGCAATGACCGGGCAGAACCCTCATCCAATCAAAATATAGACGACAAGAAAAAAGATGTGGCACAGGGAACTTCCGGAAAGACAGTGAGGCTCTGTTTTCTGTGCAAATCCCCAGATCATCTGATCCGTCAATGTCCAAAACAGAGGGATTTTCCCATTAGGGTGGCTTCAGCAACTACCACCCGACCAAATAAAGATGAGTTGCTCAAGGAGGTTACAGTTCTGGGTAAGGCCTTCCCCTCTTTCATTGATTTGGGCAGCAATTGTACACTTATGAGGAAGAAGGTGGCTGATGAATTAGGAATTGCTACATTGGACCCGAAATCGACAATTCATGCTTATGGGGGAGGAAAATATCGGACATTCGGCTGTTCTACTCAAATGCTGACAATTGATGGGATTTCACGACAGATCAACGTTCATATTGTGTCAGATGAAGTTCAGGAGGAACCACTGTTAGTAGGAAAAGACTATTTCGACCAAAATAATTTGACTGCGATCATTTCCAAAGAAGGACTGACTGTTATGGATCCAGAGAAATCTGAAGACTTTCAGAGGGAGAAGAAAAATCGGATTATGGCAATTTCGACTCCAACTCCTTTGAAGGAGAATGATATAGTGGTTGGAGATCTTGCTACTCAGGAGTATAAAAAGGAATTGACAAATTTGCTGAATAAATATCGAAGTTGTTTTGCCATGAACACCAAGGAATTGGGATTTACTGGAGTGGAGGAAATGAAGATTGAGCTCTTGAATGACACTTCGGTAAAATATGCTGCTTATAGAGTCCCATATGAATACAGGAAAGCCCTCAGTGACAAGATAAAGGAGTTATTAGCAGCAGACATCATCGAACCTTCTACTTCCAATTATGCCAGCCCTGTTGTGGTTCACGTGAAGAAGTCCAGCAACGATATCCGGATGTGTGTGGACTACCGGAAGCTGAACGAATGTATCAAAAAGGAGTACTATCCAATACCCCACATCGAGGAAGAATTGACAAGGCTCAGTGGTATGAAGGTGTTTTCTTGCCTCGATCTCCTAATGGGATATCACCAAGTGTCAGTTCACAAAGACAGCAGGAAGTTGACTGCATTTATCACAACGGAAGGACTTTTCGAGTTCAAAAGAGTGCCGTTTGGATTGTCAAACTCCCCAGCTATATTTATGAGGGTTATGTCACACGTTTTGAGACCAATTGGAAACGAAAATGTCATCTGTTTCATGGATGATATTTTGGTGGCCACAGAAGGTGTGCAGGAACATTTTCAAATACTTGAGAAGATTTTCCAACAGCTGGTCCTCCACAATTTGACTCTCAATCCGAATAAGTGTAAGTTTCTCAGTACCAATGTGACATTTTTGGGACATGAGATCAGCCCATCAGGAATCTCACCAGGAAATTTAAAAACTAAAGCTGTTGAAGAATTCAAACAACCCACAACTCTGAAGGGAGTCCGAAGATTTCTAGGTCTCGTTGGGTTTTTCCGCCGATTCATCCCAAATTTCGCAATCATATCAGCTCCTCTGACTCAGATGCTGAGGAAGAATGGAAATCCTAATTGGACGGAAGAACAGGACAAGGCTTTCACCAATCTCAAGACAGCTTTAATCCATCATCCAGTACTGGCTTTGTTCTCAAGGGATGCTGTGCATGAAGTTCACTGTGATGGTAGTAAAGTCGGAATAGCTGGTGTTCTCCTCCAATTGGACAAAGATGGGAATCCTCGACCAGTCAGTTATTTCAGGCGAGCTCTCACATCAGCAGAAAAGAAGTACACCAGTTTCGAATGGGAAACCATGGCCGTAGTAGAGACCCTGAAGAGATTCAAATATTATCTACTTGGCCGACATTTTACGATCTACACAGATTGTAATGCTCTTAGATTGACTCATCGAGCAAGGAGAGTGGATGATAGAATTGCTCGGTGGTGGTTGACAATCATGGAATACGACTTTGAAATAAAATATCGACCAGGGGAACGAATGGCACACGTTGATGCTCTTAGCCGCCATCCACCAGATAGAGAAGATGAAATAGAAGAGGATGATGAAGAGGATCAACTAGTTATGAATGTGTACACTCAAAATGATGACTGGGTAGTTGCCCTACAACTGAAGGATCATGAGATCAGTCGGATCAAGGATATTCTGGAAGATAAATTAGAAGGTGAACCAGATGAAAAGAAGATACGAAATGACTTTGAAATAGTGGAGGGACGAGTTTTTGTCAAGACGGAGAAAGGATTGAGATTTTATGTCCCCCGAGGAGTGAGATTCAACGTAATGCATGCAGTACATAATGAGATGGGTCACCGGGAATTGACAAGTTGCTTGAATCAGTTGCGGAAGGATTACTGGTGGCCGAGAATGAGACGAGACATTAAAAAGTATATTGACGGATGCTTGAGCTGTGACCTAACCAAACCCGGAGAAGATGAGAATCGACATCAGATCTTTGTATTGGAAAAGAAACCTATCCCTTTCTATGTTATTCATGTCGATTTTTGTGGAGCATTCGACGAAGGAAAAAGACAGGGACACATTTTTGGTCTGGTTGACGCTTTCACCAGATTCTGTATTCTGAGAGCTGTCCCTTCACCGACCTCCAAAGCAGCTATCAGGGTTATAAAGGAAGTAGCTCAGTATTTTGGGATGCCAGCAGTATTGGTGTGCGATCAGGGTGCAGCCTTCGAGTCAAAAGAGTTCAGGGATTTCTGCAAAGAATATGACATCAAGAGATCTCCAGTGGCAGTTGCCACCCCGAGGGCTAACGGGCAGATTGAGAGGATGTTCCGAACAGTGAAGGACTCATTGCGCAGCCTTTCCAGTGAGCAGACAGGAAAGAATTGGGCTCAAAGTCTACCCGCTATCCAGTGGGCACTTAATTCATTTGAGAATAGAGTCACTGGAGAGTCACCTCAAATGTTGTTGATGGGATATAGACCCCGCAATGTCCTGAAGAACAAATTGATGAATGCCATTTCAAATACAGTTGATGACAGGGAGTTCCAAGAGCCACTTCCAGACCTCCGTGAAGCCGCTCTGATGAGGATGACCAACCATCAAGAACAACAAGCCCAAAAATTTAACGAGTCGCGCAAGGCACCGCACGAGTACAAAGCAGGAGATCTTGTTCTCTGTAGATGGAATGCACCAGCAACCGGAACTTCCAGGAAACTTCTTCCTCGGTACAGAGGACCCTACATTGTTGAGGAAATAATGGGACGTGACCGTTATTTGGTGAAGGATACTCCATTGACACAGGTATCACAGATTCCTTATGAAAATGTGTGTTCAGCAGATAGATTGAAGCCATGGGGTAACAATGGTGAGTTGAGTGCACTTGAGAAAGCTTATGTGGACGATGATGAGAATTAATTTAGTCATGTGTGGAATTTGAATTACCGATCTTTTTGGAAAATGAAGTATTGATTTATGTGGAAAATTTCATTACTTTTGTTGTACTATGGAAATAATAACTGAATTTGGAAATTAATGTGGATGTTGGATTTAATTCACATTTGAGGATTTTTGCACATTATGGATCACAAAACTTATGGATATTACTATAGGATAGACAATCAGTGGATTGCTATCTATGGATGTGAATCCCAAGGTTGAGCTGGAAGAACTACGCAATTGTAAAGATGATCGCGGTAGTGGCTTCCAGTCAACGTGAATCATGTGAATGCATATCATGGCCAATTAGATGAGCTCAATAGAAGACTTGATTAGAATACCCACCGGAAGAACAAGAAGAAGTAGATGAGTAGTATTATCTTTAAATAAAAGGTAGACATAAGGAATATTTAGGTGCATATATTAGGGAAAAGCTACGCAAGAAGCCCTTATTCCCATCTAACAACCAGTTGTTGATGGACGTCAGGAAAGGCCGAGTGTGGAATCACTCTCTGGCACCGTTGAATAACCCCTCTTAGGAATCCCATTTGAATTGGTACCAGTGGTGCCCTCCTCCGGCGGATCCGGCTATTCGAGCACTTTGTCACTTAGGGGTAGTTTTTGTGAGAGAGCTCGATCATTCTCTCGGTGACCGTGCTAGGATGTAGAAGTGAAAAGTGATGAGGTAGAGAGCGTGACATTGCGTGCTCGGATAGTAGGATGCATAGTCGCCTCCCTCATTACTATAGATCGCGAGTGCTTATAAAAGATTTAAATAATTAATTGTGGTCAGAGTGAAACCACAAAATTTAGTTTTCCTCGAAGAATCCTCCTTTAACTTTGATAAGCGCCTCACATATTCGAGTCATCCTGTTGATCAAGCCACCCCAATCACCCAATTGTAACTACATCGAAATTTTCTGGAATTTTCTAGACCAGATGGTTCGAGAGAAGGCGCGACATCAGTTCCAGTCTTGGTGGAAACACTTCAGGATATATGGGCAGAGTTCCTTCTAACATTTTGGAGAAATTGATCAACAGGATGCCCCGAATTTGTGAGGCGCTTATCAAAGCTAAAGGAAAATTCTTCGAGGAAAGCTGAATTTGATGATTTTATTCATGTTTTTTAAACAAAATAATGAAGTAAAAGAAATGAAATTGCAACAATAATAAATAGTAATTTGAAAAATAATAAAAAATATATGAAAAAGTAGAATTTGGGCTGAAAATTTCAATATTCAAAAAAGAAACCCCTTTCAGAACAGATCACACCGGAAACCGACCACAATCCGTACCAAAAATATTCCCTCGGTATTATTTTCAGTTTTTCTGACTCTTAATAATATTTACTAATAGTATTTAGCTTATATTAAATGATTATTAAAAGATTAGATCAGTTTTAGAATGTGGGGCTACTTTTGCATTTTTGTCAAAAAAGCTAATTTTTGACTGATCCTCAAATTATAAATTTTGTAGCTCATGTATTTTCTCAAATATTGTTTAAAACTGTTCTTATGTTTATATACGAAACTATTTCAGTCAATAGAACTGGATATTACAGCGTTTTCCCGGTCCAAATCACGCGTATTTAAGCTTACGAAGGGTGTATTTAATGTTTTGGCCGTTAGTGTATATCTATATGGTAGGTTTATATTATTAAATTGGTCATAATACAGATTAATATTTCACATAAGAAGTAGTACTATATGACAAAGATTTACTATAGGGGAGACCGGACAGGATTAGCCAACTATTGGAATTTTCATTTGCTTATAATTTGTGGGAAATATGTTTGAATCAGACAGATAAATAATCCAATTAATAGGAAGAGAGTTAATTACTCCGAATAAATAGAAGTTTACTCAATTTTTTTTCTAAGCAAAACTATAACACCTGCAGTATTTAATTCTGTCAGTGGCTAATTCTGCCCCGCTCTCCCCTATGTATGTTTTTAATCGGTGTTTGCTAGTTTCATGCTTCATGGAATCAAATAACATAAAAATTTTCTATTGACCATAACTCGAACTCGTTGTAAACTATTATCTTTCTTAAACTGGCGGATATAGAACAAATTTTATTAAAATTTATTTGAGTTTTTGTTATAATAATGCTTCTGCTTATGCTTTGATAATTTTCTATTTTTCTATACTATACAAAAAAAAATAAAAATCTTTGAGAACAAGTGATATGAATATGAATATATCAATATTTTCTGAAAAAAAAACTGTTGTATATTTAAGCTTCAGTTACCGTAAGCAAGATATGATAGTGATCACTAATACTTATAAACGAAATCTTCAAGACATAATATCGATAGCTCAGAATATAAAAAGAATATCTCGCGAATGGCAAACTTTACAGGAGAGCGATTTTAAGCTGAGATTTTACATGCTGAGTATAGGATATGATTTAAAACCCCTATAACTTTGGGAATAATTAACTTTCCGGTATAATATTCACAGGAAAGGTAGAGGCTACCAAGGAGTACATCTGGTCAGTAAAAAATCAAATTTTATCAGCGTATATATTGGTCAGCAAAAACTAAAATTTTGTCAGTAAAAAAAGTAAAATTTGGTCAGTAAAAAATCAAATTCGGTCGGAGAAAAGTCAAATTTGTTCGGTAAAAAGTCAAATTTGGTCAGTGAAAAATTAAAATTGATCTGTAAAAAATGAAATTTGATCGGTAAAATATAAAAATGGTCAATAAAAAATAAAGAGCCTGCATGGTCAGTAAAAAATCAAATTTTCTGTGCTTCGGAAAGTTATCTGTATCGCCTGTTGAGGCAAAGGGAAATTTTCTGTGTTTTGGGAAGATACCAGTACTGTTTAATTTTTTTTACAAAATTTAGGAAAGATGAAATATGAAATACGAAATGGTAAAATACGAAATGTTCTAAAATACGAAGTTTCCGCAATACGAAATGTGCAATACTTTTTATCCTGATATGCAAAGTTTTAACTTTTAATGATTTCCTTTTAATTTTTTATTGACTAAATTATTATTCACTGATCATATTTAAATTTCCACGAATTAAATTTCACATTTTACTGGATTTTAAAAAAAAATTACTGACCAAATTTGACTTTTCTCTGACCGAATTTGATTTTTTACTGACCAAATTTTTATTTTTTACTGACCAAATTTTATTTTTTACTGACCAAATTTGATTTTTTACTGATCAAATTTGACTTTTTACCGACCAAATTTTATTTCTTACTGGCCAAAATTTGATTTTTTACTGACCTAGTTTGATTTTTTACTGACCAATATTTTATTTTTTACTGACAAATTTGATTTTTTTACTGACCAAAAAGATTTTTCCAAATCATTCCACTGTTGTCAAATCATTAAAAGCTGTGCATTATTCTCAAAAACCAAAAAGTCACTATGTAATATTGCTCTCATATTGTAGAATTCCAGTGAAAAGGGGGTAAATGAAGTAGGATGGTTGTATGGGGAAATGATTGCGTGGTGTAATGTATGCAAAATCGAGACACAACCCATTGCTCGAGACAACTCTTTCCATTAAGTCACATTCTGAGAAACTTTGACCACAAACACATATTGCGGTCGTGTACGACTTTCACAAGTTCTTAGTTTTCATATTAAATTATTTATTTTTCAACTCAAAGAAAGACACTATTTCTTTTCTTGAACTTTGAATTAAATTCTATAACACATAATTATTTAAAAAGAGAAAGCAAACTTTTCAAAACTAAGTAAGAAGTCAGAGCTTTAAAAAAATACACAAAGTTTCTTCAAATTTCTAATATGAAAATCTAAAATTATGCCATATCGTGAAAAAGCTAAAAAAAATCAGTTTAAGGTCAACAAGAGGAAATATTTAGATGTTAGTATTGGAGATTCAAAATCGACAGTTTTTCAATTTTATTTTATTCAGGACATTACAATAAATAGAGACTTATTATATTGAACCTAACTTTAAAAGAATAGGAAGTAAAGAAAATAACAAACATCTCTGCAGTGCTTGTTTTATTTTTATAAGCGTAACTTTGATAAAAAGCAATAGTTAATGCTACATTCAATTTAGATTATATTTCTGTTATTAGGATTAAAATAGAATTACAATATCTATATTGCTGGGGATCAGTATAAAATTTGTAAAAACATCCCTAATCTAAAATTATTGCTTTAAAAATAATTTTTAAGTTTTTCTAATTTAAGATAACTTTTCAGTTAGCGCATAAAGTATTGTACAAAAAGAAAATGCTATTTTGAGAATTTGAACAAGCATCATGAGGTTTACATCGTACATTCCAGCAGCTTTAAATACAAAAGACTTTTGTGACATCATCATCATCATAGATACAATCATTTTCTCCTCTCTAGAATACTCATACCAATTTGTTAGATATAATTCAGTGGAAATACTTTCAGTTTTTCCAATAATTAGTTCTCCAAAGAAACAGAAAGTGCTCAATTGAAAGAAAACCGCAGTAAGTACCGGGTAAATGAAGAGCATATCTTTGAATATTCCAATCATATAGAACATTACAATGAACCAGAAAAATATCGTGCTGAATTGCGCAGTAAGTACATAGTTGAGTGTTCTGTTGAATAACTGAAGATTCTTGATGATCTCCAAGTGGTATATTTGAAGATAGCGTATTAGTCTTTGGTTTTCGCGATTAGCTGAGGGATGATCCAAATTTTTAATACAATCCAAGAGAATATTTAGAGATGAAGGAAAATATAAGGCCAAGTGTATGAATACCATATCAGACATAGTAAGTATATGTGATGATACGGTAATTAATAGTATTTGAGGAATATATGTTACAATATAAGGGACCTCTTGAGATAGTATCGAAGGTACTTGTAACACTCTTCTATCAGTAGCAATCGAATATATTGACATAGAAAGATTGGTAGCAAAATAAAGTATCACAAGCATCCTGAAAGTAAAATTCAAAACATTATTGGAAAACAGAGAAGGAAACTGCAGACTACTTACATTGAAATATATTTTATAATCCACATGGTCTTCTTGAGATGTTTCTCCGCTGCAATCTTAAATAAATCGCAGTCAGGAACTAAATGAAGTGATTGAATCCATTCTAAAATACTGTTTAAATAATCAGATTTAGTTACGATTGAATAAACCTTCATTATAACTTGAATATATCCGGATAACATAAGGAAGTTCATGCAAACATTCAAACTATTTTCTTTAAGTTTTATGGTCGAAGAGGTAATTAACAGTGTAACACATATTAAAAAGCCGAGAACAATGAATTTTCCAAATTTTTGAAACACTTTGAATGGAATAAGGGACAATGTTAGAATTTTTCTGCATTTATTAATAACCTCTGTCAGGGCGAGATAATCTTCATAGAAATATACTTGACCGTCCATTTCGAAGAACATTCAAGAACTAAGCTAAACATAATACTTTAAAAATAGTTCTAACATGCAACTGTAATAAAAAAGGACGAAGGAAAACTCATGGAGTGCTTTTACTTAAAAAAGTTTTAGTATTTATTTTTCTAAAGTTTCTTTTGCAATTGTTTTTTTGTACCAATATGTACATTTTTAATTTTCAATGGATTTTTAAAAGTATCAAAACTTGGCAGTTTTTTCGCAATTTCTTTTCAAGGAGAAGGAAATGACTAAACTACATGAAATTCTCGGTTTACTTTTATGATATTTCAAGCACTCAAACTATTTAAGTACTTAAATTTTCGTCTGAGAATAAAATTTAAACAGATTTTCAATTTTCTTAAGTGTAATTCATAGTTAAACCATAAAAACCAAAGAAAATTGTGAAATGATAACTTTGTATAAGAAATTTGAAAAGAAAAGTACATTTTGAGACAAAATATTGATTTTAAATAAATCTCATACTGTACATAAATCATATCTTAATTTATAATTTAAAATATTGACCTTATATCCTAATCATCCTAATATATGTAAGTTCAAAATTGTTAAAACTGTAGCCCATAATATTACAAAATCTTTTCGAAATCCAGAATAACAATCGAGCCTATAAAGAGAAATTTATTGATTTATTTAGCCAATAAAAAGAAAAATTAGTCTTGAGAATCAGAAAACCAGTTAAAAGCCCAAAAAATTTGCTTTTAATTTAACTAGAATCAAGATATTTGTTTATTTTGTTTATTTATTTATTTATTTATTTATTTATTTACAATGATAATGCGTGCTATTGGGATTAAATCCCTGGAAAACACATAGATGGTTTAAACAAGTAAAGAGACAGGTAGTGTCCACCGCCGTCTTAGCGTTGGTGACCAATCTCCAGAGCAAAACGGTGGAAAAACTCCTTCGCAGGTTGTATAAGCTGTCTGAGCCAACCAAATTCAAAAAGTACAAGTTAAACAGAGAATTAAAAGCTAAAAGAAACAAATACGCAAGACAAGACATAGAAAAAAAGACTTTAAGACGACAGAAAGGATCGAATGAGCCGCCGCCTCTTCTCTCTGGGCAGTTCATTCCAGAGAGTCACCCCTTTGACAAAGAGTGAGCTGAATGCGGCTCCTCGACGGAACGACGAGACAGGAAGACCTGTAGGGGAATTCTTTAATTTTCGTGGCATTGTCACGCGTGAGTTCTAAACCTGACAATGCCATTCGAGCTTTTTTTTGTCACATCATATGAGTTCGAAAATGCAATTCATTGAGTTTTTAATAAAATCCCTTTACTTGATGATTTTATAAAAATACAATACGTCTTGGTTGATTTGTTTAACAAAATTCATTGTCATTTGAATTTGCTAGAAATCTCAAATATGTAACTTCTGACAATGCCATGTGAGCTGAAATGGCAATGTCACGGCTACAGAATCGCATTTTTGAAAAAACTCTTCTAAAATTCGAACCCAATTTGTCATATGGCATTGCCAGAGCGTTACAGAATTCACCTCCTGTAGGGGAATTCTGTAACTTTCGTAGTATTGTCACGCGTGAGTTCGAAATCGAAACCTGACAATGCCATTTGAGCTTTTTTTGTCATATCATATGAGTTCGAAAATGCAATTCATTGAATTTTTAATGAAATCCCTTTAATTGATGATTTTATGAAAATACAGTTCGTCTTGGTTGATTTGTTTAACAAAATTCATTGTCATTTGAATTGCCAGAAATCTCAAATATGTAACTTCTGACAATGCCACGTGAGCTGAAATGGCAATATCACGGCTGCAGAATCGCATTTTCGAAAAAGCTCTCCTAAGATTCGAACCCAATTTGTCACATGGCATTGCCAGAGCGTTACAGAATTCCCCTCCTGGCTGACGACCCAGGTTTAAGCAGCTCAGCAAGATAAAGAGGCTGACGATAATGAAGTACGCGACATAAAAAATCGACTGCGCATTATTTGCATTATGCATACATTTATCACTTGGGAAAGAAACAAATGGCAAGTCGATTATTATCATGAAGAGGCTAAAAGGGACAGATAATCCTAACCGGCTTATGTAGGTGAGATTCTTAACGTGAGCTAACTCGGAGTGCATGCAAATTCGATTTGGAGCTGAAGTTGGGAGACGCCATTCAGTTATCTTGAATCAAATTCGTGAAATTATACAAATTTTGTATTTAAACCAAAATATCAAGGATTTGGATGAACTGACAGAAAAGTGTTATATGGGTGAAATGTAGACCAGAATGTTCTCTATAATTTTGCCATAGAACTTGATCTCATCGATTACTCAGAAGCCAAGATAAGCGAGGTTTTTTGTTTCTTAACTCGTTTTTTCATCCAGAGTGCCCCAAGTGTTCATTTGTTGAACTTCAACTATATCAAAGAATTGTTGTATTTTGTGGGACTTTCCATTTAAAACCATATTTTAAGTGTCTTGGTGGAGTAGAGGCAGTCAAATTGGCATCTGAGTGATTTCAAAGCGTTATTATTGGAAAAATCAATTTTTTAACACTTAAACGGCAAAATCGGAGTGATAGCGTAGTCTGACCGGAAAATGATGTATGGACGAAATGTAGAGACAAATGTGCTCTACAATTATGTTGAAGTAATCATCAAAATCGGTTCAGCGACAGTCGAGATAATTGAGGTTATGTGATATTGAAATTGGTTTTTCGACTGTGGCGCCCCTGGTGTTGGTCCCACGAAGTTCAAATATTCTAGAAAGTTGTAGCATTTGGTGAGATCTTTCGTTTAAGCCCTCACTCATCAAAATCGGTCACATAGAACCGGAGATATGATTTTTTGAATTTTGTGAACTTTGACCCCTCATATCACCGGTTCTGTTTTAACCACAGCGCGCATACGCACCATTTTGGAAACGTCCTAGACTGGACTACAACATACTAAAATTTCATTAACTTGCACAATGCCGTTTTTGAGAAAAGTGACTTTGAATTTCGATGAATTTTGACGCTATCACAGCGCCACCTGTGGTGACTTTTTGAACTTCCATCTGAAAGTGCTCATCGAGACGAAACCAAAAAGGTAAAATTTAGTTCGCTATGTTAATTAGAACCGGAGATAGAGGCCGGTCAATGTTCGAACTTTGACCCCTTATAGCTCGGGTCAGGGGTTTTAGATCGACTTAAGGTTTTTTTTGTTTGATAGGTATAATCAACGGCTACAACATACTAAATTTTCAGCCCGATGCACAATGAAATTTTTGAGTTATTTAACTTTTAAGATTTAAAAATTTTCTTTTTAATAATAGCGCCCCTAGCGGTGGTTTTATGAACTTACGATGTTAGAAGGGGAGGTGGCATTTTACGAGATCTTTCCAAAAAGTCCTCAGTTTTTAAATTCTGACAATTAGAACCGGAGTTATGGCCATTTTAAGAAATTTTTTTTGGACCCTTATAGCTCGGGTCAGAGGGGTCGAGGGACCTTAAGTTTGGTATTGATGGAAAGCTCTAAGGCCCAGCTATAACATACTAAAATTTGAGTCCGCTGAATGCCATAGGGGCGGAGCTATTGAGAAAACAAAAAAAGGGGGGTCTTCAAAATGGCGGAAGGAGGGGTGGGGGGTGGGGGGTCTATGCACCAAGTTGCAATTTTCACCCGATATATAACCTTTGCCGAAAACCGCAAGTCGATATCTTTTTTAGTTTAGGAGCTATTAAGCTCCAAAGAGCGGCCGGCCGGCCGGCCGGCCGGCCGGCCGGGAACGTAAATTAGCCACATATATATTCGGAATCAGGAAGTGGCGAAACACATTTTGGCCAAATTTGAGGTCGATCGGACGACATGAAATTTTGTTAGGATTATAGTAGGTGAGATTGTTAAGAATCTCACCTAATATTTATGAGAGGGAGGAATATTTGAAGTATTCCCAAGTTTCTGAAGAACGTCATACTTTTGCTACCATAGCAATTAGCACAATCAAAGTGTCGCCATAGATAACTTTTTAAATCAGATTTGGTCAACAAAAGCGACTTCGATAGGGGGAAGTGGGGCACCTTTGAAAGTGGGGTACCTTTGAAATTGAGATTTTTCTCCTATGTTTAAGTAGAAATGAGCCATATCAAAATGTGATTTAGCTTCTCAATATGTTCGTGTATCTAAATTGTATCACGATAAGGCTCAATTTTAATTAAAAATAGGTGAAAAATGCCAATTTCAAATGTGCCCCGCTTTCAAAGGTGCCCCACTTCCCCCTACTACCCAGCAAACTTTTATATAAATTGAAATTGAAATTAAATTGTTGATCTTTGGTCGATATTTATGTAAGTGTTTGTAAATAGGTTATTGCAACTTTTCATAGGAAGAAGCTGCTTTTATCTGAATAGTTGGTTCCATTTGATATCTTCTGAGTGATTTCACTGTTCTTCATACCAAAATGGATAGTACAATTGAAAAAAACTTTTTTAGGAATGTATGTTATAAATACTGAATAAAATATACTGGTATTTTCATAATAATATATTTAAATTTAATTAAGTTTTTAATACAAAAATAATCTTCACATTATAAAGATGCACTTAGTGGATCCTATATAGTGCTTTAGCTCTACTGATTCAAGGTACTGACATGAAGGCGTAGCATTGAATTCAGAAATTTAAGAATTTTAAAAAGCTGGGATGCTTTACCATCATTTTGTTGTTTAATACCTCTACATATTTAGAGTAATTATCATCAAAAATTACACAAATCAGAATATTAACGTTTCCACCCTTTGCACCTTAGTTCAGATGATTTCCTATAAAAATGTACCTAATTTCTGAAGAAAATTGGTTTAGTATTAACAAGAGGCAAAGGCAATATGGTTTTTCTTAAAAGTTCAGAATTCCAAATTTCGGTAACAACATGATATCGTGGTGTTGAAACATGCATATAATTGTGGTTCATATTGGTTTTTTTATTAATGAAGAAATAAAACAACAAATTCAATATAATGCAGGATATTTTAAGTCAATGAGAAAAGTATTGTACAATAAGAAAATGCTATTTTGAGAATTTGAACAAGCATCATAAGGTTTACATCGTACATTCCAGCAGCTTTAAATGTAAAAGACTTATGTGACATCATCATCATCATGGATACA
This sequence comes from Phlebotomus papatasi, assembly GCF_024763615.1. NCBI lineage: Eukaryota > Metazoa > Arthropoda > Insecta > Diptera > Psychodidae > Phlebotomus > Phlebotomus papatasi. The sequence goes on from NC_077223.1 coordinate 58,144,712, forward strand.
ATCATTTTCTCTTCTCTAGAAAATTCATACCAATTTGTTAAATATAATTGAGTGGAAACACTTTCAGTTTTTCCAAAAATTAGTTCTCCAAAGAAACAGAAAGTGCTCAATTGAAAGAAAACCGCAGTAAGTACCGGGTAAATGAAGAGCATATCTTTGAATATTCCAATCATATAGAACATTACAATGAACCAGAAAAATATAGTGCTGAATTGCGCAGTAAGTACATAGTTGAGTGTTCTGTTGAATAACTGAAGATTCCTGATGATCTCCAAGTGGTATATTTGAAGATATCGTATTGATCCGTCTTTCTTTCGATTGGCAGATAATTTTTTTAAATTTTTGATGCTATCCAAAAGAATATTAAGGGATGCAAGAAAGTACAGGGACACATGTATGAGCACCAAATCAGATAATGTAAGAAGATGTGATGGCATGGTCACAAATAAGAATTGAGAAATATGTATTATGATGTAAGGAACTTTATCAGTTACTATCAAAGAAAATTCAAAAACCCTTGTATCAGTAGCAATCAAGTACAGTGATACTGATAGATTAGTAGCGAAATAGAGTACAACAAGAATCCTGAAATCAGAACCGGAAATAAATTTTAGAGAATAGATCGAAATTTTAGACATCAAAATATCTCACAATGATATATTTTTTACGAGACGAATAAATCTTCCGAGATGATTTTCAGCTGCATGTTTTACTAAATCACAAATAAGAATGGTATGAAGATCTTTTATCCATTCCAAAATATTATTCAAATTTTCCTCATTAGTTACTATTGCATATACTTTACTTAGAACTTGAATAAATCCAGATAACACAAGGATGTTCATGCAAATATTTAAACTATTTTCTTTCGACTGTGACATCGACAAAGCATTAAATAAAGTGACAAAAGATAAAAATCCAATAACAACAAATTTTCCATATTTTTGAAACATGTTATGTGAAATGAACGACAATGTTAGAATTCTTCTACATTTGTTAATAACTTCTCTAAGGGCGAGGTAATCCTCATAGAAATATACTTGACCGTTCATTTCGAAGAATCTTTAAGAACTAGAGATAGAGAGACTAGCGACAAACTCTGGAAATCATGCAACATGCAACTCTTACTGTGAAACACTGAAGAAGCAGAACTCGCGGTATGCTCGTACTCATAAGTGAATAGTCGATGATTTTTTTTATATCATTGATTCTGATTTCTTATACGATCGTCCATTCATCAAAAATTATTTAAGGACTTTTGAGTTTTACAACACTGGATGATTTGTCTAACTACAGGGCACTTTACCTTACTTAAAACAAATTTAGATTTAGATATATCCGCATAGATATTTAAACCTGAATTATATCGCACTTTATTTAAATAGAAATAGGTATGCTGGCATTCCTATTTATTTTATTTAAACCAAACATCCTTTGAAACTGTACGTCTCTTTTAGAGGCATAATAACAGAGGCTTATGCGTCCACCGCCGTCTTAGCGTTGGTGCCCAAATCCTAGCTAAACCATTTCTAGCAGTTGACTGTATTCGGAATTCAGGATGCTCAATTACAAATAGTTATCAACTATATAGCATCACAATAAGAACTCTAATGAGACTATAATTATTATTGGTAAAAAGAAATTAAGAAAAATAATTTAAAATACTTAGTGAAAAATCTATTATGGTAAATAAAAAAAATTCATTTTGGTTAGTAAAATATGAACAGAGTATTTGAAAATTCGTTATTTTTGAGCTCAAATATTTTTTATATAGCAAATAGATGGAGATTTGCAAAAAATATCCTAGATTCTTACATCTTTCTACTTCGTGATTATGTACAAACATTAGAAAGAAATTACTTCAGGTAGTCAGGAAAAATTATCTTCTCTATGGGTCACGGGTGACCCAATCGTCCTTAAAGGGTTAAAGACTTGTTACTTTTCCCATTACCAAGAATATTTCACTACTTGCAAGTTTTCATTTTTACATACCATTCTTTACGAAAATACTACCCATTCGCTGCTGCCCTATTTTTTTTAGAGTTCGAGCATTGAAATCATAAAGTTTTTGTTATGATTACACTAAAGTTTGCTGTATAAATATTAAACATAAAGACTATAAAGCGTAATTGAGGGGTTTAACCCTTTAAGGACGATTGGGTCACCCGTGTCCCATAGAGAAAATAATTTTTCCTGACTACCTGAAGTAATTTCTTTCTAATGTTTGTACATAATCACGAAGTAGAAAGATGTAAGAATCTAGGATATTTTTTGCAAATCTCCATCTATTTGCTATATAAAAAATATTTGAGCTCAAAAATAACGAATTTTCAAATTTTCACGTTGGTGCTTGAATTTTAATATTTCTAATTTTTTTTAAGCAAAAACCTCTTGGGACTAGAAACTATAATAACTATACATAATATTTCTCAACAAAGTAAAAATTATAGTTTATTGGTATTTTCAGGAAAGCTTCATAATTTTCATGGGTCATATATGACCCAATCGTCCCTAAAGGTAAAAAAAACACCAAAAATTTGTCTCTCGTGGATTTTCGAAGATTTGAGGTTAGACTGTTTCATGTTTTTGTTTATGTATGCGCAAAATAGTTAATTATTCGTGTAATATTGTGTGATATATCAATTAGCTGAAATTTCCCAGTGCAATACTGACTGAAGGAGGTAATATTTTGATAATTTATAAGATACTTCTGCGTATGTGTTATGTAAATTCATATATTTTACTCTTGAACATGACTTCAAGAATGGAAAAAAATCATGATCAATGAACCCGAATGCCGACAGTCTTGTCCTGAACGAAAGCGACATAATATATTTGGAACAAGACGTTGATGAAGTGGACTTTGAAGTCTTCATCGAAAACGCATCAACTCCGGAAGAACTCCCAGATCCACAGCAATGTGCAACTGTACGTCTTAAATTCCCAGAGGCAAACAACATTGCACCTACCCATTACCATCAAACTTGTTTCGAAGAAAACTGAGGTGTACATGGTGCTATCATAAAAAAGGATTATAAGACCAATTGTATTTGTGAGGCATGCGATATTTATCTCTGTGTTACCTTACCGGTATGCGAAATTTGTTTCGATGAATACCATAAAAAATAAAAATGAAGTAAACATTAATACATTTTTTCATAAAAATTATTGTTTTTGTGTACAAGTCTTCAAGAGTCTTTGAGACCAAAAATTGAATGAGATTTTTTAAAATTAATTTTTGATCGTTTTAATTTTTACTCGTACTCTAAATATTTTTTTTGTTATTACAAATATATTCAAGTTATTTATCTTTCAAAAATAACAGAGCAAACGAGTGAACTAGTCGTCTGGAAAATTTTGTGCTTTTTTACCTTTAAGGACGATTGGGTCATATATGACCCATAGTTTTCCAGGACTCCTAGGGATGGGAAAATTTCTTTTTAACCATAAATCTCTTATTTAGGCTAAAATATCGAGGGAAACTTGATTTCGTTGAATTTCCCTTAGCGGAAAGCTTCTCGTCCTTAAAGGGTTAAGGCATGTGGAACATATAATACTTTAAACATTTTTCAAGTTTATAATAAATGTTTTATTTTGCAGCTGTGATATACAAACAAAAATCTCATAATGCTACGTTCACAAGTAGTCAATACAGAAAAAAGTATTCTTATAATACTAAAGGTGGTTAGAGGTATTGCATCAGTTAGTCGCAGTAGTTTTCAAGTTCAAAATAAATATTTTATTCTATTGGTATGATATTACAAACTATTTTTTTCATAATCCTACGTCACAAATATAAATATTTTATCAAAAATATGTAAAAGTGCTAAAGGACAATGGGCAGAAATGCAAGAGAGCTGGTCCAACCCTTCGCCAGAGATAGGAGTAGACCCATTTTGTAAGTGTTGGTGTATGACTTAAAAATTGCGGAGACGCAAGTCAAAAAGGACTATCAGTCCTTGAGAAATTAGCGATATCCTTCTGAAAATTCACAAGTTTGACATTTTATTTCTTGTAAATGGTTTAACCGATCTTAATGAAATTCGGGTCAAAGCTAATGTGCGACCTAAGTTTTAAATATATATTTTTAGATTTTATCTTTGACTGCTCTATCTGGTGACTCCCATACAAACTAATCGCGTTTTAAAGCCTTCGAACATTACAGGACAATAAAATGAAGAAAAAATCGTATGACGGGAAACCATTGGTATTTTGGGAGTCCTTGGTGTATCTTGAACATATCTCCCAAAGAAACTTACAGTACGTTGCATCAAGTTTCTGAGATACATTAAAATAAAAGTTCTTAAAAAATAGGTAGAATTATTTTTCTGAAACTTGCTTCCTTTCTCAATAACGGGTTATCGTAAATTGTCAGTGCCAAAGAATAATTTCTAAAGGAGAACTCAAGGAATATTTTCCTAGAAGAAACCATACCCTATCTCTCCGTTATTCTTCCAATATCCTCGAATGTCCTTAATCCCATTAGAAGCATTGCGTCCCTTTGTCTCCTTAAAAGAAATATTCTCCTTAAAAAGGGTGCTAGGATTGCTGAAGATCATAGGGTTGGAAAGGTACCGTTATCAAGGGAATTTTAATAAGAGGCTCAGAGTATAATGGCTAAATTAAAATATTTTTCTCTAAACTTATTATTCAGTGTTTTTGAATAACGGTAACTTTTAGGACCATGTGATCTTCAGAGGCTAACGCTTTTTCATTCAAGGAGAATATTTACTGAGCCAGACATTTCCCTACATACAATCGTTTTTTGACTTTGAAGAATATTCAAGGTAAATCTGGAAAACTGCAGAAAAATGAAGAGATAAAGATATAGTTTGTTCTAGAAAATTCTTCTTTGATCCCCTCTTTACAAATTGTTCTTTGAAACGACCAACATAAGATAAACTGTTATTTTATAAAAGGAGTTTTGTAAAAAAAAATCATCACTTTTCTTAACCCTCTAATGGGTAACGGGTCACAAAAATCACATTTACAGCGACAATAAAGGTTTTATTTATTTAAAAGTGCTATAGTGTCCTCCGTAATAGTCTTATAAACATCTCTTGAAAGTTTGAATTCATTTTGACTCTTCGTTTTGGCTATTTCCAGTTTTGTGTGACAGGTTAGAGAAAAAGCAACAAAAAATATTTGTGCAAATAAACTCATTTCGCATTTCCATAAAAATACCGATTTAAAGTTATCTGACTAAAATAATTTTTTTTTACTGAAAGATATGTCATTCTACTTTGAATATTTTATTTAAAAAATTTGAAAAAACTAAAAATGTGAATTTTAGAAGCAAAAACAGTCAAAAAATGTTTATATTTTCTTACCTAGCGCCTAAACTAAAAGAGATAATGAAGAATGGATGGTTTTTTCGACTTTATTGGATCATAGTTATCCTAGAAAATATTGTTTTAGAACTTTTTTTCGCATATTAAAGAATACACTGTTAGAGGGTTAATTATATATTTTATGCTCCAGTGCTTTTCCTACATACTTTTGGTGTTGGTCCCGGTTGGTAGTGTTATCTTTGCCAATACCTATTCGATCGTATAGGTCCCATTCGTGGCGAAAAGTTGGACCATTTTGCCCATTGCCCTTTATTAAAAAAAATCAGTTTTTAAATACAATTTATGAAAGTGTGACTACGTTAATGAGTAAAGAATTGTACAATAAGAAAATGTAATTTTTATCACTTGAACTAACATGATGAGATTCACATCATACATTTTTGCAGCTTTAAAACTGAAAGGCTTTTGAGATACTATCATCATAATAAAAAGAATTCTCTTGCTTTCTTTTGAGAACTCATACCACTTTGTCATGTATAATTCTATAAAGACATTTTCGGTTCTTCCGATAATAAACTCACCGAAGAAACATAAGATACTTAACTGAAAGAAAACTGCCCCAACTAGAGGATAAATCAAGTACATATCTTGGAATTTTCCAATCATAAAAAACATGATTAGTAAAAAGAAAAAGTTGGTACTAAATTGAATAACGAAAACATAATAGAGTATATCGCTAAATAACTGAAGGTTTTTCATGATTTTCAAGTGGTAGAATTGAAGATACAAAATGAGGTTCTCATTTTTCTGCATGATTGCGGTACTATCCACACTTCCAATACAGTCCAGCAAAATGTTAAGAGATGAAGCTAAATATAGAGCTACGTAGATAAATATTGCATCTGATACTGTAAGAAGCTGAGCTGGCACTGTTACAAGGAAAGATTGCAGAATATGTCTTATTGTAAAAGATGACCCTTCCTTAGATATTCCAGGTAGTTCAAATACTTTAGAATCAGTGATGATTAAGTATATATAGTTATTGTGATGTTAGTGAAAGTATAAAGGATCACAACAACCCTGAAAAAAACAAAGTTTAAATAACTCCTTAAAGATTAAATCTACTTCTATGTATTCAATTCCCCAGAGGTATATTAACGGTCCTTCTGGATCCCGTTTCCACGATGAAGTATCAGACCACTTATACCTTGAAATATTTTTTACAACTCGCATAGTTCTTTTTAGATGATATCCAGCTGCATCTTTAATCAAAGAAAAATCGGGAACCGTATGAAGAGATTCAATCCAATCCAACACTTGGCTTAAGTCTTCCTCATGAGTAATAAGTGCATAAAGTCTGCCTAATACTTGCAGAAATCGAAATACTATGAGCATACTTATGAAAGAACTCAAAATACCGCCTGTAGGATGAAATGTTGAAATGCCACTGGAAAGAACTATGAAAAATATAAATCCAAGTAAAAAGAATTTTCCATGGGTTTGTGCAATCTTCAATGGTATGAACGAGAGATTAATAATTTTTCTGCATCTATCAACATTATTTTTCAAAATCAGATAATCATTAAAAAAGTCAAAGAAATTATTACTGTGACCACTCATCTTGAAACACCACTATAAACTGAACAAGAGGCGAGTTTTAGAAGGAAAGTATTCCTCTAATCTTTCTGCACCTCAAACTATACTTTCTTCATAAATAAATAAATAAGTAAAAATGCCTTATGGGAACTATATAGTTCTTTAACATTTGGCTAACAACTAAAAGTTTCCTCATATCTCGGGAGTGATTTTACTTGTATTGCTTACGTTAGCAATTTTTATATAATATGGTTTTATTGTGACAACAAAATTTTCTATGCTACAGTAAGTGAATGTGTATGAAGTTATTGAGCAACTATCTCACCTTTAAGAATAATCCAAATTTCTTTTACTATGGTTATCTATTCACAACTCTTAATTTTCCCAATCACTTTTCCTCTATTCCCATCAGTTTTTTTTTTAAATTCCCTCCCAATTTTCACGCTACCCAATTTCCGATAGCATTTTTAAAACAAGGGTTACAAATATTTAAAAAAATAATAATAATTAAAAAAAAAACGTCATATTTTCTTAATTTTACTGCTCCAACTCCACGGAGAGAGCAGTATAATACAATCCCCCTATTTTTTCAGTCCCCCCCCCCAAATTTCCACCTTCCACCCCCGGGAGACCACTTTTCTCAAGAAAACCTCACGTTTCAGACGATTTCTGAGAAAAGTCGTCACGCTGTTTGCCCATCTGTCCGTCTGTCCGTCTGTCCGTCCGACTGTCTCCAGCTTCAGAGGCCAAACGGTATAAGATAACGACTTGGGACGTTCGAGAGACCCCCCCACACATAAGTCGACCCAAGAATCGTTAACACGTCCCTCACTTCCCCCCTTCCCCCAAAACCATGTTTTTGTTTGGATTGCTTGAAAACGTGTCGTCCGTTCTTTTTTTGCATTTTTGGACACCTCCAAAGCAAGTTCTCTTTTTTATATGGAGCTATTTGAAACCAGCTCCTTTACTCAGTTCGCAGAGCCGATAGAGAAATGTTATTTGGACAGAAATGTAGTATATTTATCCCTCCATAGAGATCAGTAACTTCCAAAAGGGGATCAGTCCCCACTTTTAAGTTATTTCGCATAACGGTTGCAGAAGCAGAGAAATTCCCATAGGGGAAACTGGGGCACCACCAAACACGGGGTACCACCAAACACTAATTTTTATTTCTAAACTACTTGGACTATCTCGACCATTCCTTCAGTGGACCAGCATCCCTATAGTGCCTATAAATTCCTATAGGTCTTATCCTCTGTAGTCGAATATCCGATTAAAAAATCGCAGTGTTTAGTGGTACCCCGTGTTTGGTGGTGCCCCAGTTTCCCCTACGTGTTTTCACGTAAAAATGCGCTTTGACTTCAACTCTACATGCCACATGCCAGAGGGGTGTTTTTGGATATGTTTTAGAGATTACCCAGACGGAAATTTGACCATGTACGAAAATATCGTTGAATCATTCCTAATAACGTTTTTTTTTTCAAGATCAAAAGTTAAAAAGACACTAGAGAGCGCATTTACAAAGCAAATGGGGTCATGTTTGGACTCGTTGGAATGGTCTTGGAATTTCCTGTAAAACTGAACCGGTTCCAAATCTGATAACTAATTTTCATACGAAATTCAATTAAATTACTCCTGAGGTGTATTTTGGGAAATATTCTGAGTGATTTATAAGTCGGTTCAAATCGGTTGTGAACCGGTAATGAACCGATTGTAAATAATAATAATAATAATGGTGGCAACCTAGTTCCCGGCGAGTGGCCTTCAAAGTTGAAGCCATTTTCGTACTGTCACATACAAATGCGTATGGGAATTTTCTGCACTCGTAATCGTTATGCTAAATATTTAAAAAGCGAGAAGTTTTTCCGTATTATAAGATACCTTTTCATATGGAGCGATAAATATACTAAATTTTTGTTTAAATAAGTTTTTTCCTTTGAGCACTGTGAGCTAAGTCCGAGATCAATTTAGGAATTGGCTTCAAATACCTCCATATAAAAAGGCCAACTTGCCAGGCGCTTGGTGGCAACATTCCATAGAGGAACTTAGGCCTTCCCGCAAGAGGAGTTCGAAACATCCAATTTTTTTTTCTTATACGAGATGAGATTGTCAGTCCCATGTAACGTGAAATCAAGTGCAGTGAAGTTCACTGGCTGCAATTCGAACACCTTTGATGCAAGAAAAACTCCTGGTGATCTAAAGGGGATTCGAACCCGGGATACTTGCATCATAGAGCGAGTGTTCTACCACTTGACTTATTGAGTTTCCAACCGGTTATAAACCGGCAAGTACTTTTTGTCTGAAAATCAATTTTATTACTCTTAAAACTATTTTAGGGGTTCTTTGAGTGATTTATATATCAGTTCAAATCGTTTGAGAACCGGTAAATGGTAAATGATGCGAAAGTACTTTTGAGGTATAGCATCTAAGACACGAGTTCGATCATTTCGCAAAGCCTGGGATGCTTCTAATTTAAGCGCTTAAGCATATAAATGTTGAATGATCAGATCATTAACCCTTGCAGGAAATAAAAGTTGAAATTATCTCTGATTTTTTTTATTCTCAAGAGACATTAATATTCGCCTAATATCAAAAATTATGATTTGGTAATTTTGTAAAGTTCAGAAAATAAATGGTAGCTTTTTAGTTTCTTTTTGTATATAGACACAAAAGTTTGATAGCTCTCTGAGAAATATATACATATATGGAGAATCACTGAAAACCTTAATTCGATATCTTGTCTTTACTCACAACGTGCTCTCTATTTCAAGAACTTTGTTGCTCTGTAGTTTTTCATTATTGGTCTAACTGTACTTTTATGTACTTATAGTAATATAGTTGTTGACATAAATAGTTATTGTATGCGCAATTTTTCGATAATTTTTAATTAATTTTTCAATTAATTTATAATCCTTTTCACTGAACTGGAATTAAAAAAAAGAGATGGCAAAGCGTTCCAGCTTTGCGGATTGCTCGAACTCACGAGATAGAGCTCACCGTGAATTAGCTTTTTGCATAATCTTTTGGAATAACTGATCTACTAGAGATCAAATTGATTCATAAATCACAAAAGCATTTGAAAATCAAAATATTGGTACCTAACCGATTCATTACCGATGAAGACCAATGCAGCCGGGTTCTAATTTGCAATACTTTTCTAAAAAATCCAAATTTAACCAAAAAGAAAAATGAGCCTTCCAAAGTATTTGACATTTGACCTTCAATAATTCAAAATGGCGAATTTTCCGGTCATAGGTATGTTAGGGCGAAATATTCGCCTGGACCAGCTCTAAAACATATCCAAAAATTATTGAAAAAGCTTGGGCCAATTTTGAGAAAAAATGAAAAAACATTATTTTTAGGAAATATTAATTATTAGGGATGTAAAATTATTCAAAAATCGGTACTTAACCAGTTCAATACCGATGAAGACCGATGCAGCCGGGTTCGACATTGCAGTACCTTTCCAAAAAATCCAAATTTAACCAAATCGGTTGAAAAATGAGCCTTCCAAAGTGGTTGAACTTTGACCTTCAATAATTCAAAATGGCGAATTTTCCGGTCATAGATATGTTTGGGCGAAATATTCGCCTGGACCAGCTCTAAAACATATCCAAAAATCATTGAAAAAGCTTGGGCCAATTTTTTGCAAAATTGGAAAACCTAATTTTTGACCTATTTTTGGGGGATAGGTAACGTACGAAAGGGGAGGGGGAAAGTAAAGAGGTTAGGTACGAGATAATGTCATTTGAAGAGGGGTCATCGAAGACCGGAAGTCGATATCTCTTACCGTTTAAGCTCCAGAAAAGTGAGAAGTTGAAAAAAAGTCGATTATATAACTGTTCACGTTTTGAGTTCAAGCAGTAAAATAAATAATTCAGATGATAAATTTCAAGAGAAAAAATTGATATACAAATAAAACCAAAATGAATTAAAAATGCGGATACGACAAGGGTTGATGGGTATGACGATATTTTCATTTCCATATTATGTATATATAATTTTTATTATATTTCTACATATTTGATACTGTATTACGAACCAATAAAATTATTACTACTTTATAATCCAGAAGTCAAATTCTCGAACGTAACCAATCACAACAACTGGTTACTGGTTAGTGCTTATTTAGTTTGTCGATTGCCTAGTTAATCGGATATTTAGCCATGGCGAAAAAGGCCAAAACTAATTACCTCGTACAATACTCTATTTTGTATTAACCTGAAATACTTTCCCTTCTTTTAAGCACAGTGAGAGAAAATTATCTTTATAAAATATATTAATCCAGTAACCAGTTAAAACCTCATTTGTTTACGCTTGTGAATTTGGACTCAGGTTTATAAATCAGAAAATCTAAAATCCAATTAATCGTGCAGACTAGAAATCCTATTTTTGACCACATAAACCCATTATACGATCCGCGGTATTGTTGATGTTGTAAAGCGCGTTGTACACACCATAAAGCTCACACATTACGATATACAACATGCTTCACCTTTTACACCACTGCCACCCCTTCGAGCTTTTTTTCCACTCGCGCTTTTCGTGCAAGAGCGTAAGAGACAATTTACCTCTGTACTTTGCCCATTAAAATAAAACAGCAGACTCGGTAGTTGGTGTTTGCTTGGCGTTCCGCTCGAATGGGAGACGCATCTCTAGCGCCACATAGTTCCGGTCAATTAAGCTCTCGTGCGTCTTTGAGCTTTTTTTCTCCACTGGTAATTGTTTTTCTTTTGTCTCACTCTCTTGGTCAGTTTTCGTGTGAATGACTAGGTGAATAACACCACCCACCCACCAGCCGCGAACAGTGCGAGACTTTGCCTGACATCTGAGAATTTGTTGAGAATGAGAAGCTCACCCTGAGTGGGTGACTCTGGTGTTTTGTGCAAATCTGTGGTGAACACGATGGAAGAGGAGGATGATAAGAAGAGGCATCGACCCTCTGGAATCCTCAGGTTGGACATCAGCAAACCAAGAAGGTCATCAGGTGGCTCTGTGGAATTCCGAAGTCAGCCAGAACTTCTCGGGGAGGTGAGGTACACCACTTAATCCCACCACACAGTTCTTTTTTATCTTCATGCTGGTAGAAAAACTTTGTAAACCTCTCTTTGTTATTCTATGAGAATTTCTTCAGCTCTCTCGAGGAGGAGGAAAATTGAGAAATTATATTTTTTTTCTTTTTTTTATCTGTTCGTAATCAAGACTTGCTCCTAATGTAGATTTTAGATTAATTTTTCAGAGAAAATCTTAAATTATACACTTTCCAACTCAGACAGCAAACTTGTCTGAAGGCAGTAGAGCTTTGGAGTAGGAGTTTTTTTTTGTGCGGAATTTTTTATTCCAGCGTGAGAATTCTCCTCAGTAAAACCCCAATCAACCAGTTGCATGTTGGTGGGTATGAAGTGTGTGTATGTGTGTAAAAGGAGAAGAGTGATCGTGGGTGGATTATTCACCCTCCAGTATCGCTTTCCAACACGATGCCACTCCCAATCGAGCCCTTTTCCAACCATTTCCAACCCAGCCCTGACCGAAGAGATCCGGCCAGATAGAGAGAGCCATCCGGCATACAAAGGCACCCCATCGGGAGACATAATGAAATAAGAAAAATTACTACATATTCACGCTTCGCACGCGGGGATAGTTCAATATTCTGTGGCGTCGAATTTCCCCACAAACCACTCATACTCGGACGACCCACTTTCCCCAAGTTACTCATTCATTCACCTACTTTCCCTCCCTCATTCCCTCCCTCACACTCTCTTCCGAATCATATGATTTGCAGACAGACACATTGATTTCCAGAGGGACCTAAAGCTATGAAAAATTAACTTAATCTGAACTTTTAATGCATGATCTTAAATTTCTAACTTCCAAAAATGAATTATTGCTCTAAAATATCCCCCATTTATTGCGATCCGAGGAAAAACTTGCTTGATGTGGAAAAATAACCTTTTAACTACAGTAGGGGAAGGCTCTCACAAGCTTCGCACACACTATATGACTTCGAACAATTCATACTTTTTCTGTACTTCTTTGATGGATGTGACTCAACCCGAATAGCACGTTTTCCGATGTTGCCTGTTAAGAATCTCAGCTACCATAATCTTATCAGGGTTTATCAGTGGTTTAATGATTTGGAGAGGTCTCTACATCTCAACAACTGAACATTGAAATTATTCATAAGACTACATATTGGGGTGCCAAAATTGGAATATAGATTTCCAAAAATTCAAAGTCAAAATTTCCTGTTTCAATCTTGATAATATTGTATAGCAGCTGAGACCAAAACGTTTACAACGATGGGTTAATCATTACCCTTGCAGTACCCTGATCCAAACTATAAACAAAAAAACTAGATATTATTGTTTTTTTTTTTGGCGTTAATTAACCGATTTTTATAAAATTTTAGTATGCTGTACCTGAATAAGTTGGGGTCTTCCCAAAGAAGAATTCGGAACACATAGGGTAAAGTGATACAAGTTGGACATAGTATTACAAGTTGGACAATTCGCCGGTACAACTTGGACATGGCTTTTTTCTTGATAAATACAATACAAAATTTGTTTTCAAGCACAAGGAACTAAATTATAAAACTAAAGCATTAAAAATATACAAATAAAAATGAAATACTAAATTTATCAAGAAAAAAAGCCCTATCCAAATTGTATCATTGTCCAACTTGTACCACTTTACCCTACAAATTAAATTGTGGCTAAATATAATTTTTTTAAATCTTATTCTTTTTGGTTGCCGAGAACAATTCAGTCGACGCGATTGGTAAAACCCAAAATTCAACTCAAAATCGAATTTGCACGTTTTCCAGTTTGTAAGTATCACAAGATGCAAGCTTTCGAATTTGCCTGTGAATAATGTTTGCTTTATCACTGGTTTTGTAACTCGTATATTATAACAAGATGACGCAAAATGAAAAAAATATATCCTGTTTTTTGCCATATTGGAACGACTTTAACTTCTTTAACCCTTTAAGGAAGAGTGAGAAACCGGTGTACCAAAAGCAAAAACCATTTTTTCTGATCATTTAGAGGACGTGACAACTTTCTATAGTAAAAAAAAGTTTTAGTTTTTGCGACAGCGGTGTCCCATTCGTTCTTAAAGGGTTAAAGTTAAACGTTCATTTCTCAATACCTCACTCACTATCGCTCATGATCTCAAATTTTTATTTTCTATGGAAAAAGCTCGATCTTGTATTGGTCTCTCTGCGATTAAAAAAACGTCCAAAAACAAATCTTAACCCATTTCTTACCATGGTATTATACATCATACGCAAATTGAGTGATATTAGATAATTTATTCCAGGGTAATTGATATTCGAATTTCTGTCGGGAATGGGTTTTTAGTTACTTTAGTCCTTCAATTTCTTAAGAAAAATAGTCCGACAGAGATGGGAATACATTTTGTTGTTCTTTTCTCGCTTCGCGTGAAGTCATGCAAAAATTTTTGCTCAAAATGGCGGACGGAAAATTCGACATCCTGTCAAATTTGTTAAAATTGGCCTTTATTCTCTTTCCTGATTTGAATTCTGGTTGCCAATGTGTTTTTTTTGGATAGTTACTCTATCTAAATCAATAGAGTTTATAATGAATTAATGTACAGAATTTAAATTCAGTGACCGTTAAAACGCGTGTTTGAGGGAGGCTCCCCGGGCCCTCATTATGGATAATTTTTTTTTCTTTTCAAAAAATTCTTCTATTAATCTTTAGGAAACCAATCCCAAAATATATGAACATTCTATCTCAAATATTTCTGGCAGATTGACTGAATGGGTTAAAATGGATATATCTTTTATCCGAATTTGATTCGAATTTGATCATTAATGGTACAAATCATAAGTCTCTTAGAATACTACAAGTTGTGCAAAGTTTACATAAAAAAATGAGCTCTCTAAAATGGTTCAAAAATTCAAAATGGCGAATGTAGGGGAAACTGGGGCACCACCAAACACTAATTTTTATTTCTTAACTACTTGGACTATCTCAACCATTTCCTCAGTAAACAAGCATCCCTATAGTGCCTATAAATTCCTATAGGCCTTGTCCTTAGAAGTCGAATATCTGATTAAAAAATCGCAGTGTTTGGTGGTACCCCGTGTTTGGTGGTGCCCCAGTTTCCCCTATGTATAGTTATGTTCACCTAGGCTAATTCTAAAACATATCCGATAATCATTGAGAAAGCTTAGACCAATTTTTAGAAAAACAGAAAAATATGGTTTTAGAAGACGAAATGAAGAAGGGGGGAAATAAGAAAACGTATGAAGATTGTGTCTTTATTGGGGGTCACCGAAGACTGGGAGTTAATATTTTTTACTGTTTGGGCTTCAAATCGGTAACGGTTGAATAAAACGGATTATGTAACAGCTTTGAGTTTGAGCAGTAAAATTGTACAAACAATTAGAATTCATTATAATGCCCTGCGCACAATTACTTTTGTTTGTAAACGTGTTTTCAAAATTTCTCATGAGAATGAGCGAGATGACTAGATCTATGTTTCATTCACTCTCATTGAAATGTCAAAAACTTGTTTCCTAAACAAAAGTTATTGTACGTTGGGCATAAACCTTTCATTTAGATTACAAAATGTTCACTTACTCACTTAGCTTGCGTTATAAGCAGGTTTTGATCTGAATCAAGATTATTCGTCATTCGTGCAGATGCTTGGCGATTTTAGTATTCCTTTAATCTTATGGCCTAGACCACTCCACGCCGTCGATTCATCGGAGGCTGGGTCCTGCTCTTAGACCACGTCTATTTGAAGCATTAAGACTGGGTGGGTTCTTCTTATACTCATGAATCAGATGACCAGTACACCGGAGCCCATTCAGGGTATTCACTTGGGGAGATTTACTTCTAAGTGACGTTCATACATCTTTATGATTATTACTATTATTATTAATCGTGTCGAGGCACATTATTTGTATTACAATGTAAACATTATATATATAATGATATTATGATGATGATTATATAATGTTATAATTATATTATTATCCTGTAGTGAATGCTTCTTCCGTGTTCCTGATGTTTATTGGACAGAAATAGTACATTTTATTACATTTTATCACAGTGAAAATGTCTTTTCTGACATTCTGTTGCTTCATCGGGCGGGAGTCGAACTCACAACCATAAGAGTCGAGTCAGAGATCTCACCGCCAAAGAGCCAACCGTCTTGCCTATTGCGCTAATGAGAGCCCCATCTTTATGATTAAATAGTCTCATATACTTCATAATCCAATTTAAATTGAGGATATGGTCATTTTAAGAACTATATTTTTTTATCCTATTTAAGTGATGCGAGAGGACAAGTTTATTTTGATTGAAAGTATAATTACTAAGTAAGAAATATTAAAGAATAAATTTACAAGAATACAAGATAATTACATAATTTCGTAATATCATTTTTATTAGGAAGTCTGACAATAATGACAATCCTCTTGGTGTTCTATTCACAACCATACGACTTATAAACCTCCTGACCTGAACCAGACTCCACAGTGGGACCTCCCGATGTCCATCTCTGCGTGACTCTCCAAAGGATACTCTGCGTGTTCAGTGGGAGGTTCAGAGCAGTACCCTTTCGAAGAAACTCCCACCCCAAATTAATTGCACGCAATTCATCTAATTAAATTTTTTCCTGTGCATTCCCCGCTAAAATTGGCACTATGTTGCGAAAATTACTCTTACTGGGAAATTCCATGGAAGGCACCGCGACGTGGGATGATGAAGCATTTTCCGATGGTGGCGAGAAAGTTTTCCTATTGTGTGACTTCTTCTTTGTTGGTGAGCTTCGCGATTGGTGATTTCCCGAAGCTTTCGTGACTCCGTTGCTCGACTCGCACTTAACATTATCATAGAAGAGAATCTAATCATTGTGGGTGGTTTGGGTGCTGTAGGGTGCTTCTTTGGTTAAATTTATTAAATAAGGAACTTTGTAAAAATGGGGTTTTTGATAAATTTTCTCAAAAATCTAACAGTGTTTTAATTAAAAACTTCTTGCCTTTAAAAACTAAATTATTAAGAATTATTTGAATGGAACACCCTGTTGAATTTAATTCTCTCACAAACTATCTGTCTTCTTAGGACGTTGGTCAGTTCATGTTTTAGTTTTCGATTAACGTCTCTTGAGCTCGAATCGCGAGCAGACAACGCGCTACTTCTTCATCAGATTAGTCTGAACTTTCAACTGCAAGAACTCACCCTTGCCAAAAAAGAGGTGATATTTTGAAATGGGAAGTTCATGAACTTTCTCCCGACCATTCCTGCATGATAAATTTTCTCTCCACGATTTTCCCTTCTATTTTGCTAGTGTTTTTTTATTCTGCTGAGAATGCTTCAAGACTGAAAACAAGAGTGACAATCTCACGTACGAGCTATAAATTAAATACTTTCGGTACGTTTAGTGTCGTCCCTGAAGGATTCACATTCTGGATTATCAGTGTTACATGATTTCGTGATATTTTTCTCAAAGAAGTGGAATATATTGCGTGAAGGTGGAAAAAAAGTAAAAGAAATAAAAGAAAAGCTCACAAGTGCTGCAGGCACTATTAAAACAGAAAACTAAAATTTAAATGGGGTAACTAAGTGAAAGTGGACTATATAAACCCATAGTTTTTTTCTTTGAGGTTCCATTGAGAAATTTGCTCACTATTATTTTCCTATCCCTAAATGCTCAAGAAATTGTCTTTCATTGCAATATCGACGACTTTTTCATGCTTCCAACAAAAGGGGTGTGAATAAGCTTTTAGAGCAATTAAACACATAAATCACATAATAGAACATATATCATAGTGAATAAAATTGATTTAACTATAAATTTTAATTCTAAAATTTATTGCAGATATTTAGTTTATTTTATTGCTGCCTGTTTTTGAGTGTTTCGAATTTTTCAGATAAATATGACATGTTGGAAAAACGATATAAAAAATGCACTGTAACACACAGATTTTAAGACAGGATTTAGTAAAATGAGAGTTCATCTAAAGGAGTTAATTTTTTAATTTTATATGCAATATGAAATAGAATAGTAAGTGAGATTGTTAAGAATCTTACCTAAAACTCACACGTAATTTGAATGGAGAATTTTATATATTATATTTTTAAAACGAATGGTCTGTTTTCTGAAAAGTTATAATGACAGGATTAGCCGTGATCATGACACATTTACAATTAGAACAATTTTACTTTGAAACTTTTGTACACTACTTATTTTCATCTTCACATCTGTAAAAGAGTAAATTCCCTCCTCATGTGATTGTGATCATACTTGGTCTACTTTTGTCACTTTTTTAATTCAATTACATAGATTAAATTAAAAATACTTAAACACAATTTAAAATATATATGAATTATCAAGAACGTTTATAACTTCACAATTTTTTATACTTTTTTAACAATATTTCACTATTTTTATGAATTGAAAATATATTTAACTTATAAAATCGGTATTTATTTGCCATTTTATTCCAATCTACCACATCCTAAGCCAATGACTTCTTCATAGAGTTTGAAGTGCTTTCATACAAGATCTTTTTATTTATTAAATTTGGAAAAAATATTGGGAGAAACTGGGGTACCACCAAACACTAATTTTTATTTCTAAACTACTTGGACTATCTCGACCATTTCTTCAGTGGACAAACATCCCTATAATGCTTTTGCTTATACATTTCTATAAGTCTTGTCATCTAAAGTTGAATATCTGATTAAAATATCGCAGTGTTTGGTGCCCCAGTTTCCTCTATGAGATCACAAAGACTTTGTGACCTACGTCAAAAGATTGGAACATGGAAAGTTTACACCATTTAGAACATTCCTTAATGGTTTAGGGAGAAGTGAGGCAACTTGAATTGGTGAACGAATTCAAAATTAATTGTGAATATAAACTACTTAGTACAAAATTAAAATAAAAGAAAAAGCTCTATTTTAAACATTCCCTGTGGTTCAAAAAGACTAAAAACAACATATTTTCTCTGATTTTTTTAACATAACAAAATATTCATTTAAAGGGTTACGTAGGTCACGCAGAGTAAAAAAGAAGCATTACCTTGAAACCTGTTTTTAACATAATAAAATTATACTCAATTTAACAATATTTTGTGAAATTTTCATTTCAAAATTTAAAAAAAAATCAGCCGTTGGGACCTGCTTTTCGGAAATCTTTAAAAATAAAATACTTACTTTACAAAATTTTCTGCGTGTTTTTAAACCACGTAATTTTCTCCAACGCAAAGTAAGTTTTTTTTTTACAAAAAATGAATCCAAAAATCACGTACCAGTGGCTGAAGTTTTAATTTTTCTAAAATAAAAGTTTGAAAAAACATGGTTTAAGTACTTTTATTTATTTACTTAAGAGCATGATGAAAAAATACAATATAAAACTGAGATCGAAAAAATCTCACCTAAAATATGTTTTTTTTTAAGTCTGCGTGACCTTTTAATCTATCTAGAGAATATAATAAAATATATGATTTTATTTGATGATTTTTTTCAATCCTCTTTTTTAGTATATTTAACACCAATTTTTGTCTTATAAAATAAGTTGTGATCTTGGAAAGAATACTCTATTCAAGAACTAAATAATCCTAACCAAAAGGAGTATACAAGATTTCCATAAAATGGGTTCATTTGCCTTTGCAAAATCTCATCCGTCGTTTTCAAAAATTAAATGTTGGAAGAGTTCTTAAAGTGATTAAAATTGATGCTTTCCACTGACCAGTTTCAGAAACTTTCAGAAAATATTCTTGTCGTGTTGTATACTGTTGTACAAAATAATTAAAACTGCAAGATCTGCGTAGGGGGAGGTAGTTGGGACTTCATTGATCAGGACCTACATTGAAAACGCTATTTTCGTACATTTCTAATCGAAGCTGAACCTAGCTATAAATCAATTTAGATCTAAAAGATTTGTATATCTAAATTACATTACGTTAGAGTCCAGCTTTCTTTGCAAATATGGGAAAGCTTTTGTATTGAAGACCCATCTTCCCCTAACTCCTGAAGATGAAATAAGATTTTCCTTATCCTAAAATCTTGTTCTATGGTATAATGCACAGACTTACCGGACTTTCCAATATCAGCCAGGTAAAAGTCGGAAATTCTGAAGTGATGCAAATAAAATCTTTTACTAAACAACTTCAAATTTAACAAATATACATGAAAGTGGTGCACCATCTTATAAAATACTTTCAATGATTCCTCTTATAATTGCTCTAGGGGAAAGTACCCATGCTTGATACCATTGGAAGCTTCGTAATGACTAAATTTTCTATATTATACAATATATATGTGACCCATCGCAACCATATTTTAAAAACTATAGGAAAATGGCCAGTTTATAAAATATATTACGGAGTCACGTTTATTGAGAAATATTGGAAAAATTTAGTCATTACGAAGCTTCCAATGGTATCAAGCATGGGCACTTTTCTCTACTTCCTTACAATAACGTAGTTGCATTCTCATAAAAGTAGTTTCGCATCATTTGCCTATGTTAATAAAGTTCTTTAGACGTCAATTTCTTGAGGATAGGTATAGTACTTACGAGTTTGAGCAATTCGCAAAACTGAGGCACTTTGCCATTCATTTTCTAATCTTCAAATCCTCTCCAAGAAAATTGATGATTGTTATGTTCTATCAATGGGGTTTTTTTTTGGACTGCTCCTTATAAGCATTAGTAGCAATAAAATATATGACAAACAGGAAAAAGAAAAGCTGACAGTGACAACAAAGGCATCAATTTAATGTTAACGAGAATATTTCGAGGATGTTCATATAGAGTTTTTCCGCGTATAAAGTTCATTTTGACGATCCTCCTCTTTGGCTTGTCATAAAATATTACACCTTTTACGACTGAGCTTTTTTTTGTCGCACGAGCAATAAAAGCACAGTGAAGTGGATAACACGATAACCAAGACATGATAAATTAATTGCCATTCACGTTTGGGCTTTTTGCACTTGGGGAACTTGGAAGTTTCTATGATCCTCTTAAGTCTTCTGGCGTGTTGAGCTTAGACTCAGTATCAAGTGAGAGAGTGAGAATTGAAAAGTTCCCAAAAAGACGCAATCATGGTGTTATTAAATTTCTCGTATACTGAAAAGTCAAATATCGTGGCTGAAAAGTCTAAAGTGAATTCTGAATTCAAAAGTTGAATTAACACTCTTGCACAGTGGTTGTTGTATATACCTTTCCCTGCCGAATCCTTTATTCATGTCGTAATTTAATGTTATACAGAAAAGCTTTACACGATGTTGGTATTTAATTCCATCTTACATTCAATTAACCAACAATGCTACAAATGAATAATAAAAATCCTTTGTGGTATTTCCGCACTTTCACCACTCCATTTTACAGCATCTTCTTTCTCAAAAATACCTCAGAAGGAATTCTTTGTCAGTTTTTTTTATTGTCAAAGTTCCTTCTTCCAGAAAAGTTTTTCATTAGAAAATTCATGCTTTTGAAGGAATTTGCATGCAGTTGAAAAGTTTTAATTATCTCTGTTTATTCAATCTTGGAGTCATTTTTACCAAGTCAATTGCATTACACAAATTTTATATTGTTGTTCTATACAAGCTTTTGAACTTTTCCACGAGAAGAAACATTTATAAAAGTACTGCTACGTAAAAAACTGAGCAATTTCCGTTTGAACGGAAATGTGTGAAGGTTCTTGTTACCGAACTTCTCATTAGAAATCCTCGGTGAAAGCTGAAGAAACCATCTATGGTGTAGTATATGTATTAAAAAGCTCTTAAGAGACTGTGAGAAAGAATTGTGTGGTGGAATTGAAATGCCATGTCTTTGGGATTAAATGTGATCAATAAAACAGCATCCTGGTGGGTCGTCTGCATCACCATCGCCTCAGCAGTTGTCTGTGACCTGGGCCTTCCTACGGGAGGTCGATGAAGAGCAGAATGGTGGTCAGGAGATGTTGAAGGCGCACCAGGAGACCCAAGATGCCACATCAAAGGACTCAGTGAGCAAGACTCCCAAGTAAGTTCTATTTTAAGAAGTCCCGTTGATTCAATTTGACCATCGAGCAAAACCAATTGTGTGAATTCACGAATAAGTTAAAGAATTGAACAACCTTTCCCCTCCAAAAAAAAAAAAGTTCAAATCTTTTGTTGAAAAGTCTGGCAGAAAAGACATAGGTAGATGAATAGATGGAAAACTTTCCCACTCAATGCTTTTTCCCATAAATTGATTTTGACAATGCAAATTATTTTCAGATGAAGAAAGTGCACACAAAAGCTCTTTCTCATCCTTCTTTTGCTTTGGAGAAACTTTCAGGAAGTTACACAGGAGAATTTCTTCGAGATTGTGCAATAACTTTGCAATTTACACTGAGTTTTCTCCAACTTAGCAAATCCCACTCCCACAATTTCACCCACTAATATTTCGTCGTGGTTTATTCTTAATAATCTTAAAGGTGAACTTATGAACTTTATGAATTTTCCCATAGTCATATATTTTCACCCAACCAACAAAAAACAGTCCTAGATCCAATTGGCCAAAAGGGTCCCATCGGAGAGTTCAGGCAATGATTCGAGGTCCCACACGAGCACTTTTTCCCAAGCAAAAACCCATCCTTTTGAGAAGCAGCAAAAAAATGAAATGTTTGCATGTGACACAACAGTTTTTCCCACCCACAGTCAATCCTTATCAGTTTGTGTTACTTTCCCTCCAAGTGGAAAAAAGCTCCGCACAATGTTAACCAGCGTGTTTCGATAGTCGAACGGGCTAGTAAATCGGCATAAATTGCGATTTGTATCAAGGACGAATGAGTGGTTGTAAAAGTTAGATGAGTGATATTGTCCATCTTTTGCCACCACTTTCGCTCTCTCCCAACCACTATCTCTTGTCCGTTTTTATGTCTTGCTCAATGACAAACAGGCAGAAGGAGGAGCAGCAATTTTACAAACGAGACCGTGGGAAGGAGTCACCCATTTATATGGAACCATCGAGTCCTCTGGACCTTCCAGGTAAATGAAAAATGCAAATTTACATTGAAGCTATGAAGCCTTCCAGCTCCACATGTGACCACTACTAGAGCGAAATTTTATGCAGAATGATGCTAAAGTGAAGATTTAACGATGAGAACTTTTGAGAATAAATTTAAATGAATATGTAGGGTTTAATGGTCATTTTATACATAGATAAATTCGAAATGCAATTTTCTAATGTTGTTAGGGAAAACTGGGGCACCACCAAACACGGGGTACTACCAAACACTGCGATTTTTTAATCGGATATTCGACTTCAGAGGATAAGACCTTTAGGAATTTATAGGCACTATAGGGATGCTTGTCCACTGAAAGAATGGTCGAGATAGTCCAAGTAGATTAGAAATAAAAATTAGTGTTTGGTGGTACCCCGTGTTTGGTGTTGCCCCAGTTTCACTTAAAGTTTGATTTGTACTCGAAAAATAAGAGATATCATCGAGCTCAGCAACGCCCAATGAATATAATAGAAATGTCGAAAAATATTAATAGACATAGACAGATTAATGATGAATTTTAAAGTTAAACAGAAGAAACTGGAGTACTTGTAAATAGGCGCAATTGCAATAATCACTACAATTTTTTCAATAGTTATAGAAATTCAAAGAACGAGTTCTTTTACTGAGTTCTTTCTGATGTATCTTAAAGTAATATATTAAGGGGTTACGTAGATCACGCAGACTAAAACAAGCAGCATTTCCTTGACATCCCTTTTCAACACATAATAAAAAAAATATTCAATTCGAGCTTTTAAGCATATAAAAGTATAACCTTGAAATTAAACTATATTTTTTGAAATTTTTATTTCAAAATTTTAAAAATTCAGCCGTTTTAACCCAATTTTCAGAGGTTTAAAAAAAAAACAAACATACTTTTCAGTGGATAATATTTCTCAGAGTATATCCTGAGAGTATATCCTCAGAGTATAAAAGAGTATATTCATTTGACGTCAAAAAACTAAATATTTCGTTTTAGCTGATGTGTTAAACTCGTACTTTCCTCCCCTACTTTTCGCAAGCTTTGCTTTAAGTCAAGGATTTAAGCAGAGGCATGACGTTTCCTATGTTTCCCATATGTTTCTAGCGCGAAAAAACTTTTGAGTTTATTAGCTATTTTTTGTCATTGTAGAATAAATTAGCAAATAATAAAAATACAAAATAAAAGCCAATTTAATATAGAATAGGCAACCGAAAATCCCAAATTGGCAACCTAGTTTTGAAGATATGTATCTCGTGAAATGTATACGAAAACAGGAAAAAATTTATACGGATTTAAAAAATTTATCTGGATTTAAGAATGGTCCAGTGACCATAAGGGCACTTAAGAATGATCTAATGGTCATCCTTAAATGCTATAATTAAAGAAAAGCTTACGATAAGCAGGATTACTGCCTGAGTACATCCGCATTTACGGTACCCGATTTATTTGATGTTCAACATTTCCGGACATAAAGTTATATAACGCAAATTTTGTACTCCATGCCACTAGATTATTTTTTTTATTAATTTTATACAAACATTTATGGGAATTTTTATTATTCTGAAGTTTTTTTGTGCCTGAGACAAAACCGTTTCTGTTGTTTGTCGTTGCTTAACCTTTTACAGACCAGTAGATCACCACAGTAGTGTCTCAAACATAAAAGCATTTTTGGTAAAGTTTTTTGCCCTCTAAATAGTTAAAAAAAAAAAGATCTGTTTAGGTTACCGGTAATCCACTGAACCTTAAAAGATTAATCATATATGAGGCTTTAGACTTGATTTAATTATATTTTTCTTTAAAAAAAAAAAGTAGAATATTTTTAGATGTCCCACAATCTTCTGGAATAGTAAAGTTAGTAAAAACTAATATCAACTTACAAACTCAAAAATCTTTAGTCACATTTTTCAAAAATACACCAGAATAATTTATATATTTAAGTATATTTCATAAAAAGTTTTGTTTATTGAGAATAGTTTCTGTACATACTATTTCAATAATTCATGAGAAATTTTTCTACCAAGAGATCCAACAATTAAAGTTTAAAAAACTTGATGCTATGACATAAGTCGATGTCGTAGTCGTATAAACTTTAAAAATTAATACAACTATTTTTATAATTGTGTTAACCTTGTTTATCTGAGAATTTTTTTCTGAATATATTATTATAGAATTTTCTTCAGGTAATTTTAAATGAAAAAAAAATACTGAATATTTTCTGTTGAGACTTTTATCAATACACTACCCACACAGTTTTATGTATAAAGACAGAAATAACATATGAACACAAAAATAGATGGCAAAGCGTCCCAACTTTGAAGAATGCTCGAACACAAGAAGTAGAGCTATCTGTGAATTATCGATTTCAATCTTTAAACTAACTCACTTCATATCATCTGGTAGGCATCTGTAATTGCAAAATAAAAAACTTTTTGTCTCGTTGAAGTTTGAATTACACTTATTTTTTTATCTTCTAAAATAGTTTCGTTTCATTTACCTATAAATTAATAAAGTTCTTCAAAGATCCAATTTATGGAAGAATTCCTAGATCTTTCCAACTAGCACAAGCATGATACTATTCGGTTATAGCGTTTACTATTCTCTAAAGCCATTTTAACCTATAACCTTGAAAAATCGTTATTAATTAGTAATGATTCTACAGTAATTTCTTATATAATCGAATATCCCCCTAGGCAATCCGTAAAATACATCCAAAATTGAAAAAAAAATCGTACGACGCGTTTTCGAGCAAACCGATAAAACGTGGTTTTGGTGGAAAAGGGGAAAGGTTGGTTGGGGGAGAATTAGGGGCATGTTAATGGTCCCTGAATCAACTTCTAGGAGGTCCCACGAAGGTCCCAAGTCTCTATCTCTCACCATTTAGCACCTAATTTAGTTTAAAACTAAAACGTAAAAAGTAAGAAATTTTTAAGACATTCATTCCTCAACTTACCATCAGGACTGAACCCCAATTTTAGCAGTGAACATTAACAATGGTTCTTTACAAGAGATATTTGTAGTATACAAAACTTCTACCAGTAAACTGTCCCTGAATCTCAATTTTTCATAAAATCTATGACTTTTTTCGAAACAAACATTTTTCACGATTTTTTTCGAAACGGAGGGAGTACTGAAATTTTTTTGCGAAGTCGCTTTATAAACATCGAAAATGCAGTCTGGTCAAGACATTTTTGATTATAGCTCAGGTTAGAGAATAGAACATATAGAAGGAGAAGTGTGACCCACCGTTGGAAAGGTCTCGATCTCAGCTGCAATATAACTAAAATGTAAAGAAAAATCATCGTCTAGTTTTTGAAATATGCGAAACTAAATTTTCGAAAATCGTTTTTTTTTTTTTTGATTAATCAGGCTTTAGATTTTTTGTTAAATGCTGATATTTGGAACTGGAGATATGGCCATTTGAAAATGACATTTTTGTTCACTAAATAGCACGGATCAGGTAGGGTAGGGGGCTTAAATTTTTTTTAATCGAAAGCTCTTAGGCCTAGTTTTAGCATACTAAAATTTGAAATCGATCGTTGCTATAGAGGCTAAGTTATTGAGAAAAAATTGAGGGAGTTCCATAATAGAAAAACGAGAGGTAGGGGATGGGTCTGACGCGTCTGACATCACCAACTTCTAGCCACTTATCAACATTTAACCTTTACCGAAAACCGCTTGTCAATATCTCTTTCCGTTCTCTCTCCAGAAGCGTTTGTATTCGTGACGGGACGGATGGAACGTATCACAACGTGTAAATCCAAAATTTGGGCCCGATCTGACGAGGTCGGATTTCACATAGGACCGCAAAAGCCGAGATTGTAAAGAATCTCAGCTAGCAAACGTCTGGGTATATATATTTTTTTTATTGGGGGTTACCGAAAATCGGAAGTTGATATCTTTTACCGTTTAAAAGCTCTAGTGCAGTGACAAGTTGGAAAAATAGCGGATTGTATAACTGCTCTCTCTTGGAGTTCGAGTAGTAAAATTATTTGAATGACACAAATAGTATAAAGTATATATAATAACAAAGAATATAGACGCATATCCAGTTTGTACAATTTTCAAAAAGCGCAAGTCTTCAAGTAACTTTTGGGAATCCAATATTGATATAATATAATAGTTTAAATTTATATAAAAACAATATTTCTTTTAAACTCAAAAAAATCTAGTTGTGTTTTAAGAAGTTTATATAAAATGTGCACAGCTTCTATTTTCATATGCTGCTCAACTATGCAGAAGTTGTTCTCTTTCAATAAACTGTTTAAAATTCTTCCTAGCACCATTTTGCAATATGCACAATTTTCAATATTCTGGCTGAAAATCTCCTAAACCATTGAGAGAACGTGAAAATTTCCATAGAAAATTTTCTCCATGGCCCCATAAGACTTTTTCCGGCTAAACCATTAAGAGCATATGCGAGAACTAAGAGCTGTATAAATATGTTGTCGATAGAGAAAAATGTCCAGAATGCCAATAAGCCATCCTATTCTTATCCTAGCCAGAGATTCAGAGGACGAAGATTTGGAGGAATACAGTGTGTCTGTGTCAGCAATAATGCAGAGAAGAGCGAGTACACGTGGGGCCAGAAAAAGGGGCTACAAGAGTCCCAGAAGGACGTCCAGCCCAATGGGAAATGCCATGAATTTTCCAGGTGGACTAGACCGAAGGCGTTCAAGTGTTTACACAACGAGTTCAGGAGAGTAAGTATATTGGCCTCAGATGGAAATTTTACTAAAAATTTGTTACAAAATAAAACCTCATTGCTTTTTAACTTTAAGCACTGCCATATCCCTGGAGGATGGAAATCAAGAATCTACCCAGGAGCAAATTTTGGAAAACATTCGTTTGCACAAGGAAGTTATTCAGTCGGTGAAACTTCAAGCATGGAGTATCCGGAGGAAGCTCAGACTTGTACATCAGGCCAAATCTTACGTGGCTCAGCATGAGGGAGCTCTCCAGGAACGCTTTGCCATGTCCAGGAGCACTAGGGATCTCTTTGCACGCTTTAAACTTCTCATCGCTGCAGTAAGTTACAGAAAATGAGATATTTAATTTTTTTCTCAATCTTTTCTATATTAACTGACTTTTTTTTTAAAGAAATGGCAACATGGACGACGTGAGCTGGCAAACATTTCGGCTCTACTGATTCCTTGGGAACGCCGAATAAAAGAGATTGAATCCCATTTTGGCTCTGTGGTCGCCTCATACTTCACTTTCCTGCGTTGGCTCTTCTGGGTGAATATTGTGATTGCAGTTGTACTTACAATTTTTGTTGTGGTGCCAGAGGTTTGTGTGACAATGCAGTAGTTTTCAATCAAACTATAAATCCATCTCATGCTTCCTTTTAAGATTGTTGCTACAGACTTCATGGGTGTCAATGATGACCGGAAGCAAATGCTGCCGGAAGAAAAGGCAACAGCTGCCAATTTCTTGACCATTTGGGATTTTGAGGGATTTCTCAAGTATTCACCTCTCTTCTATGGGTAAGACAAATTCACAGATTAAGTACTCTCTTGCCATCCACTTCGTTTCCTCGCTGGAAAGCTTTTGAGATGAAGCATTTCTCAAGTTGTTAAAACACTTCCACTACCCCTCTTAGTAATTTAGTGTTCAGCAAATTGATTTCAACTCAATGACAATTCAATTAAAATGAAAAGACTATGAGAATCTCTTTTCCAAATCGTTTAACATATTAAATTTGCACAAAAAATCACTCTTTTCAGAAAAATGAAATTTAATGTTTTTGCTTTGAATAAAGAAGTGGTTGAATGAGAAAGTTTCCTATACAAAGAGCATGTTGCAACTTGAATAAAAGCTTTCAAGTGGAAAATTGAATTGATTTTAGAAGAGAAAATAAGAAATGCAATTTGGAAAATTTCCATCTTTGCAATTTAATGCTAAAGAGAGAGATATTGAAAATCTAAATGTTGTTCAGTCAGATTATTGGCTAACTATCTATTCCATTTTCTACAATTGATAAAATGTTAGTTATTCAATTCATTTGTTAATATGAACATTCATTTCAAAATAAAAGCTTGTATTGTTTTTCAACGATTTTAGTTTAAAAAAATATATATTAGGGGAAAGTATTAAGGCTCATTTCCATTTAAAAACAGCTCCATTTAAACAAGTCCAATTTCAAAGCTGCCCAACGGGATAAAAACATTTTTGAATGATAGTTCATTACGAAAATTCCAATTATTAAAAAAAAAAAACAGTCCAAAAATTTAAAGAAAAACGTCTTTGGATAGTAAACTAGCAAATTAAATTAAAAAATAGATTGAACGTCCCTGCTTTGCTTAAACTCACACGAGATAGAGCTATCTATGAATTATCTTTTCGCATGTTTATTGGATTATACCAATTTATTACCTATTATAATTCATTAACAAATCGAAAAACCATTCTAAACTAGAAAATTCTTGTCATTGTTAAAATGCCTACGCGTAAATAAAAAGGGTTATTCGAGAAAAATAAATCAGTTAGGATTAGGGAAGACTGGGGCAAAATTTGTCAAAACGAAAATTTCAATATTCACTATTTTCTAAAATAAAAGAGACTGAGGCTTGAAAAGTTTCAAGAGATTCGAGGAAGGATTATGTAAAATAAAAAATATGAAATTTTGAGCTCTATTTTTGGAATATTTGGCTTACAGAAAATATCAATACTGATTAGCTCAATGTAAGCACATTTCTCGTCAAGATAGAGAAAAATTATCTTCGACAAAGTTGTAGAGGAATAAATTTCCTATAAAAATATGTCTATTTGATATTTTTAACGTTTGCGAGAATAAAACGTCACAAATTCTCCGAAGTCTGACAAAATTTGCCCCAGCAATTTTGAGAATCTCCACAAAATCGATTTTTAGAAAATGATTCGAAAATCACATTTCTTTCGAGATAGAGGAAAATAGTCTTCTGCAATGTTGTAGAGCAGTAAATTTCCTATAAGGATATGCTCATTATTACACGTTAAGTTTTCTCAGAGCTCGTGAAAGAATTAAATATGCGTTTTGACAAGTTTTGCCCCAGTCTCCCCTACTTGAGCAATTCATTAATGATTGAGAATGATTTTGCCGGATAAGTTATATCAATATTTTTCCAAAAAATCCAAATTTAAGCAAATCAGTTGAAATATTTTGCGCACCAAAAATATAATGTAATAAAATGTAATTCACAATGGAGAATTTTCCGGTCATATGTAGGTTTGGCCGCAATTTTCATCTGGACTACCTCAAAAACATATCCGAAAATTATTGAAAAAGTTTTGGTTAATTTCGAGAAAAACCTGATGAGGTGAAAAAGGAAAAAAACGTATCATGATAACATTCTCTTTAATGGGGGTCACCTAAGACCAGAAGTTGATATCTCTTAACGTTTTAGCTATATATGGTGATACTGCTTATTCATTAAATTCAAAATATTTCAGGAAAGATTAAAGCGTGTGTAGTTCTTTATTCAATTACAAAATGCTTTACTTGGAGCATTGTATGAATAAATGTTAATAATTTTTTGAACTTCTTAATATTTTCCCTGTGCCAACTTACCAAATTTAATTTCTGCTGCTCACTTTTATCAAAATATATGCCCGATATTGCTACAGCCATAATAAATACAAAGTAAATTCAGAGAATACAACAAAGTAAGAAAGAAAGAATTAAATCAATTAAATAAATTACAAAATGAAAATTTTTTCGTAATATAGAAATGTATGAGTATTTTGAGTGTTTTCTGAACATATCTTCTGAAAATACTTGTGGTCCATCACGTCAAGATTCTGAGATATCTTTGGCGTCTACACACTAGTAGAAATTTTTTTTAAAAATGCTTTTTAAAAATTTTTTATGCCTACAAGGATAGGGGAAATTTTCTTTAAGAAGGCATTTTTAAAAAAAAAATTCTACTAATGTGCAGACGCCTAATGTGTAAGGGTGAAAATTCTTAAGAAATTTCTAGAATTATTTGACTAAACTGTGTAATCTCAATAACGTTATAGATACATTATAGTTTGTGTTGAACAGCGATTTGTAAAGGAAGACTCAAAGAATATTTGCATATAGATGTAACCATATCCCTATCTCTTCATTTTATCTGCACTTGTCTTGATTTTCCTGTTTAACCCATTCCTTACCATGGTATTATACATCATACGCAAATTGAGTGATTTTAGATGATTTATTCCTGGGCAACTGATACTTGAATCGCTGTCAGGAATAGATTTTTAGTAACTTTAGTTCTTCAATTACTTGGGAAAAATAGTCCGACAGAGATGAAAATACTTTTTGTTATTGTTTTCTTGCTTCGCGGAAGGTCATGCAAAATTTTTGCTCAAAATGGCGGACAGAAAATTCGACATCCCGTCGAATTTATTAAAATTGGCCTCTTTCCTCTTTCCTGATTTGAATTCTGATTGCCAATTTGTTTTCTTGGATAGTTGCTCTATCTAAACTAAAGCAATAGATGCTCTCAATTCTTCCGGTGTTCGTCAGAAGGGTATTCCTTTTTTCAAATTAAAAGAATCTGTTTTTTCTCCAAACAAAAAAAAAACAGATTCTTTTCATTTGAAAAAAGGAATACCCTTCTGACGAACACCGGAAGAATTGAGAGCATAAAGTTCCCCGTCAGACTCCAAAAGAAATAAAGCAATAGAGTTTGTAATGAATTAATGCACAGAATTTAAATTCAGTGACCGTTAAGACGTGTGTTTGAGGGCAAATCCCCGCGCCCCCATAATAGATAAAAAAAATTTCTTTTCAAAAAATTCATCTATTTATCTGTAGGAAACTAATCCCAAAATATGAACATTCTATCTCAAGTATTTCTGGTACATTGACTGAATGGATTAATCCATGAATATTTTTAAAATTAATAAAAAAAAACTCCATAGACGTTTTGCTCCTTGCACGAACATATTCATAAAAAATACTATAGGCTCTTGGAAGCGTTATATAGCAAAAGTTCTGCTATATGGTTTACCAATAAAAATTCACACAATAATGCAAGAACTTTCATTCTAAAAGAGAAGTGTAGAAATTTTCATTCATGTCGAACTCATATTTTTTTAAATTTAAATTTACATTTGTAATTATAATTTTTAATTAAACGCTACATGCAATATAAGTGAAATATAGAATCACTAATAATTTCAAATATCGAATAGTGAGCCTTAGCCTTGACAATAATTTTCAATTTTCCTAGAATTTCAGCAAATCACAAAAAAAAACTTTGTATCAGTATCTTGCAGAAATCCTGCTCAATTTATTAATTTTCCACTCTGACATTGTAGCAAATTCGCCTCTCAAGTTTCTGAGTGAGACAAATGATGCCAAAAAAGGAGTGTATGCAGGAAAATTGCCTTTCATGTGAATTTTCATATTTCACCACCAACTCTGCCTCTTCATTTTTTTTCCATCGCAGGTATTACTCAGATGTTTCCGGAACACTTTGGGGCTATAAATTACCTCTGGCGTATTTTCTAACGGGCCTCGTTGTCTACATCTACAGTTTTGTGGCCACATTGAGAAAGTAAGTGAAGCTCATCTTGAACTTTCTTTAAGCATCTCTCGCCTCCAGCATTTAATACTCCTACTCCCTGTGATATTTTATGGAAATTTATGATTTGATAGCCCCAAACATAATAACATGTCTATTAATTCTTGGTGGATAGAATGGCGGAAAATTCTCGCATGTCGAAATTATCTTCCAAAGATGATGAATGCGTCTTCTCCTGGAAATTATTTACTGGATGGGACTTTATGATTGGTAAGTGTTTTCTGTGTTATCATAGGAGATATGCCATTTAATATACACAAACATTCATACTTCCTATTTTGGTATTTTCACCCAGGCCATGCAGAAACAGCTCACAATAGGGTAGCTTCTGTCGTGTTGGTAAGTATAGGGATTTCCATGGTAATTTTGCTCTAGTATATCTGGAAAAAAAGCAAATATCAGGGAGAAAAACTAGTATCAAAATTATTTGATATGGCATTATCAGTGAGTGTAAAATCCGATTATGGGTGTTTGACGAAGGGATGTTTCACAACTGTGGAAAAATTCCCTGTTATTTGCAGAGTTTCGTTCAACCGTGAAAATTCTTCGACAAATCCCCACAGTCATCCTGCAATTTTCACAAAACGTCAACTTTCTTAAAATATCTAGGAAAATTCTTTTTTTCCGGCAAAAGTCGACAGTCAGACAACAGAACTAATATTTAAGCAGTTAAAAGCTTTAAATATTGTATCAAATTGTTTTCAGGAAGTGTAAATACTTCTTTAAAAAAAGCACTACTCATGTATAAACAATGTGAATGACAGAGCTTTTTTTGCAGGGCTTCAAAGAGGCTCTCTTGGAGGAAGCTGAGAAGAAGAAGGATAAACGAAACTGGAAGGTTATTGGCCTGAGAATTGTGGTGAATCTCTTGGTGGCAGGACTTCTGGTTGTCTCAGCATATGCCGTAGTAATGGTCGTAAATCGTTCAACTGAACCAGAGGCCAATGATACATGGTGGAGACGCAATGAGATTACGATTGTAATGTCTCTCATTTCCTTCTTCTTCCCCATGATCTTTGAGGGTTTGGGTTTTATGGAGAGCTACCATCCACGTCAACAATTGCGTCTTCAGCTGGCCCGGATCATGCTGCTCAATCTTCTAAATTTATACTCACTTATCTTTGCATTGTTTGATAAGATAAGCGATATGAATACAGAGTTGTTAGAGATAAAGGTAAGATGAAAAATTTAGAATATATACCACATAGGGGTAGTTTTTTCTTGTACATTTAACACTTATTCACTACTGTTTTGTATTTTTTGGAAACCATTTTCGATGTCCTTTAGGCCTAATTCGGGACATCATTTACTGTAGGGAAGACTGGGGAAAAAATTGTCAAAACGAAAATTTCAATATTCACTATTTTCTAAAATAACAGAGACTGAGGCTTGAAATTTTTATTATACATAGATAGCCTTCATGAACCTTCTTAAACTTACAAAGTTTCAAGAGATTCGAGGAAGGATTATGTAAAATATAAAATAATGAAATTTTGAGCCCTAATTTTGGAATATTTGGCTTACAGAAAATATCAATACTGATTAGCTCAATTTAAGCACATTTCTCGTAAAGATAGAGAAAAATTATCTTCGACAAAGTTGTAGAGGAATAAATTTCCTATAAAAATATATTTATTTGATATTTTTAACGTTTGCGAGAGTAAAATGTCATAAATTATTCGAAGACTGACAAAATTTGCCCCAGCAATTTTGAAAATCTCCACAAAATCGACTTTTAGAAAATGATTCGAAAATCACATTTCTTTCGAGATAGAGGAAAATAGTTTTCTGCAATGTTGTAGAGCAGTAAATTTTCTATAAGACTACGCTCATTATAAAACGTTTAAGTTTTCTTAGAGCTCGCGAAAGAATTAAATATGCGTTTAAACAAGTTTTGCCCCAGTCTCCCGTATCTCAAAACATTTAATTAATTTTTCCCTTAATCTCAAGGGGTTACGTGTGTCAAAAAGATTGAAAAACACCATATTTTCTCATTCTTGTTTTTTTCAAAATAATAAATTTTTATTTTTATTTAAGTTCCTAAACATGTAAAAGTGCAACCTTTAAACAATATTTTCTGAAATTTTGATTTAAAAATTTTAAAAGTTCAGTCTTTTGGGGGGACCTAATTTTCAAAGACTTTTGAAAAAAAAACGTACTTCTCGGTGCGCACAAGATTTCTCAGAGTATATTCAACTGATATCAAAAACTAAATACTTCCTGTTAGCTGACGAGTTAAATTCGTTAAAAATACATTTTTTAAATGAAATTTGGATTTTTGGCTCAATTCTTACATCGTGTTATCTTGTAAAATAAATTGTGATCAACGGAAAATAAATAACTTCCCTTCAAAAGGAAGTTTAACTCATCAACTAACAAGAAATATTTAGTTTTCTCATGTCAGATGAATAAGTATACTCTGAGAAATCTTGTCCACCGAAAATTATGTTATCTTTTCAAAAACCGTTTACAAAAATCAGGTCCCAACGGCTGAATTTTTAAAATTTTGAAATAAAATTTTCAGAAAATACAGTTAATATATTGTACTTTTATGTGCTTAACAGCTCGAATTGATTTCTTTATTAATATTGAAAAAATATCAAGGAAATATGCTGTTTTTTAGTCTGCATGACCAACGTAACCCCTTAAGTTAGAGTAAAAATATAAAATTTTTTACAAATCTTGTCAAATACACCTCAGTCTTCATTTGAAAACTATCGTATTTATACAGTTTTTATTTTTTTTAATCCTTTCCTTTTACTATGTCGATAGGGTCTCCGGTTGTCCAAATACAATTTTTACTATTACGTCCGGCCATACATTTGATAAATTTAATTTCTATTCTATTTAAAACGCTGCTTCTTGTAGAGAAGTAAAAGCATTATATAGTGAAATATTTTTTTTTATCACGACCTATTCAAAAGAAAACATAACTTTAGATGGACGTAATGGTATGGCCTAAAGTTTACACAGTGACAGTAACATATCCAGAGCGGGTCATAACATAGATAAGAAATTTTCTTTGAATATAAAATTCTTAATTACATTCATGTAGGAAAAAAAGAAAAAAAGTTTTATAAAAGTTTTTTTTGTATATGTAGGTAGGTATTGATGCATTAAAATTATCTATTTTAAATAAACAAATAAATAAAGGACCGTCAAAATCATGTTTTTGCATTGATCGAAAATTCGTTGTGCTATTTTAATTGGATATGTTTTAGACGGTGGCAACCAAAATCCCGAAAAGCAAAATCCCGAAAAGGCCAAAATACAGAAAAGGCCAAAATACCGAAAGCCAAAATCCCGAATGTTCAAAATTCTGAAAGGGATGAAATTATATGGGGGAAAATGTTTAGAATAATTTTCCAAGACACAGAAGATTTCCCTTTGCCTCCAGAAAGCGCGGGTACAATCGTGGGAGTAGCTATTGCACTTTTAAGAATTCGGGATTTTGGCTTTCGGGATTTTGGCCCATTCGGAATTTTAGCTTTCGGGATTTTGGCCCATTCGGAATTTTAGCTTTCGGGATTTTGACTTCCGAGATTTTGACCGGGACCGGTTTTAGAGGTTACTTAGGTGAACATAACGTCTACAAACGAAAATACTGTTGAACCATTCCCAATAACGGGTTTTCAATCAGTATTCAGTCATATTTGGTGTTGTAGGAAAAATCTTGAATTTTTTTTACTGATCTGAACTGAACCGGTTCCAGTCAATTATAACTGAAAATGAACCGGCTAAGAATAATCGGTAAATATTTATATTGTACAGTTGTATTAATCTTGAAGCATTTTGAACGAACTTTTAAGTGAGTTACAAATCAATTGAAATGGGTTTTGAATCGAGAAACAGTAGGATCTAAGGAAAACCTACTGACATCTTAAGAATTCGTCTCATGATCTATTGGCATTCTTTCTGTGCCATATGAGATACTAAAATTGAACACCTATTCCTTATAGGAAAATGTATTTTAATAAAAATTAATCTACCTAAAATTAATGTAAATTAAGGTAAATTTAATTAACATTAAATAAATTTCATTTTTTTTTTCAAAATTGCCAACAAGTGTTGCTTGACGAAGAAGTTTTCCTTCGACCCTTATACGAAAGTGCTATTGAAGTATGGCGTCTAAGTCGCAGGTTTGAGCATTCCGCAAAGTATCGGACACTATGTCCCCCTTTCCGTAATTAATTTTGAAAAATAGTTAGAGCGTTAGAGCACGTCTTTTTAAAACCAAAACAAATTCACTCGTTCAAACTTTTTTAAACTTATTCAAATATAAATTTAATTATTATGCGATTATTTTGACCCAAATTCCAAGATCTCTTGTAAGAGTTTTTATAGGAGTAGTTAATTAGCAAAAGTTAAAAGATAAACTAAAAGTTTTCAAGTGGAGGTTCAGTATTTTAAAAAATCGCTTATAATACAAAATGAAATACATCCAACGCAATTGTTAAAAAATAGTTCGAGCGAGAAAGTATTATAAAGTTTTGATGTTCTTATAATGAATTTTTTATTCAAAATTGACGTGATTAGTGAATCCATTCAATTGCCTTATGATAGCTTTTTTTTTATTTTTACTTAAGGCAAATATCAGCATGGATCATAGTTTGTCTCTTCCTCGAACTACTCCCTTAACAACTGAAAGCTTTTCAGTGGATTTTATGCCCACGGAAGGTGCCTCGATGGCGGATTATGTGATGACGAGCGTAGCGGAAATTGAAGAAGTTGCTTCAACTTTCCTTGCAGACATCACCACCACATTTCAAACGACAATTTCCTCCTGGACTGAGGACTTCCAGGATGTCTCGACGAGAAGTAATTGTCGCCAAGTTGAAGTGAATTGCTCGATAAATGCCACAACAGTGCTAACTTCATTATTCCTCTCGAGAGGCTTCAATTCTTCGAGGAATAATTCAAGTTTTGAAGATGATTTTGCTGGATTATTCAATGAAACTTTTGACTTTGAGAGTGAAACGGATAATTTAACCACTATATATCCGCTTGTGGAAAATTTTACAGTCTCATCCCCTAGCACTAACATCAGAACTTCAACGACCGAAGATTATTACGATTATTATGATTATTTGTCTGATGAGGCTTCAAAAGAAAATGTGAATATCTTTGAGATTATTGGAAAGTTTTTCTCTCAAAGTAATATCACAGAACCACCAGAGTTTTTCAATTACACAGATTGGGCAAATATGACGGATTTATGGCAAAATTTGTCCTCAACGGAAGCATGGAATGATGGAAATGGGACAATGATGGACAATGTAACAGATTTAATTACGCGCCTCGAGGACTTCCTTCAAGAGGAAAAATGCTTCGAAATAATATGTGATGAAGAACCTCTGCAGAAAGATGAATGGACCAGTTTCTCGGTGGTGACAGAAAATCCATCCACGAATTGGGATTATTCTACAGAGAGCACAACAAAAGAGACTCTTCAGGACACATCAGCATTCCCTGAGGCAACGACGGAAGTGAGTTTTCACAGAGACAGACACTTTGGAGGTGTAGAGGGGGAAACTTTCTCTTCAACGACCATAGAACCTCCGACAACAGTTACTGAAGTTTCAACAGAACCACCATCAACAGACATCAATGTGCTTAGAAAAAGAGCCAATTTTATCGGAAATGAAACAAAGAAAAAACTGAGAAAACTCTGCTGGGAGACAATGTTTGGACAGGAACTCGTAAAGCTGACCGTAATGGATCTCTTGATCACAGTAATGTCTACGATGCTCCTGGACTTTTTTAGAGCATTGTTTGTACGTTTCATGAATAAATGCTGGTGCTGGGACCTTGAAAAGCGCTTTCCCAAATACGGAGATTTTAAAATTGCCGAGAACATCCTACATCTGGTGAACAATCAAGGAATGGTCTGGATGGGAATGTTCTTTTCGCCCGGATTAGCCATTCTCAATCTCATTAAGCTAGTAATTATTATGTACTTGAGATCATGGGCAGTGCTCACCTGCAATGTCCCTCATGAAGTTATTTTCAGGTAATACACCCCCCTGTTGAAGAATTTTTTGCATAATTTTTTTAATTTGAAAAAAAATTGCAGGGCTTCGAGATCAAACAATTTTTACTTGGCTCTGCTGCTGACAATGCTTTTCCTCTGTGTCCTTCCTGTTGCTTTTGCAATAGTTTGGCTTGAACCTTCCTGGCATTGTGGGCCCTTTTCAAACAGATACAGGATTTATTACATCTTCACTGAGACTCTCAGAGAAACTCTGCCGAAGTAAGTTAATTCGAAAAAAAAATCTAAAAGTCATAATCTCTAGAGAAGAAATAATGTCTCACCAAAACATAACTTGCCAATTACACAATGTTTTTACACGATTATAATCTTACACAAACACGAAATTTTTGTATTTCTTTTGTGTAAAATTACAAAATTGTGTATTGTCTAAAAAAATATATAGAAAACCGTGTAAAGCAAACACAGAAAATTTGTTTACAGAAAACGTGTAATGTTTGTGCAAAAAGTATATATTTTGCCGATATTCCAAACACATTTAATTTTATTATTTTTAAATAACTACACGTTATTACTTTAAATGAATTTTTGCTTTACAACAATAAGAGTTGCTAATATGTTTTTACTGTAATTTTGACAACACAAAAATCTATTTCACATTTTCATTTTTACATTATATATTATATAAAGGTTTCTCTATATCTGGGAAACACCTCATCAATCCATATCCCAATTTAATTTTCATTTCTATATCCTAATTAATTCAATAATTGTTCAATAATTAAATGATTGTATTTTACTGCTCAATAGGTCACTCCACAAGCCATTGGACTTCATCGCATCACCAAGCACTGTGATTCCTCTCCTTCTGCTTCTTATCCTTATAATCTACTACTTGATTTCGCTAACAAATGCCCTCAGGGAAGCCAATCAAGATTTGCGAAATCAACTACGAAGGGAAAGGGTCGAAGAGAGGCGAAAGATGATGAAATTAGCCGAAAACAAACCAGCTGCCGAGGGAAATGCACCAACAGGAATATCTGAGAGATGGAGAAAAGTTCTGGAGAATGCAACATCGCCTCTAACACCAACAGGAGCAGCTCCTGTAGATACTGAGGAGAATAAATTGCAGGCTAAGAAAGGTTTGTGTGATTAACTCAATTCAAATTTTGCGCCTTTTAGCTAAGACTCTTCGTGGGCTTTTTTTTCTTTTAGAACTCTTGCAGAGAATTATGAAGAAAGCTTTACGAAAAAGCTCTGCAACATCTGACGAAGACAGCACTCCAGCCGCACCTGCAGTGCCGGCGGACGATGAAACAGATACAGAGCAACATGATTCCCTTCCACATGACCAAGAAGCCGGACAAAATGTTGAGGAGCACGACAATCGGGTAAATCGGCAGAAGCATGAAGGTAAAGCCAGAGAATCTCTTCCGGAAATTCTAAAGAAACTCCGAGAAGCTGCTAGGAAACAAAAACAAGAAGAAAACAGAGAGTCTCCGGAAAAGAAGGCAGGTAATGATCATCCTTTGAAAAAATTCAGAGTGGAGAAAGATGTTGAAGAAGGTGAGAAGACTCATTTTCCCCATGAAAGACGCAGAAGTCTGGCTCAGAGGAAACCCAGACTTGCAGAAACTCAAGAATTTACCATAATTTCTGAAAAGGAAAAACCACCTGTCTTTAACTTTGACTTACCGACAAATATAGAAGAAGATTTGAAGATCCCTGAGAGAGATCTTAGTACTTCCGAGGAAGAGAGAGATGATTCCTCTTCCAGGACACAGCATAAAGGTGCAGTTGTATGCAAGGAATTCACCGCTCCTAAAACCGAAAAACCGAAGTATGGGGTAATACGGCCTAAGAGGGATGTTCAACCTAAACCATCTTCCCCTAAAGCAGAATCCTCAGCAAAATCTGAACCTGAACCAATTGTCAAGGAACCAAAAGCTAAGAAAAAATTTAATACTTTCTTTAACCTTGTTAAAGAAGCTATCCAGGCCAAAAAAGAACAGGAAGCTGTGGCAGAGGTAGTTGAAGAACAGACTAAAGAACTTCCCAAAAAAGAAGCAAGAGAAGAAGCTTCTGGGAGAAAACATCCTAGAAAAATGTCCAAAAGACAGGATTCTATGTCTTCAATCTGGTCAGACAACATCCCCACAATTACCATAAGCAAAACCGAAAGCGATGAATGCATTTTAGAAGGAAAAGAACAACCATCATCAGAAGGGTCTCCTAGAGATTCGCCTAGGACATCATAAGCTACATTTTTCTTTAACTTTGAGGATTACCGGGTTTATCTATAAATCTTCTATTGCATTTTTTTCTGGGTCCCCTGTTTATTAAGAATATAAAGTGCATATTATTACAATTTTAAAGATTAGCCAATTTGGGTTTTTTATTTCATTTCAAATAATTTTCTGTTTAAAAAGAAATTTAGCAGTTTATGAATTAGGTTCGTCAATCAATTACGAGTTTGGTAAAATGTAGTCAAAGTTTGAAAAAGTTGATTATATCCATTATATCATAATAATGATTCTTAGGCCTGAAGAATTAAGACTATATTTCAATTATACATTTCGTTTATGCAATTTCAAAGTTAGACAAAAGATTTATAGAATAACTACATGAGATCTTAAAGAAGCCCTCCAAGTCGATTCAAGAATCATCAACATAATCCTCACCTATCCCCATCTCAACCTTCCCTCTATAACCAAGTTTTTTGGGTTTCTTTGAAAACGTATGCGATTTGTTTTTTTTTTTTTTCTTTTCTTTAATAATTTCTAGATTACCGAAGAATCCGAAGAAACCTTAAATCATTCCAAATATGGGTTTTCTAAGGTCAAGAGAAAAAATGCTAGAGCTTCTCAATAATTTGGGGAATTTTGTATTCGTTGGAAATGTTTTAGAAAGCTAATCCGTTTTGAGCCAAATTCAATCGGTTATTATCGATAATCAATTTTATTATCCGAAAATTACTGGAAAACTAATATTTATCCTAAATTTAATCGTGTGTTACTTCTTTTTAAATCGTATTAATTTTTTAATCAATGGTAAATTGCATAAAACCTGTTATGAACCGGAAAATAAGAATTAAAGAATGCGAACTTGATTGCTTGAAACAATTAAATGTTTCGTCTAAACAATTAATGTTTAACCAAACTTTAAGGCATATCATCAAAATGATGAAGTCGGGTATTCCGCAAAGTCAGGATGCCTTATATGATTCTAGAATTAATAATTCATCAGGCCTTTGATTCAATAAACATATTGAACACTATCATCCCTTCGTTTAAGGGTCAAAATCTCTCGCAAAACACTACAATCTTATCTCAAAATTTAGTGACACAAATTCGTTGGCAAGTTTTTTGGGCGGGAAAACACTCCAATAAGAGTTCACAGGGTCATGCGATAAAAGTTGATAATTTGAGAATAGCTAAACACATTCCTCTCCCTCAGTTCACTTAAAATCTGTGTTAAACTTCTGTGAAAGAAATCAGTTGAATGTATAATGATCGTTGATATTCTAATAAATTTTATCTCTCTCAGACTTGAAGATAACATTTTTGCACAAGGAATCTCAGCTTGGCCCGTGGATGGTATTCCTCTACGCCTGATAGAGAAAGAGACAGAGATGATCATGCGTAAGATCACGATCTTTCCGGTTTTCTGTGTGGTGGTTTTGTGAAAGAAAGAGTCATTTGTACCCAACAAATTTCTCAGTGATCCTCCATTGATCGTCTTGACTGGAATTGCTCCACAGAATTTCCGTGAGGATCGTCTATTTAGTATTGAAGATCACTAATTAATTGAGTGAATTAGGTAGTTTGTGATGCAGAGTGCGGAAATTGTGGGTGAAATTGGTGATCTTGCGCCTAAGTTTGTTTGGGTCACAACAAATTGCTTGACTTCTTGAAATGCTCAAAATCACGTCTCTTTAACCAGAGTGTATTAGTGATCCCACGATCTTCCAACCACACTGACAATCTTCTTTCTATATGTGCCTTTTTCTTCGCACTGTGTGAGAGTCTGAGCACGATTTTGTGAGCAGTTGCAGTCGGGATTCCAAGTGATTTGGGTGCGATCTCCGCGTTCATTTGCCTTCCAAGTTGGTGATCTTCAGTGAACAGCATCAAAATCAGCCTCTTCCCAGTGGATTTAGGGAAGTCTCCCGCACCATTTGGATACTATTTCACTGTCAACATCATCACCGGAAGTGATTGAGTGTAATATCAGTGATCTTATTGTGATTTCCGGTGATCCTCTATTGAGGATCACTCTTAAATTTAAATTATTCTGTAAAATGTATTTCATGAGACACTTTCCTGGGTTTTTCTCACACTTCCTTCAGACAAATCCGCCCAAAAAAGCACTAAAAAAAATTCTCATCCGACAATTAAAATCGTCTCTGTGGAGAACAAAAAAGTCCCTTATCAAGCATTATGTAGCCACTTCTTCCATACATCTCCCAACAGTCTCAATGAAAAGAAATATTTCAGAGAAATTCTTTCTTCGTTTTTTTCTCCATTCTTCCTTGTGTGATTTCTTTGGGAGTTGTTCACACACCGAAAAAGCAACACCAACACTCTGGAGATCTTCAAACTCCATACTCTTGGCCAAGAGTTATTTGTAAAATAATGCATGCTGCAAAAACTACAATGCTTTGTAGCCAGCAAGCATCCGGAAATTTATTTAGGAACAAATTTTCCACTGAAAGGACCTTTCAATGATATTCTTGATCACAGCTTTATAGGATTTCCTCTTGAAAGCACATTTGGATGAGGAAATAAATTATAAGATCATAATTGATCAATGATTGTGGTTGATTTTAATCTCATTTGTGAATAAATCTCTGATCAAAAGCTATTACGGCTTTTGAAATCTTAATTCTTGAGTATAGGAAATTTAAACACTCTTTGGAAATTCTTCTATTTCATAACTACAGTTTCTCCAAAAATTTCAAATTTTAATATAAAATTTTTCAAAGCCCCAAGTAGACTTGACAAATTATTTTTTTTTATTCAATTTGTTCTTCTGAAATTTTCCTAAAATCATTGAGAAATACTCCCTAAAAAAAACAGCCCAATGTAACAAGAGCTAGTAAAATGTGTACATCGGGACATGTTTCATGTGGAGCAATTTGGAAGATGATCATCTGGTGAATCTCTAATAATAGCATCTCTCCACTATTTATTATTGTTATTGCTTCCCGGCACCAAATTCTGGTTTGAAGATGGAAGGGAGTGTGTGAGAGTCTTGTGTCTTGTGTCTCTCAGTCAGGCCCAAAATACCCAATGGAGAAGTGATCGTGATCGTTGTGAGTCATAAATTGTGGATGTTGAATTGTGAAGACCCTCAGACAGGATCATGAAGAACATCGTGCTTTGTGCCATAATTGTGGCCGTGACGTTACACGTGGATGCCACCCCGGAAAATAAACACTATATGCCAGCCCTAGACTGCTACGACGCCTACAGACGACCTCAGGTGAGACCTAGAGATTCACCTGTCCATGTTTCCTCTATGACATCCCTTCATAAAATCCTCCAACATTAAATGCGGTTGTGTGCTCAAGTGTCGAGTGGGACAATTATTTCGCTTAGAGCTGTTTTAATCGCGGAACAACCGGAAGTCGGTATCATGGGCAAACGACATATAGTAGCTGAAATAATTTGTGA
Source organism: Phlebotomus papatasi (assembly GCF_024763615.1). NCBI lineage: Eukaryota > Metazoa > Arthropoda > Insecta > Diptera > Psychodidae > Phlebotomus > Phlebotomus papatasi. Next base: position 58,188,800 of record NC_077223.1, read on the forward strand.
TAAGAAACCAGAGAGAATCTCATTGACTAGCACAATTTTCATCACTCTTTTCTCACATTTCGTCTCGCGGCGCATATTCAGCTTATTCAGCTTAAGGTTTCTTAGCTAAATTATTATTTAATGGCGATATTTAACTAGTAGTTTTCCCAAATAAAATACAATATCATTTAATACAGATATAATAAAAATGGCTAAGGATTTTATGACAAATTATTAAGGGAATTGGAACAGCTTTGAATTGGGGCACCTTTGGAATAGAGCTTTTTCCTCCTATTTGTAAATCAAACAGAGCCTTATCACAAACAAGCCCAGCTTCACAAATTATTGATTTGTGAAACTGCATTATATCGTGGTAAGGCCCAGTCTCCAGTGTCATTTAAAAATAGAAGAAAAACCTTGTTTTCAAAAGTTCCCCAACTCAAAGATGCTCCACTACCCTGTATATGTCAAAAGTTAATAAATAGTACGTTTCATTAACTTTAAAGGGTTATTTTTTATATAGCTAAAGGAATAACGACAATTTCCTGTTACTGATTTACTTCTCATATTTGTTCAAAGAAAAATAAGAAAAAATTCTAGCAAAAACAATTTTTTTTAATTATATAATCCATAAAAATCCAATTCTTATTGATGATTAGAAACTAAAAAGATGTCAAAATCTAGGCAACTTTTGTAGGACCTAGATTAATTTCACAGCTATAGGGGAAACTGGGGCACCACCAAACATGGGGTAGCACTAACCAAACACTAATTTTTTATTTTTAAACTACTTGGACTATATCGACCATTTCTTCAGTGGACAAGCATCCCTATAATGCCTATAAATTTCTGTAAGTCTTGTCCTCTGAAGTCCAATATCTGATTAAAAATCGCAGTGTTTGGTGTTACTCCGTGTTTGGTGGTGCCCCAGTTTACCCTAGATATTTTTTATGCAAAAATCGTGAATTTAGCTGCAATATGTTGAGAAAACTACATCTATCTGCAAATCACACTATTAGAAAGTCTCCAACGTCGCCAGGCCATACGATTAGAGATAGCCACTTGTGGTCCTCAGAGAATAAATCCTTCATAAGGAAAATTCACAATGAACATGATATTTGACATATTATTTTAAGAACTTTCTCATGAAAAAACCTTTTCTGACTACCCAAAGTTAATTTTTTCCTACGTCTGTACATAATTGTAAAGTAAGGTTGAAGGAATCTAGAATATTTTTTGCAAGTCTCTAACTATTTGCTATTTAAGTAAATATTTAAGCTCAAAAATGACGAATTTTTAAATTCTCAAATTCATAATTGATTTTATTTATTTTTTATACTTCCAATTTTTTTAAGCAAAACCCTTTTGGCAATAAAAACTACAATACTCATACGTAATATTTTTCATTAAAGCGAAAAATATTCATTTGTTTTTTCAGAAAAATTACTTAAATTTTTGGGATATTTCGTCCCTATCATTCATAGAAACACAAAATACACCGAATCAGACTCTGTTGGACTTTCCAAAATTAGATGTAAAACTTATCATTGATTATTTTTCTCAGTTTATTAATTTTTATTGTTGGTTTTCAGACCGTAAAAAGTGTCTCGTCGTTAAAGGGTTAAATGACTTATGTTATCGTATGCAAATACCTATAGGTCCCATATATAAAACTAACAGTAGAGAAATCCATGATGATTTTTTTTACTTAAACATACTTTTAAGGGGTTTATGGAAATGTTTTAGAAATTGTGGAATTACTTTTGTCATAAATGTACGAGCATATCACCTGAATCTTAAAATTTATGAGAATCTGGATTTTTTAAATTTCTCGAACGCTTGACAGTTTTCATCTGGATATAATTTAGAGTCGGGCATTAAAGATCTGAATATTTTTTTTCAATGTTTAGAAACTTTAAGGACTTGAGTGAACTCAAAAAAATTTCTACGACCAAGTAGAGTTATGTTTCTTACTTAATAATCATGTTTTTTCTGACTGCCTATTTTTACCCCTTATTTTTGAATGTTAGATGTTATTCAGTTATAAAATCGTCTCATTCAATTGGGGCTAATCGGGACTTGTTTAAAAGATCTTGAAATCTTCGTTTCCTATCTATTAAGTGCCTTTATTCAATAGTGTATTACTTCCATGCCATTTTCGAAACATAAAAAAAAAACTATGAAACGATTTGAATTAATTATAATCTAACAAAGATAAAAAATCCATTTCATAAGTTTAATATTGGCTTGATTAATTTTTAGGGCATAGCATCAAAAATACGATTTCGGGAATTTCCCAAAGTCGAAATGCTTTGACACCCTTTTACCGAATATCATAAACTCTGAGGTCATCTTGAACTTAATTTGTTTTATCAATAATCGTTTTTCTTCATATTCTTATCATTCACTTTTTTACTTACTCACTTGTTTTTTTTAGTGCGATATGTAAGATAAAATCATTTTTTCTCTTTTTAAATAATTTTTCTTAGTTTCTTTAAAATTTGATGCTTTAAAACCAAAAGAGTTATTTATTATCAGGGAAAATATAGGGGAGACCGGGGTAGATTAGCCACGCATGGTATTAGGCAGTGGGATGTTATAGCTTGTCATAGAAGGAATACTAAAGAAATTTATTCCAAAAGTACACTTCCCTTCCAATTTATTGAAGTATTTGTTAGCACAATGCAAACATTTTAATAAATATTATACAATGAAAAATTTCATTTACTGGCTACTCTGCCCCGGTCTTCCCTACTGCTGAACCATTTGAAATGTGATAATATGATACTAAAAATGAATTAAAAGTGTTATATGAACGGAACATTTATGTCCTCTTAAATCTGAGGTAAATACTGAAATTTAATGGTGTCTACACACTAGAAGAAATTTTCGTAAAAAATTGCCTTTTTAAAACAAAATTTGGCATTTCTGCCCACAATGATAAAGAAAATTTTCTTTAAAAAAAAGTGTTTTTTAATTGCCCATAATGTGTAGAGGCCTGAGTCTTTAAATTGTCATTTTTAAACTGATTTGTCTTATTATTAAATATTTTTAATTTTTAAATGGAAAATTCCTTAAGTATTTAAATTATACGCGACGAAAAATCTAAAATGTAATGTAGATGTCAACCTTCTTCGAGTTTTCTTTAACTAAAGCTGGTCAGCAGGACTTAAAAAAAAATAAATATTGAAAAACGTGATAGGGGAAACTGGGGCACCACCAAACACGGGGTACCACCAAACAGTAATTTTTATTTCTAAACTACTTGGACCATCTCGACCATTCCTTCAGTGGACAAGCATCCCTATAGTGCCTATAAATTCCTATCGGTCTTATCCTCTGATATCCAATATCCGATTAATAAATCGCAGTGTTTGGTGATGCCCCGTGTTTGGTGGTGCCCCAGTTTCCCCTATGCTCATTATAAATTGTCATTGGCTATCTATAATTTCTAAAATATAAGCCATTGCAGTAATTTTGTAGAATCTTATTAAATCAATTATTTTATAATATTTAGACAAAATTTTAGCTAAATGATTGCTTATTAATGTTTTACAGTAGTTAAGTCACATTTATAAATCTGTCTAGTTTTTGGGGAAGGCTTTTAGGATTCGTACACACTCTAGCTTCAAACATTTCATATTTTTCCGATATTTCTTTAATGAATCTGACCTATCTGTCGAAATATATTTTAATAGCTAGTTGCTACTTTTAGCGTACCGGTGGATCACTTTTACACAAGCCTGACTTTAAAAAAACAGATTTTTTTTATTAATCAATAAATATATTTAAAAAAAACTTTTGTTCCACATTTACATATTAAGTGATGCCTATTTTTATTTCAATAATTTTCATTTTCCTAAAAAATAGTAAAATAAAATTGATATACTAATGATGCTGTCTCACCCACCCTAAACTTACTTAATATCACTTATATCAAAAAATTGTGTAAAATAAAATATTACGAAGGAGTTTCAACAAGTGTATAGATAATAATATCTAATTTATTTTAAAAACTCTCCAAGTAAAATGTGTTTAGTATAGTTTTGCGAACCATTCAAGATACTAATTATCGCAATTTGGCAGAAAATCGATTCCCACTGAAAAAGCAGCGCGGTTGTTTTTGCAGCGCGTTTTTACGACAATCGCAAAAAAAAAAAGATTTTTAACACATTCCGAGAAGAGAAAAAAACGAACGTGAACCCCCCAAAAAGATCTCGGGCAATCATTTTGATTAATTTAATTGATTCGAGTCTCGAGATGCTACAAATTGCCTCCGTGAGTTAAATAAATTATTTCACTGCATCTGAATTATGTGGGAAGTGATCTTGAGGAACAGAAAGTGAGAGGGGCACAGTCTCATCGGTCTCATCATTCACTGCTACTGTGCAGAAAAAAGTGCTGATCTGACGAGTTATGAAACTTTTATTGACTTCCACATAATTAGTTGGGTACACAGCATAAATTGAGTATTTTCTATTTATTCATGAAATCATCATCTTGGAATAAAATTCAATGTCAAAATGAGATTTTCAGCTGCTTATATGGTGTTTAAAATATTAACCTGAATGTCTTTTCTATGGTTAGAGATGCATCCCGGAATTTGAAAATGCAGCTTACGATCTTCGAATAGATGCAACCAATACCTGTGGAGAGGACAGGGATACTGACTTCTGTGTTCAGACAGGATATTCCAATAAGAAAAGTTGTGATACTTGCAGGTAACATCACGAGATACTTTTGGGATGAATTTTTCAAAATACCAAAATTTTTATTTAATTTCATAGGGCTGGAGATCATGGAGCAAGGTATTTGACGGATATCCATGATCCCAATGATCCTACTTGGTGGCAATCAGAAACGATGTTTGAAGGGGTTCAGTATCCCAATCAAGTCAATCTAACACTCAACTTAGGTAAGATAAACTTCATAATTTATTTTTAAGCATTCTAAAATTAAAAGTTTTGAATTTTTATAAATTCAGTATACAATATTTTAGAATTGGATTAAAAACTTAAAGGAATAAGGCTAATAAGAGAAGGCTTTCAGGTTTCCCATATACTCTGGCTTCGAACGCTTCAAATTTTATCATATTCCTTTAACGAATCTGATCAATCTATGGGAATATATTTGAATAGGGGAAGCGCACTACCTTCGGACAACTGAAGCTTCGCACAATTCATTTTTTCAATGTGTTTTACAATTATTTGGCCCATTGTAATATTACATTTTAATAGCTGATCCAATGCCTTAAATTTCCAGAAAAGAGATGTGTGTAAAATCCATTAAGAATATAGGAAAAAAATGAGTTGTCCGAAGCTTGAGTCGTCTGAAGGTAACGTGTCTTCCCAAAATTAGTCTGAAATCATATTTCCTCATAAAATAGGTTAGATTCATTAAAGGAATATGGGAAATCATGAAGTGTTCGAAACCAAAGTGTGTTTGAAGCCTGAAACCTGAAAGCATTCCCCTACATTCCAACTCCAATAGTGTTAACGAATAAAAATTTTAAACAAGTTTGAAAATTTTAATGCAAAATTTTAAAACTTTTTTTGTTAACTTAGAATCTGAGACAATTCATAAAGAATAAAGTAGTACTATAAACAAGTAATGACTTTAAAAACTGCAGAAATATTAAAAAGGAATGGCGTTGACACTATTACTGTGTTATCACACTTACACATTAAAATTTTAATATGGTTCACATTAATTGTCGCTGGTGAGAGTCCAAATGTGTAATTTGTGTATTTGAATCATTTTATATTCAAAATTTGATCTATTTGATGATAAAAAGGTAGACTTGGCCCGCAAAACTTTATATAAATTGATTAATAGCATTAATGCGATTTTCTCTTTAATTTTTTAATGTGAAAAATATTTATGCTTTAGGTAAATTTAAACTTATTTTTGCAGGCCAAGTCCCTTTTCTTTATCAATAAATAGAAAAACCCCAAATATTAAGTGACTCAAAGACACAAATAACATATTTGGACGTTCACAAGCGTCAATTAATGTGAATCACATTAAAATTTTAATGTGTAAGTGTGATAACGCCGTTAGAGTCGTACGTTAAAAAATACCAAACCAAAGACAAAAACAGAAAAACATGATAAATTTAATAATTTTAACATCAATATCCAATGTTTTACATTTAACTGTCTTGACTTAAGAAAATGAATTAATACCTAAAGAAGAAACTTTGATATAAATCGCAAATTTCTGTACCAAGTTGAATTGAGTTCAATTGAATTTTATTTTCATCTCTGCTTTTAATTACTATCTCTACGTTTGAGTTTATTACTGCCACTGAGAGAAAAAGATGGAAAAGTTAAAATTATTCATTTTACTTGGTTAATATAATACTAAGAGCATCTTTAGGATTTATTTTTAATTCTCAAAGGGCGACAAAGATCCTTCTGAGCCAATTACTGAAATAACGCTATACTCCTGTTATTTAGAATTAAAATAGATTTTATAGCTTTGCAGAATTATATTTTACTGCACGAAAACATTATAAAGACTGCAGTATCAGAAGTTCCAAGTTCAACTTTCTTCCGGGGATCCCTTTTCTCAACATATTTTCGCGTTTCAGACAATTTCGAAGAAAATTCGTCTGTTCGTTTGATTTAAGTCAATTTAACATTGTTAATCCCAAAAATATAGTAAAGTATTCATTATTTAATTTTTTTTTTAATATTTATTTAATATCATTTAATATTTTATTAAAGCTATTGCAACATTAAAAAATCCGCAAAAAGACCTTGTAGACTTAAATATGGGTCCCGGTCAAAATCCCGAAAGCCAAAATCTCGAAAGCCAAAATACCGAACGCCAAAATCCCGAAAGCCAAAATCCCGAATGGGCCAAAATCCCTGAAGCCAAAATCTCGAAAGCCAAAATACCGAACGCCAAAATCCCGAAAGCCAAAATTCCGAATGGGCCAAAATCCCGGAAGCCAAAATCCCGAATTCTTAAAAGTGTCATAGCTACTCCCACGATTGTACCTGCGCTTGCTGGAGGCAAAGGGAAATCTTCTGTGTCTTGGGAAATTATTCTAAACATTTTCCTCCATATAATTTAATCACTTTCAGAATTTTGAACATTCGGGATTTTGACTTTCGGGATTTTGGCTTCCGGAATTTTGGCCTTTTCGGGATTTTGGCGTTAGGGATTTTGGTTTTCGGGATTTTGGCTTTCGCGATTTTGGCTGCCACCGCTAAATATATGCACATCACATTTATAAGAAATATTTTTTAATCTTTTATGTGAAATTGAGCAAAATCAAAAACTACACTAATGGCTTCTACACACTAAAGCAATTTATGTCCATATTGAAGCCAATTTTCTGCGCTTGTGTAGGAAAAACTCTTCAATATGAACATAAATATCTCTAATGTGTAGAGGCCATAAATTAGAGAACTTACATTTCAATAATGTTCAATTGAATAAAAACTGAAATGCTAAAATTTAAATTTCAAAATGTATTTATAGTAAAACCAAAAACTATTTTTTGGTTTCATATAGTTCATAGTTCAAAGACTATGCACTAGTAAAAATAATAGGTTAATTGTAAAGTTTTTAATAAGACACATTGTTTTTGATCCCCCTAAAAGTTTGTCTTTTAATGAACCTTTCAGAGTTGATTTCAGATCCTGAAAGCATTTAATAAAAAGGTTAATTTTAAACCTTATAAAAAAAGGTTTAAATACAAATGATCTCATCCAAAGGTTCACAATAAACCTTTTATTTTTATTTTTTAACTTTTTATTACGAATAAAATGTAAGATAAGTTAAAAACTAATAACAATGAGATTCATAATAAAATGCAAAATAAATTAATTTTTTTAACATTTTCCGTGAACTTCTAATATCTCAGTTAAACAATTAATCAATCTGGTAAGATTTGGACAATCTTAAAATTTGTAATCATACACAGAAAAAAAATATTTTGTAAAATTGTTCATAAATGTTTGTGAATTCCTATGGGGGAGTTACGAAATGCTCGTGAATCGTATAACCCACAAACATGTTCGTAAAAGTTTGTACTTTTTTCACAAACATTGTTCGTAACATGATCACTTGACGAGCATTTTTCGTACTTTTACAAACGTTTGTTCGTAAATGTTCGTAAACACACAAAAAATTGTTAATAAAATTTTCTCATTTGTTCGTAAATGTTTTACTGTCGAAAAGTACAAAAAATGTTCGTCAAATGATAATGTAACGAAAAATGTTTGTGAAGAAAGTACAAACTTTTACGAACTTGTTTGTGGGTTATACGATTAACGAGCATTTCATAACTCCCCCATAGGAATTCACAAACATTTACGAACATTTTTACAAAATATTTTTTTCTGTGTAGGGGAAAGTGACCATGCTTGATACGATCCAAGCTTGATAATAACTTTTTTTTTCCTACGTTAATTAATAGTTATGACTCATAGCAATATATTTCAATAGCTGGTGCTAAGCCTCACATTTCCTAAAAAAAATAGGATCCTAGCTCTTTTTTTCCTAGTTTCAGGAAGCAAAAATCAAAAATGGGTCCAAAACTATAATTTCGATTACATGATATTTCATAAGTATTTCTTAATTAATGTCGCTGTTCAGGAAAACTACTATCATAGGCACATAGAGGGTTTATCAGTATTAATAATTATGTAAAAATATTTTTACTTGGGGACACTGTTTTTGTGGGAGGTGGCAAATTCATAAATTCCACCTGTGTCCATGCTATATTTTAAAAAGGGTCCATGAATGATAATTTAATTGTGGCAACTCTATCATTTGATGTGATTATTTCATAATTACACCTATTGTAATCCGCCAATTTTATCGACAATTGACATAGTCTTCAACCCTGTTGCCTGAATTTTAAGGTTGCAGAGTGACATTTTCACGGACTCAAAGTGAAAAAATGGTTTTCGCTAGTACCCTAATGTCATAAAAACATGGTTTAGAAAAATTACTTAAAAGTGAGTTTAAAAGTAATAACCAGTCGTACAAACGATTTAAGCAGATAGATTAGAGTTCCGTCTAAATATTGATGTGCAATTTTTTATATTCGATGAAATTTTTGCAGTGAAAATTGGCCTCCGAATTGTCGATTCAATTATTATACAGGAAGGCCCCGGACCCAACTTGTATAAAAATCGCTACTAAATTTCCATTTTCTTCTTGAAGAAAATCTAAGGTTTTTCAGAAACTATTTGAGGTGGGATTATGAACAAAATAAGTGAGACCTTTTTTGTCATAGTGGAAGAATCGCTTCGGTTTGTGTGATAATCAGAAAAAAATCACAAACCTTGAAAATCATTTTACAGTATCAATCATGGGCACTTTCCCCTATACGCAAATTGGATTTTCATGAATTCTAAAATTCAGTAAAAAAATCCCAGAATCCCTTGTGTACTTAAGACTCCCAAAACATGTTAAAGATATTCAAAAACTTCTAACTTTTAATATTATTCCTCTTTTAAGCTAAATCCTTCGATATTACTTACATCCGAGTTGTGTTCTACTCACCACGTCCTGAATCTTTCTCAATCTACAAGAGAATCGTTCCTAATGGTCCTTGGCTCCCCTATCAGCATTATAGGTAATGTGTGCTTAGAACTTTGTCCATGAACAAACCTCATTTGAATTTTCTCTCAATTTCAGTGCAACATGTCGGGATACATACGGTCTTCCGGATTCATTGGCCGTGAAGAAGGGCGAAGATGAGTCAAGAGTACTCTGTATGAGTGATTACAGTGATATCTCCCCATTGAGGGATGGAACAGTGGTATTCTCATCCTTGGAAGGACGTCCTAGTGCCATAAATTTCGAGAATAGCATTGAACTACAGAATTGGGTCACTGCTACAGATATTCGGATCACGCTTGATCGTCTGAATACTTTTGGTGATGAAGTGTTTGGAGATGCCCAAGTGCTCAAGTCCTACTTCTATGCCATCGCGGATATTGCTGTTGGTGCGAGGTGCAAATGCAATGGACACGCCAGCAAGTGTGTCACGAGTACAGGTATATAGCCCAATTTGCAGAAATTTCCTTATGTTAATCAATTGAGATATTTCAAATATATTATATATTATTTTCTTATAGGACTCAATGGGCAGAGAACAAGAGTCTGCGAATGCAAGCACAATACTGACGGACCAGATTGCGAACGGTGCCTTCCGTACTTCAACGACGTCCCATGGGGCAGGGCTACATCAAAGAATGTCCACGAGTGTAAAGGTAAGACAGTAAGAAGGTACTTTCAGCAAGAACAGTTGCTACGCGATCTTTTGCCCGCAAAGACGCAGAATGTGGCGTCAGTATCTCGTGATTGCATCCATTGTACGCCTTTCCCTCACTTTCTGGGACTACAGGACCAACAAAATCTCTCGCTATACACCGTGGTATTTTATTAATGGTGAATTGAGGGCACTTTCACCCACTTTCTATATATGTGAGAGGGTGGCCTCAGGGAGGCGCCTTATCGCGAGTGTCAAGTTCAAAGAACTCCGGATTGTAGAGAGAGAGAAACCACATCCAAATTGGGAAGGGGTTCCTTTTAAGGCAACTGGCACCTTTGGTCTTTTGCCTTTCTCTGTCCATCTTACTCTTTATCCATCCAATGCATTCGCATCTTGTTAAGACAATCGCATTCTTTTGAGATAGGAATTCACTTTAAGAATAATTGGATTTTTTTTATTAAAGAAATTGCAAATTCTACGAAGAATTTCTTTTCAGTGATATTTCGGATCAAACAACATTCTTGGGGTTTTTTTATGCTAAAAAGCAAATTTAACATTGCTTTAATAAAGTTATACTGAAGAAACTCGAAAGTCTTTGTGTTCATATTTATTAAGTTCCCTATTTAAAAAAAAATCTTCAAAATTATTTCGGTTAACTGGACGATATTAAAATCACGTTTGATTTCAGAGTGCAACTGCAATGGGTACTCCAACAAATGCTTCTTTGACCGACATCTGTACAATCAAACTGGCCATGGAGGACACTGTCTGGACTGTGCTGCGAACCGTGATGGACCTAACTGCGAACGGTGCAAGGAAAACTTCTACATGCGAGAGGATGGCTATTGCATCAACTGTGCTTGCGATACAACAGGCTCCAGGTCACTTCAGTGCAATGCCGAAGGCCGATGCCAGTGCAAGCCCGGTGTCACAGGAGACAAATGTGATCGCTGTGAAGCCAACTACTACAACTTCGGACCACATGGATGTCAACACTGTGGATGTGAACCCAAGGGATCCCTAGACAATACACCATCTTGCGATCCAGTAACTGGAGCTTGTCTCTGCAAAGAAAATGTTGAAGGAAGGAGATGCAGAGAATGTAAGCCGGGTTTCTTCAACTTGGATCTGGAAAATAAATTCGGATGCACTCCATGCTTCTGCTACGGACACACCAGTGAATGTCAGAGTGCTAATGGATACTCAATTGTATCCCTGACATCCAACTTCAACAAACATCTTGAGAGATGGATGGCTGTGGATGATCGAAATACCTTGGTAGATCTGAAGTATAACAAATTCAGCCAGAGTGTGGGAATCACAGCTCAAGGACATGAATTCATTTACTTCTCTGCTCCTGAACGTTTCCTTGGCGATCAAAGGGCTTCCTACAATCGATTGCTGAAGTTCAGATTGCAAACTATTGGTCAGTCTGGACCAAATCCTTCACCACATGATGTTATCCTTGAAGGAGCAGGAACCAGTATTTCCCTGCCAATCTTTGCACAAGGGCATTACATGCCTGATCAACAGGTGCGAGAATACGCCTTTAGACTTCATGAGCATCCCGAATATTCCTGGCAACCAAGTCAATCAGCTCGTGGCTTCATGTCAATTCTGGCAAATTTAACTGCCATCAAGATCCGTGCCTCTTATGCGGCACTCGGGGAAGCCTATCTGGATGATGTTGAACTACAAACAGCTCATCGTGGAGCTGCTGGACGCGTAGCTACGTGGATTGAACAGTGTACTTGCCCTAAAGCCTATTTGGGACAATTCTGTGAGTCTTGTGCACCCGGATACCGCCATTCGCCAGCCCTTGGAGGTCCATTTATGCCCTGCATCCCCTGTGATTGCAACAAACATGCAGAGATATGCGATTCTGAAACTGGAAGGTGCATTTGCCAACACAATACAGCTGGAGATACTTGTGATCAGTGCGCAAAGGGATACTACGGAAGTGCTCTTGTAGGAACACCCTACGATTGTAAAAGATGCCCTTGCCCTGACAATGGAGCTTGTATGCAAATGGCTGATGATTCAGTAATCTGTCTTGAATGTCCAGTTGGGTACTTTGGTAAGTATAGACCAACTTTTTCAATAAAACTCGAATATTAAACAATTTGCCAAAAGTATAAAAGCAATGTTCGTAACGTATTAGCAACTACGAAAGTTAAACCGGAAATATTCAGTCTGGTTTCTGTTCTTTTAATCTTCTTTATTAATGTGTTATCACACTTGCACATTAAAATTTTAATATTATTCACATTAATTGTCGCTGGTGAGAGTCCAAATGTGTAATTTGTGTATTTGAATCATTTTATATTCAAAATTTGATCTATTTGATGATAAAAAGGTAGACTTGGCCCGCAAAATTTGATATTAATTAATTTATAGCATTAATGCGAAAAATTAAATCGATTTTCTCTTTAATTTTTTAATGTGAAAAATATTTATGCTTTAGGTAAATTTAAACTTATTTTTGCAGGCCAAGTCCACTTCTTTATCAATAAATAGAAAAACCCCAAATATTAAGTGACTAAAAGACACAAATAACATATTTGGACGCTCACAATCGACAAATAATGTGAATCACATTAAAATTTTAATGTGCAAGTGTGATAACGTCGTTAGTCTGCGCTTAAGCCCTGCTGGATCGGATCTTTTTCATGACATCAAGTAATTTGGTAATTTGGAGAACACAGAGACACAAAAATACCACTTTTGCAATTTTAATTTTGAAACATCCATTAGGGCAGATTGGGGCAAAAAGTAACAAATCGAAAATTTCAAAATTCAATATCTTTCAAGATATAAATAGATAGCGGCTTAATTTTTTTTCCATAGATAGCTTCCATATACCTTCTTCGATGTTGTATGTTTCTTAGAATTCGAACAAGGAATTTAGAAAATAAAAAATATCAAAATTTTTAGCCCTACTTTTGAAATATTTTCTTTGAAGAATATGTCTATTATTACCTACTTATTATTCAAAATTTATGCACTGGATTCTTTGAATACGAAGCCGGTATCTATTTTAGAATTATACAAAGATTCATCTCTCAAGAAATCTTTGTATTAAGAACGATCACTTGGGGTAAAAAGTAACAAAAGGTATGGAGTAAAAAGTAAGAAAAACCGAAACAATTTATGATGTCTCACGGCAAAAAACATCAATGCCATGTGTCGCTGCTTGTTGTTTGCATTGGTCAAACGCTTTGCAGTCTTTTGTGTCTTTTTTCCAAAATAGCTTGAAAAACGTTTTTATCGTTCAGATAGAGAAAACGGTGTTTTACAAAGGTGTAGATGTAGAGGAATAAATTTCCTATGAAAATATTTTTGAATTTTGAATTTATTTATTTGTTTTAAATCAAACATACTTAGGGTCCGTCCCGGTCCGTCCCTCTTACAATGTCTGATTAGATAGAAAAAGAAAATAGAATACAAGAAAAAAAAGAAAATGAGAACAAGATAAAGTGAGAAAAATTTAAATAGAGAAAAGAAAAAAAAGAAACAAAGAAACTCTACCCCGACTGAAAGGCACCAGAAATGCCGGCCTGCGACGTCCTAGCGCGAAGTGGAAGGGAGTTGTAGATTACAACCCCCCTGACAAAATGAGTACGCTCGAGTGAGCTCTCGGAACCAGGAGTCCCCGCTACCTGGCCGAAGCCCCCAAAACCAGGAGCGATGCTAAGTATCCCGGCCTCCGAGAAGTAATCAAACTGAACAGGAATAAAACAGCTCTCAAACGGAGGAGGGAAGGCAGATCACAGCCAACCAAAATGTTTCGATACCGTGAAATATGATCACGAGCACGTAGAGCACACACATACCGGACACAGTTGTGGAACGTCACAGAAAGCCTCCTGATTGTTTCACAGTCGGCATCGAAGAATAGCTCTGCTCCATATATGATTATGGGCAGTAGTAGTGCTCTCACGAGCATAAGACGAGTATTCTGTGGGGTTACCTCACGAAAGCGCCGTAGTATCCTTAGTGTACAGTAGACTCTTTGGTTGATGGGAGAGATGTGGTCACACCAAGAGAGGGAAGAGTTATCTATGAGTTATAATATGTTATCTAGGTATTTTTTTTTAATTTACAGAATCCCGTAACAAAGCGAATCAAAATGTGATAATATCCCATGCCTGATACTATTTGCCCCAGCATTTTTGAGAATGGTCACAAAATTACCTTTCAGAAAACGGCTCGATAAATGTATTTATCTATATATAAAACTGCGCCAATTAGAAATTTCTGGCGCGTTTGAGTAGGTTGTAAAAAAAATAAAATATCCGTTTTGTGACTTTTTGCCCCAGTCTCCCCTTAGGACTTTCTTTAATATTGCTGTTCCCTAATTGCTTTGATGTCCTGAAGAAGATCCTATATATCAAGAGATCAGCTCATAAATACTAGAAAAACAAAAACTAGACCAAGTAAAATAAGTACTAGGCCATTTTCGGCCAGTAAACTGAGTATAAGGGACAGTAAAACACGGTATTGACCTTTGGCTCCTTTCTCCTTTTAATTTCGCAAGCCGACGTTTCGAAGGGTACTTTATTAAAATAAGTACTTTATTAAAGGGTACCTATTTATTTTTTTAAAGGACCACGCTGCGAGTCTTGCTCCGATGGTTTCTTTGGGGATCCCACCGGACTCCATGGTGCCGTTCAGTTCTGCCAGCCGTGTGATTGCAATGGAAACGTCGATCCCAATGCCGTGGGCAACTGTAATCGAACAACGGGCGAATGCCTCAAGTGTATTCACAACACTGCCGGTACCCACTGTGACCAGTGTCTTCCAGGTGAGTGATAATCGTGATAGCGCAAGAGCCTAAAGTGTGCCAGTAATTGTCGATTGTGTCATGAAGTCAGTGTGCGTTGGATTTGTTCTCTTTGTAATTCTTGTGAAGGCTGATGAGCTTTGTATAGACGGTACGAACAAGCTCAAAGTTTAGTAGATCCTCACTAACTCTCTAACCCTGTTGTAGGTCACTTTGGAGATCCCTTCGCTCTACCACATGGCAATTGCAAACAATGCTCCTGCTATCCTCCCGGAACAGAACAAACCGACGATGGTATTTCTATGTGTGATTCCCTCACTGGCAATTGTCGATGCAAGCCCAATGTTGTTGGGATGAATTGCAACGAATGCCAGAACGGATACTTCAACATTGTATCGGGAAATGGATGTGAGAGCTGCAATTGTGATCCAGTCGGAAGCTACGGTACAGGATCTAACACAACTTGTGACCGATTCACTGGACAGTGTCAGTGTAAACCTGGAGTTGTTGGGTGAGTCTCTCACTGACAAATATGACGAGATATGACTTCCAAATTGATAGTGTTATCAGAGTGATAAGAAGAATAATAAGTTGATTGGTGGCAGAAATTGAAAAGAATTTAATTCAGAGGGAAAAACGCCAAGTAGCGAACGTTACTAAAAGATTCGAATGTTAGAGAAAAAATCCCTAAAAAATTCAAAAGAAGATCTCAAGGATAATTAAAAATTCAGAGGAAATATAGATATTCAGAGAATTAAAATTGGATTAGATGAAAGTAGAGACAATCTTTTTCCGGGCTGTTGCAAATCAGCATATTTCCCGGATGAAGCTTATTAAGACCCTGTCGTTAAAGAATAAATATTTTAATCGTCTTTTCATTCCATTAAAGCTTGAGATGTGATCAGTGCGCTCCGTATCACTATGGATTCTCAGAGGACGGTTGCCTACCATGTGATTGTGACCAGAGTGGATCCAAGAGCTTCCAGTGCGATGAATCTGGACAGTGCCCTTGCAATGATAACGTGGAAGGACGCCAATGCGATCGCTGTAAAGAGAACAAGTACGATCGCCACCAAGGATGTCTCGACTGTCCATTCTGTTACAATCTGGTTCAAGAAGCCACCAATGATCATCGCGAAAAATTAGGAAGCCTCAAAAAGGTAGATATAATCAACATATTCAAGATACCACAAAAGAAGCAATTAAACACTTATGATCTTTCTAGCTTCTCGCCGAGATTGCATCAAAACCAACGGTAATTGACGACGAAGAGTTTGGATACAAACTTAAAGCTGTCCAGGAAAAGATAGATATTTTAGCTGAGGACGCTAAGGCCGGTGCTGGAGGTGGCGAGCATACCCTAAGAGAAAGATTAAATGACTTCCATGATAGACTTGCTTCGATCAAGTCTGTCTTGGATAAAGCAGATGGTTTGCTGGATAAATCCCGCAGCGAGGCTGAAGATGCAAACAGAGACTTTAAAATCACAGAGAAAACTATTGAAGATGCACGAGATCAACTCAATGTAAGCCTTTCAATATATTTAGAGTGTTTCCAAATACCCGGGTATTTTGAAATTGCCGGGTACCCGGTTCCCCTGAAATCCGTACCCGGCTACCCGGGTAGGAACCGGTTCCAACTATGAATTTTCGAAAATATTTTTAACTGTGAAAAAATAAGTGTTTTAGTGTTTGAAAGCATAAAGGGAGAGGGGGGGTTTAGGCAATCTCTTTCTTGTAGAGAATTGTAGTTTATATGCCAAACTATCTTAAAATCCAATAAATAGGTATAGGAAATTTTCACTTGAGATTTGTATTGATTACACAAGAAAAAATGGCATATAAATTATAGCGTACCCTTAAAATACAGCCATCTTTTTATGGCTGGATAATAATTTTTTAAGTTTTTCGACTACAAAGGACCAAATAATAAGATTTTGTTGCAGAATAGAAATTAATTAACTCTTTCGTCTCTTTTGGGACTGTAGTACCCAAAGAAGCATATGCATTTTCTATGAAAAACAATGTTTTTTAATTATTCAAAACTGATAAAAATCCAATTCTTGTGGATGGTTACATACTATAAGGATGTCCAAATGTAAGATATTTTTTGTAGGACCTCAATTAATTCCTGAGCTTAGATATTTTTGATTAAAAAAAGTGAAATTAGCTTGCAGCATATGCTGCGGTCCGCAAAGAGTTAAAGAAAACAATACAAATTTCCTATTAGTGTAAAATCTGGCAATACGTTTCAGTACCCTATAGCAATATTTCCCGCATCGATAACTGACATTTCTGCGGATATTTTCCACACTGAAATGTCATTCAATTAAATTTTATTTAATTTTTAGTTTATTTAATTTTTTGTGATCAGTGTATTTATTAAAATATATTGAAAGATTATTACAAAGGGAAAAAATCAACATTTTTTTTTAGATCTCTTTGTAAATAAATTAATTTCTCTGGAAATATTTAAAAGTAACAGACCAAATTTGGTCAGTAAAAAATTTGATATCATCAGTAAAAAAATTAAAAAGGGCAGTAAAAAGTAAAAAAAGAGCAGTATTTTATTAAAAGGGGTCAGTAGAAAATGAAAAGTCGTCAGTAAAAAAAATTAAACATGATCAGTAAAAAGTAAAAGATGATAAGTAGAAAATAAAAAATGATAAATAAAAAAATAAAAATTGATCAGTAAATAATTTAAAATGAGTTAGTAAAAAAATTAAAAGTGGCAAAAAAATGAAAATGAGCAGTAAAAAATAAAAAGTGATGAGCAAAAAATGAAAAACGAACAATAAAAATATTCGAGTTGATCAGTGAAAAATTAAAAATAAGCAGTAAAAAATAAAAAGTGGTCAGCACAAAACAAAATGTGTTTAGTCAAAAAAAAAATGTGGTCAGTATTTTAAATAAAAATTGGTAAGCAAAAAATTAAAAATGAGCAGTAAAATATAAAAAGTGATTTGTAAAAATTAAAATTTGGTCAGTAAAAAATAAAGTGGCCAGTAAAAAAAGTAATGTGCAAAAAATTAAAAATGAGCTGTAAAAAATAAAAATAGGTCAGTAATAAATGAAAAGTGGTCAGTAAAAAAAATGAAAAGTGGTCAGTAATTAATTAATTAATATTTTGCTGACCATTTTTTATTTTTTACTGCTAATTTTTAATGTTTTACTGACCATTTTTTTATTTTTTTCCTGACTACATTTTCTACTGCTCACTTTTAATTTCTGACTACTCACTTTTAATTTTTTTGCTGATCAACTCGAATAGTTCTAATGCTCATTTTTTATTTTTCGCTGACCATATTTTCTTTTTACTGACCATTTTTAATTTTTTTCTCATCACTTTTAATTTTTTACTGACCAAATTCAACTTTTTACTGACAAAATTGAATATTTTTACTGATCATTTAGAATTATTTGCTGATCAAATTTAATTTGTTGCTGACCACTTTTAACTTTTTAATGCTCATTTATTTTTTCCCTATTTAAAGTAAGCGTATAGAATTTTAATTGGATAGCAAAATGCTGAAAACCACACACTAATAATTCCTGGATAAGCTACAGAAAATCACATATTGTAGAAATCGGAGAAATAGTTCCATTGTAAATTGAAAATTCCTAGGGTTTCTTTTGGAACATTCAATTTAATTTTTCTAATAAAAACAGTTCCAGAACCGGTTCCAGAACCAGTTCCATGGCTAGGAACCGGTTCCTATACCCGTGGAAAAATCTGGCGGGTACCGGGGTATTCAAGAACCGGGTACCCAGTCCTGGAAACACTAGATAAAATGTTAATATCATTTTTTTACAGGCTGCTCTAGAGCTTCTGCAAACAGAAGGAGCTAGTGCTCTAGCTAGAGCCAAGGATCGTTCTGATCAATTTGGATCCCAATCGGAACAAATCAGTGCAATCTCTCGCGAAGCACGAGCAAGGGCTGATGAATTAGAAGCTAAAGCCAACTTCAATAGGGACGTCGCTACTGAAGCCAATGGAAATGCCACTGAAGCATATAATTTAGCTAGAGATTCTATGGCATTGCTCCAGAACATCAGCAACGAATTGAAGACAAATGTGAAAGCTGAAGTATTCTTTTCAAAAGACACAGTAGACACAGCCCTAAACAGAACCGGAGATATCCAGCGGGAAGCTGATGAAGTTTATGAGGAAGCCCTCTCTCTATTTGCAACGGTAAACTCTCAATCTCCTCCAGATGTGAATATCGAAAAGATCAAGAAGCAAGCTAATAAGAACAATGAAGAAGCCAGAAAGATTGAGGAACAGTTGAATGAAATCCGGATGGTTAATGAAAAACTACTAATAGAATTGAATGAGAACAATGATAAGGCTAGGAATTTGATTGAAACGTAAGTGGTATTTCAATGATTAGAAGATTATCTTTAATACTGGTTGTTTTTTTTTAGGGCTGATGACCAGAAGTTCTATGCACTGAGACTTCTTGAAGAAGCTAAACATTCAAACGAAATGGCCAAGGAAGCTGTAGCTCAAGGAGATGGAACACTTAAGGAAGCTAATCACACTTACAACACTCTAGCTGGGTTCCAATCTGAAGTGGACACATCTTCAGCTAATGCAAAAGCTGCTCTGCGAACTGTTCCAGCCATTGAGAAAGAAATCCGAGAAGCTGAAAAGATGGTGCAAGAAGCTGAAGCGGTAAGTCAAGCATGGTATGTTAAGATGTTTTCCTATAGATTCCACAATATCACAGGCCCTTGTTGGAGCGCATTCCAATGCAAATGAAGCCAGGGATAATGCTCAGAAAGCCAAGGAGAAATACGCCGAACAGGCTTCAAAGGATGCTGATGAGATTCTGAAGAAAGCAAACGGTACAAAGTTCGAAGCTAGAAAACTCCGTGGAGAAGCAGATCAACTCAATGGTAGAGTTACTGTGACAGACAACAGGATTGGAGAACTTGAGGATTTGGCCAAGAAAGATGACAATATTACCATTGAAGCCAAGAAGAGTGTAGGTCAAGCAAAGACAAATGCCGAGGAGGCTCAAAAGCAAGTTCAAAGTGCAATGGATAGGGTCAAGTCGATCATGGATGAATTGAACAACCTCAAAGATATCAATGTTAAAGATTTGGATGCACTGGGTAAGGATTTTCATTAGATAATCATTGTTCATCCAGAACTTGCTTTTAATTTGTTTTTTCTTTGGAAATACAGAAAAGAGACTTGAAGATGCTGAAGATGATCTACGAAAAGCAAATCTGAGCAAGAGGATGGAGAATTTGAGTGAATATAAGAACTATCACAATCAACTGCTCAAGGAATATCAGTCTCAGGTGAAGATTCTGGAAGCTGAAGTAACCAACATCAGATCCATTGCCGAAGCACTGCCCGAGGGATGCTTCAAACGTACCCGCCTTGAGCCCTAAAACCCACATAAGTGTGTACAATCTCTCAAAAACCCGATCCTAAAATTGATCCTTAGCTACGCAGTCACTAATGTAGATTGTTCCCTTTCTTAGTGTTGTTCTCACTGCCACTGAAGTGGTCACGGCATTTTCCGCTTCTTATTATCGTATTATGCGCCTTGTGTCTTTTTATTTTGATAGATAAATTTCTCATTCTCAATTATTATCTTCTTACCAAAGAAAATTTCCCGTTTTAGAGACAGAGAGCGAGAGAAAGAGAGAAAGTGAAGAAAAATGTAATGGTTTTGTAATAACATTCTCTTAAATAAAAGTTTACCTTTTACGATTCAATAAAAGCATTTTTCTTGTAAAGTGTGTACAGGGCAGGGCAGAGCATTCTCATACATTTTGCATACAAAAATGTGGTATATTTTTTCTTAAGTGGTTTTTTAGTTTTGGTACAAAACCAAATGCGATCATTTTGAAACTTTTATTAAATGAAATAGTATCTAATGTTATGTTATTAGCACAAAATTTATAATGATTGCACGAGAATAATAGTTCCTAAAACCTTTATGAAAAAGACGTAAAATTCGCAATTTTTTGAATTTTTCTGATAAATTTTCTATCTGTAACACCAGCAAAATTTTAAATTTAATAAAAATATATTCTCTGTATATGTGGCTACCATTTCGTGTTTTATTTATTTTTGTGGGATCTAAAGCTTAAAAATTAGAAAGAATTTAAGAAAAATATACCATTTGTGAATTAATATGCTCCATCTGTTAGTTAATCATCCTAGGTACTGGGTAAAATTTAGAATTCCGGACTAACAAATTTAGAGTTTGCATTGCTCAATTCTTTTAAAAACTGATTTAAAAAATAATTAAATGATATTTAATCTGAAGGTTAAACGGTCTTCAGACTAGAGGTTTAGCCCAGTCCCTGAAGGTCTCACAATCCTAAATAGCGAGCATTTGTATTGTTTTTTGAGAGCCTAACAGGTCATTCATCTTTAAGTTATCCAATCTTCAGTTAAATATTTCCAAAGAATCGTGATTGATAAAAAAAATAAATCAGTTAAGCCATATGGCTAAGCTTTAGATCTGAAGCCCGTATTACTTTGAGCTTTAGGGCTACATTGATATACGATTTTTTCGCATTACTTATAAAGGAAACCAGGCTTTAACGTAATGTATTGTCGATAGACAAAACCATTGTCGATTTAAATCAAATTATGATAAGGCCCAGCTTCCTATAGATTATAGAATATGCGAAGGAATCGTCTATCAATGTAGAACCAAAACTCAAAGTAGCCCTACCTCCTAATTATACGGGCTTCAGACCTAGGGTAAGGGCTCATAATTTGGTTCAGTCTGCTTATAAGCATCGATGTTCCAAGTTTGAAGTGCGATATTTTCGATACTAATTGACTTTTTTTGTTACTCTCTTTTCAGAAGAATTGTTTAGAAACTTAGCAATCGTCTTATTTTTACTAAAATTAGTTTTAATACGTTTAAAAATGAATTGATATGTAGAGGTGAATTTGACTCTTATTTTGGACAACTTGGTTATTAATTTAGACAACATGGCTGAAAATTTGGACCGCTAATCCGCCTCAACAGGATGCCCATTGTTCTTCATTTCATAAACCAGTCTTACCAAGTCCTCTTCCTGTTCATGTAAGGGAAACGTAGAATGTCACAAGAAGCCCCGAAACTTTCTATATCATTCATTAAAGTGAGTTGACTTCGGTACTCCAAGTACGCCTGGATTAGCGTATTCCCTGGCCTTTCCGGGAGCCTTTCAAGGCTTTTCTCACTACATCTCTTTCGTTGATATGATGCTCATTTGTTTCTCCAGGCATTTGTCCAACCTAGTCATCACAAAAGTTAAAACTTTACAAAATTTCGTGAGAAAAACACCTGTCCAAAATAAGAAGTATCACTTCACTGCACTGGTAAAATGTCTTAAAAAATTTCCCATTTTTCACACGAAAACTCCAATTCACAAGGCAAATCTCACTTCAGGTCAAATTTACAAATCACCACTAACGTGAATCAACACAATATTCAATGAATATTCAGTAATATCACTCAAAAAAAAGCGAAGAAACATTGTTAATACTTCATCACAGCTAAATAAGACTAAAGTAAACACGAAGTTCTGTCATATTTCTCGTAAGCAATTGCTCACACTGAATTTTCAACAAAGCAATTTCAACTCAAATCATATTCAGAATTTAACGTATTTAGTGTTAAAATCTTCCAAAAAGAACAAATATTTAGATAGAATTCATTATTCATCAAATATTGGTATAATAATCCATCATTTTAATCAATTTATTTTTAGTGTCCAATTTTATCCTAGGTGTCCAAAATAAGAAACTGGACAAAATTATGAGCCTTTCCCCTAAAGTAAGGTGCCAATAAGTCGTGATATGATTTCTTAAAGTGCAAATACGTAAAGTGCAAATATGTGTTCCTTCAGCCCTACTACAATTCAAACAGGGGAAGATGGGCAGTTTCAATCAGTTGAATTAGTTTTTCAAGATTTGATTGCCAAACGATTTTAAAATATATCCAAGCTAACGATTTATATTCAGTAATTTATCTTAAATTTGTATTGCATTGAAAATATAAATCATATTTCCCATATTATCTGTAAATCTAAGATAATGTTAGTGGGTGCAAAATCTGGATTTGGCTCCGAGTACTAGCGAAGAATAAAAAGCTTGTAGTTTGTAATTGCAGTAGATATATCTCCTTTTTATCCCTCTTTCTTCTTGAAAAACTATTTCACAATTTTAGTTCAGCTTTCATTAAAAAAAAATCAATTGTCTGTTCTCTTGTTTCACAGTTAGGTGACTTTTCAAACTTAAATTTAAATAAATTACCCAGAAATTTTATATTTTAGTTTAGAAAGTCGAGCATATCTGAACTGCCCAACCTTCCCTATACAAAATACTGAAAGAAATTTGAAAGTGATAAGGTTTTTCAAAATAAATACCTACCTTCATTGAGCAATATGTTTTACAAATATTAGGTGTAGGCTTATCGCATCGGGATATAGCACAAGATGAAGCAAGTACCTATATGTGTGACGATTTAATAAATCAATCGGCATTTCTGGTGAAAATTGGATCTTTCAGATTTCCGAGAAAGTGAAATAAATCTATCTAATCGCAAGATGTTGTCCATCGGGAACCTATTGAGAAGCACATGAATTCAATTGCCCCTTATCAGTGATTGTATGCTATCAATTAGTCAATTAGTGGCTGATAGAAGGTACTTTAGCAGACCATCAGTTTACAGCTGAAAGTCATTGAGTGAGGTATACCGTTTTAGTGATTTAATAGGCAATTTATGACTGTGAATCGCAGTGAAAGGTATAGTTTCTGAATAATTGGAGAGACTGAGATGACCACAGGATAATGTACGTGGTCGAGGGTGTTTTTATGCGAAGAGAATCTGAGCAGTTGGCTAGCAAATACAATGCCACAGGATTGCAATCTGAACCATGGGATGAGAGAAAGTGGGAATTGAGAGCTTTCAAAAACACCTGCAAAAATCTCTGCCTCGAAGGAGTCTACAACACCTAC
Source organism: Phlebotomus papatasi (assembly GCF_024763615.1). Lineage (NCBI taxonomy): Eukaryota > Metazoa > Arthropoda > Insecta > Diptera > Psychodidae > Phlebotomus > Phlebotomus papatasi. The sequence continues at coordinate 58,212,784 of NC_077223.1, forward strand.
ATGCTTCGCCTTCAGAGGAGTTACTTGTCAATTTTCTTAGTAATTGCAACTTTCTTTGGACTCCTACATACGATAATTCTCGTAGGACAAGCCACAGTGAGTTAAGACCTTACGCAACCTTTGAAAATTCTAAAAGAAAAGCCTTATTAATGAATGAATGAGCACAACTGATAAGAATGGTCTATGTGTAGACTAGACATAGAAGTACTTCATGATCGAAAAGTCTAATCAAATACTTCCACATCGCATTTCTTTTTAAGCAAACAGACGCATCAATCACCGTTGAAGTCTTCGCTTACCTAATGACGATTCTCATCGTATGGCTGTCTCTTTTCGTAACTTTTCGAGAAGAGCAAGTGAAGAAGCGTCCTTGGCTACCATTTGCCGCCTCATGTTCAGCCCTGTTTATCCTGATAGTAGCTGACCTTACCGTTCCCCTTTACCATGCAATTGTGACCTTTCCCCAACCACCACTAAGACCAGCCTATGCTTGCCATATTCTTCTCAGCATCTACATTTTCTTTCCGTTGATGAACAATTGGCATACGATGCTCCTTGGTTTAGCCACAACTATCGCCTATCTTACAGAACTGACCATGATCACCTACAGATTGGATGAGTATCGCAATTTGAAGGTAGTTTCTGAGGCACTGTTCTTATTGGGAATTAATCTACTGGGCTTATATTATCGTCTCACCTTTGAGATTACAATAAGACGAACCCTGCTAGATCGTAGGCAATGCGTTGAAGGAAACTTAGTCCTAAAATTCCAGCGGGAACAAGAGGTCAGTTCACTGCCCTTTTTATAAAATATTTCTTTGTTAGACTTTGTACTATGTCTTATTGTAGAGGAACTTGTTGCTTAGCATTTTACCAGAACACACCGCTGATGCTCTTGAGAAAGATATCAGTCATATGATCAGGAGAATTCGCAATGAGAGAAATAACTCCAGCGAAAACGGAAAAAGGTACGTTGAGACAGTGTATAAGAAAACAGATTTATTTGCAAATTGCAAAAACTTAAAACTTGTTCTTATTCATGCAGTACAGCTATTATGGCATTCTGGCGTGGACATGAAATAAGGTGAGTCACCATACTCTATAATAGAAAATTTCGCAACGTGCTCACAACCCCTCTCGTAGCAGCTCCTACGGGTCCTATTATGCAGAAACTCATGATGATGTCACCATCCTATATTCAGATGTAGTAAACTATACCAAAATGACCACAAAGCTGAAGGTAAAGCCCTTGGTTGAAACTCTTCATGAGCTTTTTGTCAAGTTTGATCAAGCTTCCGAAGAGAATGGAGTCCTGCGGATAAAGTTTCTCGGAGATTGCTATTATTGTGTAGCTGGTGTTCCAGCCAAAAATGCAAATCACGCAAAAAGTTGCATTGACTTAGGTCTCAGAATGATCAAGGACATACAGGAAGTACGACAGAAGAGAGATCTGGATATCAATATGAGGATTGGAATACACTCAGGATCTATTATATCAGGGCTAATAGGGGCATGTAAGTGGCAATATGATATTTGGTCAAGAGACGTAGTTATTGCTAACAGAATGGAGTCTACGGGTGAACCAGGGAAGCTACACATTTCACAGCAAACCCTTAATCTATTGAGAGGAAACTATGTGTTTACCGAAGGAACGGAGAAAGCAAAGAATGATCCCATATTGAATGAGCATAACATTAAGACATTCCTAATAACACCTCCTATGACTCCAGAATCAATTGTAAGTAATCCTTTGGATGACTCTACAAGGAGACAATCTAGGATGGGAAGTGGTGTTCAGAGACTACTCAATCGTACAACTATCACACTTCCTGCAAGAACATCTGAACTGACATCAGTGAAAAACTTTATGCAGGATTCCATTGAGCATTTTAGACAGATCATGCGACAGATTAACGTCGAGATGACTAGAGAACTTAATCTGATGCCTATAGGGAAGTTTCAGTAAGTAAAGAGAATCAACAACTTGTAATCGTTATACGAGAACTTGAACTTTCTTATTTGTTCCAGTTTCAATAAAATCTTCTCTGGCTCCAAAGGACGACGTCAGACGGAGATTGATCTTGAAAAGAATCAACTAACAAGTCTCTCAATGATCTTCCTTTGCTTCAAGGATCGTCGCGATGAGTGGCCTTTTCTCAATGAGACAGATCACTTGCTAAAATACAGTATTTTAGCGGTTTTCGTGATCTACATACTGGTTTTTGCCATTCAGACTCTTAATCAACCCTACGGATTGAAATTTTCATATGCAACTCTTATTGGAGCAATTGTCCTTTTGGTATTTGTTCCCTTTGCTTGGTTCAAAAAACTCTGGTTAATTCTAACCCCCGAAACGGATGAGGACGTACCAGCTGCGCCTGTTCCCAAATGGAAAATCACTAGAAACATTTTTAGATTTTCTAATTGGATACCACGGAATGCAGTAGCCAGAACAATGATCTACATCGTTAGCATAAGTCTGTTGACAATGCTATCCTTCATCCATTTGGTGAGAATAACTGAAGTTCTTTGCATTTCTTTACGAATGCCAATGATCAATGAGATATTTTGCCTTCTATTTTATTACAGACCAGAGTCAGGGAAACGACACTGGAGATGGACAAACAAATCCTAAATACGAGTGATATCAGTACCAATCTCATTCCTTCTAAGTACATCAACGCTTGGGCAGTTACTCATTGTCTAATTTTGACGATTTGTATGAACTTTCTGTTCTTGAAAATTCATTTTATGATCAAATTTTCCGTTGGACTACTCATTTGTATTTTTTACTTATGGTTGGTACTATTAGGAGCTTCAACAGTCTTCACGGTAAGGTCCTTGACAAACTTACGACTTGAGCCGAGAGACGGATTAGTGGAAAATTATGGAAAAAAAATCCATTGTTTCGAATATAATTACGCTAAGCCGTCTCTCGGCTAATCCTCATGTCTGTCAGGGCCCTAAGGCTTTTACTTAAAATGACTAGAGTAAGATTATAATTAGGGATTACTTATTTCCAGGAAAGTTCATCGACAAATCTAGGTCTAGATGCTCAAGTGGCTCATGTGATGGCGCTCTTCTTCACTTTTATCACAATTCATCTCGTTGATCGTCAATCAGAGTACATTTCCAGGATAGATTACAAGTAATCCAAAATCAATTGTAACTCAAAACTCTTAAACTTACGTCTAACCAATTGGTTTTTGTAGTTGGAAGCAGCAATTGTTGCGGAAACAACGAGAAGCCGAACTCACGAAAGATACCAACAATTTCTTGGTACACAACATTTTACCAGCTCATGTGGCTGAAATTTACATCAATCAGAAGCAGAGAGATGAACTCTATCATGAGGAATTTGACGATGTGGCTGTAATGTTTGCCACAATCACCAACTTCAACTTTCAGGCTGATGCTCTTAACATCTTGAACGGGATAATCTGTGATTTCGACGAGCGTCTTCTGATGAAACAGCGAACTGTCCATATTGAAAAGATTAAAGTAGCTGGATGGACATATATGGCAGCCTGTGGATTGCAATCTCGTTGGGGAGATTCTTCCTCGACAATTGGGGGACAACCAGAGCTTGGAGTCAGAGTATCAGACGGGAGGAGAAGTGAGTATTTTAATTTGAAAAAAATCCTCCCTGATCTCTTTTAACTGAAAAAATTCCTTACTTTCAGAATACACTTTTGGCCGGGAATCTGATAACAATACAGTCAGGAAGGTAAAGAGAAAGCTCACTAAAATCACAGATCCTGTGTATGTTCTGACGGAATTTGCTCTGGAACTCATGGAAGCCCTCAGGAACTTCAATGAAGAAAACTTCAGTGCATTCAATGAGAGACAACTGCGAATTGGGATTTCAAATGGGGAAATAATGGCTGGAGTTGTAGGTTCCAGTAAGCCCCTGTACGACATTTGGGGCGATGCTGTGAATATGGCATCAAGAATGGACTCAACAGGACAACCAGGCAAGATTCAAGTGACCCCAAATACAGCACAGAGACTGAAAAACCTTGGAGTTCAGTGTGAATGTCGTGGATTCAGAGAAATCAAGGGAGCTGGTCAGATTCTAACGTACTTTGTGGGTGTGGATGATGATCTTAAATTGATATCTGAAGAGGACAATGAGCAAGAAGTGACAGAATTGTAGTGAATTGCAGTGATCCCAGAAAAAAAAGTAAAATTGTTTTGTGTGAAAATTTTTTGTGAACATGCCCCTTATTCGTGCAAATTTCCTCCTGAATTTATTGACCATTATCCAGGAGAAAGAACTTGACGATCTTGAGGATGTCTGTCTGGAGATCTCACTCGGAAACTTCTTACATATTCATTTTCCCCTAAAAGAATATCTATGCGATGAAAGTGAAACCTGTGAGGGGAGAAAGTGTCTATTTTATCTCCCGGAAAATAATTCTCAGGATATTCAACTGACCATTAATCTTCAGAAGACATATGATTGTCATGAAGAGTCTCTCGCTTGCTACACGACAGATTTTACATCAATCCTTGAAAAGATCTTAAATAATCACAAAGAAAAATCTACCTGTGAGACCTGTGCGAATTTCCCAGGATCCACAAAATCATGCTCTTCGTCAGATTTCCCCTTTGAGAGAAAAATCTGCTCATGCAGTGAAGTTATCATGAGACTAATTCCTTTATTTGGTTGTGGACAACGTTCCCTAGGATTTCTAGCAATAACTATGACCTTTACATCCTTGGGATTGACCTTAGTGGAAAACTTCACTGCCAAACCCCATGAAGGTTACACAGAATGTTCAGAATGCGGAGAACAAAGTCCAGAATCAACCATTTGTGATTGTTTTGAAGAATCTTGTCAGGGTTCATGTGACTGTACAGCAACAATGCTTTCTCCAAAAATGCTAATCATACAAGAAGGTTCTCATGGTAAAGTTTGGAAAGTACCTTGTGCCTGTCCAACTGAAACAAGGGGGCTGAGAAAAATTCCTAACTATAAAGGACTCCCCAAGATCAAAGGTAATGCTAAGTACCCTGATTACTTAGTAAATGAAATTCAGGAAGAAATTTTAAACAATAAAAAACCACTGAATAAGGTAAGATAATGTATAATAGAATTACAATACAGAAGAATTTATTTACTAATAAAAAGCTAACAAGTAAATGATATCCCTCGCCAAGAGAAGATTTTCTTTACCGCTAGTCAAACTTACATTTTGTTGTGAAATAACGCTTTGAATGTGAGAAAATCAAGGTCATGCCTTTTTAATCATTGAAAAAAATCATTTTTTTTAAATACTTTAAATTCTGAAAACTATTTTGAGCTTTCCGGCATTTTCTAACCACTTTCTTGTCAAATACGTATTTTCAAGACAATAGGGTAAGGGCTCATAATTTTGACCAGTCTGCTTATAAGCATCGATTTTCCAAGTTTGAAGTGCGATATTTTTAATACTAATTGATTGTTTTTGATACTCCCTTTTCAGAAGGGTAGTTTAGAAACTTGTCAAGGGTTTATTGTCTTTGTTTTTTTTTACTAAAATTAGTCTTAATACGTTAAAAAATGAATTGATATGTAGAGGTGAATTTGACTCTTATTTTGGACAACTTGGCTGAAAATTTAGACAGCAAATCCGCCTCAACAGGATGCCCATTGGTCTCAATTTCAAGAACCAATCTTACCAAGTCCTCTTCCTGTTCATGTAAGGGAACCGTAGAATGTCACAAGAAGCCCGGAAACTCTCCATATTATTCATTAAATTGAGTTGACTTCGGTACTCCAAGTACGCTCGGATTTGTGCATTCCCTGGCCTTTCCGGGAGCCTTTCAAGGCTTTTCTCACTACGTCTTTTTCGTAGAGATGATGCTCCTTTTCTTCTCCAGGCATTTTTCCAACCTAGTCATCACAAAAGCTAAAACTTCACGAAATTTCATGAGAAAAACACCTATCCAAAATAAGCAGTATCACCTCACTGGTGAACCTGGTAGAAAATTACCCATTTTTCACAAGAAAAATGCAATTCACTAGGCAAATCTCACTTCAGGTCAAATGTACAAATCACCATTAACGTGAATCAACACAATATTCAATGAATATTCAATAAGATCACTCGAAAAAAGCGAAGAAACATTGTTTGTACTTCACCACAGCTAAATAAGAGTGAAGTAAACACGAAGTTCTGTCATATTTCTCGTAAGCAATTGCTAACACTGAATTTTCAACAATGCAATTTCAACTCAAATCATATTAAAAATTTAACGTATTTAGTGTTAAAATCTTCCAAAAAGAACAAATATTTAGATAGAATTCATTATTCATCAAATATTGGAATAAAAATCCATAATTTTAATCAATTTATTTTTAGTGTCCAATTTTATCCCCAAATAAATTGTCCAAAATAAGAAACTGGTCAAAATTATCAGCCTTTCCCCTAATTAATAAGCCAAACGGTTAGAGATAGAGGCTCTAAGTCTTCAGACTACCCCACTCCCTCATAAATTGCTTACAAAAGAATGAGAAGTACAAATGATCAATTAAAAAAAAAGTTTAATACACTTTTAGCCTGTTAACTATTAAGATAGACTTATTTGCTTTTTATAAAAAAAAAATCAAAATGGTCAGTAGAAAATTCGGTATTGATTATTAATAAATAAATAAATAATTAGCATTCGGAACATGGGGGCAATTATCTTCCAGAGAGACGCGGTTACTAAAAATTAAAAAAAAAACATCAGAAAGAGATCAAATTAATTCGATTTTAGCAGCAATGCCTCTGTCACACCATTTGGATCGGTAAAATTTTATGAAATCAAAATTCACGCCCCATTCTTTCTCAAAAGATTTGCATAAGTCTTTCGGATTTAAAAGTGAACTGAAGTAAATTTAATTTGGCGTGGTATTCAAAAGAAGAAAAAGAGTGTGAAAGAGTAGGATAGACATATGTAAAACGTTTTAGAGAGAATGGAATGTGAATTTTGACTATTAAATTTTCCTGATCTAAAACGTGTGACGGAGCCATAATAAATTAATATTGATTTTGATGCGAATCTTAATTAGTAAAAGAATCAATTTTCCGCAGTGATAAATAATTTTTTGTCAAAAAAAATGGTTTTGATCTGTAATTCTATTTTGGTTAGTGAAAAATCCAAATCCAAACATTAAAAAAAAACAAATTTGATCAATGCTCAATTTCGATTCAAAGAAGTGAAATCATCCTGTAAGTTGAGAAAAATAGAAAATAAAGTTTGTTCTATTGTCCTTACCTTGACTAACTATTATAAATCGACCACTCAGAATATAAGTCGAACAATTCGATTTTTTACAAAAATAGTTTTATTAGCTTTTTGGATACTTCTTTATACCCTCTACAGAGCGAGATGTAAAATTTCAAAAATCTTACACTCGGCATGTAAAATCTCAGCTTCAAATCGCTCTCCTGTAAAATTTGCCTACTGCGAATTATTCGTTTCGTATTCTGAGTGGTCGAAATTGAACTAACTTGAATTGAACAAATTTGGTATTTTGCTTATGAAAATCGTATTTTAACTGCTCGAACTCCAATAGAGAGAAGTTTTAACAATCGACTTTTTTCAATTTCTCACCATCCTAGCTGCCAAATGGTAAGAGATATTGATTTTCGGTCTTCGATGACCCCTCCCCCACAATTTAACATTCTCTATCGAACTAACTTACCGAAATTACCCCCCACCATCCATCTATACCCTCCAAAAATATGTTTTTTTGACATTGCAAAAAATTGGCCCTGGCGATTTTGTTCATTTTTGGAAATGTTTTGGAGATAGTCCTGCTGAACATTTCGTCCTTTGACACCTATCACCGGAAAAATCGCCATCTTGAATTATTGAAGGTCAAAGGTCAACCACCCTGGATGACCTAATTTTCAACGGATTTGGACAAATTTGGACATTTTTGAAAGATGTTTTAATTCTGAATCCGACTGCATCGGTCATAATCGGTGATGGATCGGGAAAGTAACGGTAATAGATTTATTTTGAAAATACTGTTTTTTGCACTTTTTCAGGGTTTTGACCCATATAAAATTCAAACGGTAAGAGATATCAACTTCTGGTCTTCGATGGCCCCTCCTCAAATGACGTTATCTCGAACTTAACCTCTTTAGTTTTTCCCTCTCCCCTGTCCCTGACTGAAAATTGGCCCTGGCGATTTCATTCATTTTTGGATATGTTTCGGAGGTAGTCCAGCTGAACATTTAGTCCTTAGGGCCTTGACAGACATGAGGATTTGCCGAGAGACGGCTTAGCGTAATTATATTAGAAATAATGGTTAAACTTCATTTCCATCATTTTCCACTAAGTCGTCTCTCGGCTTAAGTCGCAAGTGTGTCTAGGGCATTAGACACCTAACACCGGAAAAATCGCCATCTTGAATTATTGAAGGTCAAACGCCTAATTTTCATCCGATTTGTTAAAATTTAATTCAAAATTCAAAATTTAATTATTTAATTAAAAGTTTATGATTTTTTTAAAACCCTTTTCTTGAAAAATTTTTAACTTCAAGATGGTTTTGCGGTGATTTATAGACAAATTAAATTCGACAATAATTACACTGAGAGAAATCCGAAAAAGTTAAAATAACATTCCGTAAATGTTTATTTTACCCTGCAGTATTGATCCGAAATCGGTGTAAATATTATGTTTTTAGGTGTATTAGGGGTAAAACTTACCCTTTTTCATGTTAATTTTACCCTTAAAAAGGTGTAAAATTAACATTAAAAATGTTGATATATTTTTACACCTAAAAAGTGTTAAAATTATGAAGAAAAAAAGTTAATCGCACCCCCGTTTTTTTCTCAGTGTATGAACCAGAAAAAATTGGGAAAAAGTATATAAGGCAGAGCTCTTTCTTTGAGCAGCTCGCAAAGCCTCGGATGCTTTGGCACCACATTTTTATTAACGAAAATCAAGTTTTTACTGACCAAATATGATTTTTTGCTGGTCAGTCATACAAATTTTTCTGATTGAAATTACAATTTACTTGATAATTCCAATTGTTATTGTTTTACTCCCCAACATTCTTCATTTCCTAGACAAGTGCATTTTTTTACTAACCTTTTTCGCCAATTCACAGATTTAGGAAAATCTGGTTACTTAGTAAATCTCAAATATTTCAAAATAATTTGATAAAATGCTTGATGAAGTTGTGAAAAAATAACATTATTATCTAACAAGAATAATGCTAAACAAAAAGTTTTGCTTCTGCCTTTGATGATATGGTATATATATACTTTTTCGTAAGGTCTATGTCACTTCAAAATGCGAATGGTATTTATTAACCCATTCAGTCAATGTACCAGAAATACTTGAGATAAAATGTTCATATTTTGGGATTAGTTTCCTACAGATTAATAGATGAATTTTTTGAAAAGAGATAATTTTTATCCATTATGGGGGCTCGGGGAGCCGCCCTCAAACACGCGTCTTAACGGTCACTGAATTTAAATTATGTGCATTAATTCATTACAAACTCTATTGTTCTACATCTACATCTATTGTTCTACAACAAATTGTATTCCTATCTCTGTCGGGCTATTTTTTCTAAGTAATTGAGAAACTAAAATTGCTAAAAATCCATTCCCGACAGTAATTCGAATAAAAATGTCCCTGGAATAAATTATCTAAAATCACTCAATTTGCGTATGATATATCATACAATGGTAAGGAATGGGTTGAATATTCCTATCTAACCAAACATAGATTAGGTTAAAATATTCTCACCTCTTTTTTTCCACATGAAATAGAATTAGCAATTTAAAGCTTGACTTATTTCGAAAGGTGAGGACTCAAATCCCGGATGAAGTGTTTGTGGAGATTCAAAGAGGACCACACTGTTCTATGAGATCTTGTCAGTCGTTCGAATTTGCTTGGGAGCTACCAGAACTCCCTTGTAAAAAGATTCGAACCACTGAGACGCAGGTAGAGGAAGAATATCTCATGGAAAAGGAAGACTCACCAAACACAACGAACGTGCTAAAAAGTGTCAAAGATCAAGATATCAAGAAAGGAGGGACAAAAAAGAAAAGGCGCGAGAAAACTGGGCGAAAAGCGCGTAAGCAGAAAATGTAATTCGAATTTAATTTAAACCTTGTGTTTAGAAATGCGGAACGATCATCGCAAATTTAGTGTGTCCAAAAAAAATCACAAGCCACACGAATGAACAAATAAGGTGAAATTGCACACATTATCGAAAATTTATTCAAGAGATTGTCATTTCCAAATTTAAAGGTATAAAAAAAACGAAAACACTGCAAATTGGGAATAGCTCAAAATCCAAGATAGTTCCCTAAAATTTCATCTCTTATCTACCTAAAAAGCTCTGTATTACAAAAAAAATTATGGGCAATGCAATACAAATTAGTTATGGCTATTTTGAATGAGAAATTGTCACTTAAGTACGATTTATACAACATTATGAGAGATATTTTTTTTATTAAAGTTTTTGCTCAATCTTGTTCAATCTCATGAATATAATTTTATGCATAAAGAGAAAAACATCTTTTTGATGGCAAAAATAAAAACTTAATCCGTTTGATAAATGCTGAGAAATTTGTAGTTGGTGTGATTCCTATGGTAACCACTTGAGTTTGATTATAAAATGTTTAATGTGCGCTTGAGATCATTAAAGTAAACGCTTATTTTGCACGCAAAGACCAAGAGATAAACATTTCCTAAATTAATTAAATATGTAGAATTATACTTTTATTATTATTCTTCCTCTGATTTAGATGCAAAGTTAAGCTTTTACATTGAAAACTACCTGAGATATTAATTGTGGATTTGGTAATTTTTTTAACACATCAACTTTTATCTTTATTCTCAGCAAGAAAGAAAAATCGCCAAGAAATTAAAATGAATGAAATTGAGAGAAAAATAAAGAATATAGTTGATGGCCCTGATATTAAGAGAGCTAAAATCGAATTTAATAATTCTAGGGAAGATCAGGCCAAACCTAATCAAAAAGCTCTTTACAAATCTTTCAAGACTTCCGGAACTGGAAAAAGTATCCATAAAACAAAAGCCAAAATCCTATATTACCCCAGCCACACGGATCTCGAAAGCAAAGGTAATTTTATCATCTTATGTTTTACCTTTGAACCTTTCAATCAGAAAACAACCTGAAGTTTTAATTGTTTTATATAATGCATTTTCTAACTTGCCAGATTTATTTTCTATTTTCGGTAATAATCCGAAGATCAGAAAAGGAAAAAATGGTAGAGCTGAAGAGGCTGAAATTCGAAAAACTAAAATCGGACTTAATAAATTAGGGAGAGATTATACGAAAACTAAACAAAAAGCTCCTATAAAATCCATTAAAACTTTTGAAGATGGAAAAATTTTTCCTAAAACAAAATCCAAAGTCGTTTATCATGAAAGTTCTACTCATTTTGGTACCAAAGGTTGTTATCCGAACTTCTGTTCCTTTTTTTCATTTTTTTTAGCCAAAGAACAAAACTAATTTCTAGTTTTAATATTCCAAAGCTTTTTATCAGAAAATTATCTGAGGTTTTAGTTGCTGATTAGGGGTATTTGCTAACAAACCGATTTTTAATTTTATTTTCAGTAATAAAGAAAAATCGAAAAGAAATTAAAAATAACGAAATAGAAAGAACAGTTAAAGACAAAATTGAAAATCCTGAAGTCCGGAAAGGGGAAATCAAGCTTAATAATTCTAGGCGAAATCAAACAAAACCTAATCAAAAATCCCTTTTCGAATCCATAAGGAATTCACTATCTGGAAAAACTGCCCCTAAAGCCTTGTATCAATCAAGCTTTACGGATGTCAAAAATAAAGGTAAAATTTTCGAAATATTTCAATTGGAAAACTTCCTGATATTTTAGTTACTGATTTGTTAAATTTTTAAGGTAATTTATTTTCAGAAAAAAAGAAAAATTCCAAGGACATTAAAAATGACGAAATTGAAAGAAAAATAAAAGAGAAAATTTATGGAAAATCGGATGTTAATCAAGTCGTAAGCAAACTTGAGTCTTCTGTGAAGAAAAATGAACCGAAAACTAACCAAACGGTTCTTTTCAATTCACTCAAAAATTTCCGAAGTGAAAAAAATCCATTAAAAACGAACAATAAGGGTTTTAATCAATCCACCTCAGGGTATCTTGATAGCAAAGGTAATTTATTGATTTTTATCTTTAATTTCATTTCACATTAAATTCTAAATTATTTACTAGCTAAAAACTTCATTTCTGAAAATCATACTAAAACTCCTAAAGTTCAAAATCGAAAGCAATATCGTAAATTCCGAATAAAGAAAAATGCATCAAGATCTTATTTCACTAAAAATGCTACAAAGAAGCATGGTTCATCCGATTTTAAGGTTTCTTTTAGAAATTTAATTGCTGGACATAGAACTGTGCAAAGGAACAAAGAGTCTCGTAAACGAAAGTCCAAAAGGAAGGAACTGCAAAAACATAGGCCTAAAATGTCCAGAAAAAAATTAAAGCATAACCTTTTCAAAAATAGATATTTCAAGGAAAACTTTTTAGCAAGATCCCAGAATATCACTAAAAATGCATTTTGTGAGGATTATACAAACTATAGGTCGGTTTATTATAAACCGCCGCCTAGAAAGCTTAACGAGAGGTTCACTACAAGAGATTATTGTCTATCAAATGCATCGTCATTCTGTTCAAGATCTACAAGGGACATTCAAGAAATTGATAACGAAAATTATCTCGAAAACTGCCAGATTTCTAACTCTAGCACTTGTGAATCCATTCTTATAGAACCAAAGTACTATTTATACGTAAATATACCTAATGATGATCTGTAGATTTATGTCTTTCATTAACGGAATCTTCGTTAAACTTTCAATTCTTGTCGAAGGTTTTATCAAGTCTATTTCGCACTTTCGACTTTACAAGGGCAAAAGTAATTTTTATCTTAGGTATCTTAGTATTTTACGGTCGATTGTGACTCCGAATAAATAACGCTTACAGCGTATTTTCGGTTCTGAAGAAAAATTCATAAGTCACAGAAATTTCGAGCCATTATAGAATGATATTTTTCTATGAACTTAACATACACTAACTAATCCATTAAAACCCTGAATTTGTTATACCACACACAAAGTTATCGATTTCGCTTTCTAAAAAAAACTGTTCACGTTCAGTTTGATTAAATAAGTTAGATAAACAGTCAATTTATTGTCCTCCTATTAATCAAATTTACTGCAAAAATAAACATTCAGAATTTCCCAATTATTGCTATACTATTGGGTGTACAAATAAGTCTTTGCTGTTTTTTTGATTTTGTTATTGCTCAGCCTGTTTATGTCGGATTGACTTGCGACTAACTTCATTGTAAAGCTTCACTATTGTGCTATATTTGACAGTACATCCTATTTCGCCATTTTGTGAAAGACATATTTTTTTAACTCTCTCAAAATATCGAAGATCGTGTCAGAAAAAGAACATTTGCGGGAACTTTTATTGCATTACTTTCTTCAGCACAAATCAGCAGCTGAAGCACATAGAAATCTTGTGCTGACCTATGGTGACCATTCTCCATCAGTGGAAACGTGTAGATTTTGGTTCCAGCGCTTCAAAAACAAATGTTTTGATGTTAAGAACAAACATCGCTCTGGACCACCAAAGAAATTTAAGGACACCGAACTGGAAGCACTGCTGAATAAAGATCAATGTCAGACACAACAGGAACTCGCAAAGTCATTGGGAGTAACCCAACAAGCCGTTTCGAGACGCCTAAAAGCCATGGGAATGGTTCAGAAGAACAACATTTGGGTGCCATATGAATTGAAAGCAATAGATGTCGAGCGTCGTTTGTCCACATGTACGTTGCTACTCCAACGGCATCAGAAGAAGAGTTTCTTGCATCGTATCGTGACTGGAGACGAAAAGTGGATTCGCTACGATAATCCCAAGCGTAAAAAATCATGGGGTAGGCCTGGTCATAAAGGAAAACAGAAGGCCAAGGCGAATATTCATGGATCCAAAGACATGCTATGCATCTGGTGGGATCAAGAAGGTGTCGTGTACCATGAAGTCCTCAAATCTAATGAAACCATCACGGGAGAGCTCTACCGAAAGCAATTAATGCGTCTCAATCGTGCTCTGAAGGAGAAACGGCCACATTATGGAGAGAGACATGACAAGATAATTTTTCAGCAAGATAATGCTCGACCTCATGTCGCAAGATCGGTTAAGACCTACTTGAAAACTGTGAAATGGGAAGTTCTACCCCACCCGCCGTATTCTCCCGACATCGTGCCTTCTGATTATTACTTATTCCGGACGATGACTACTGACTTGGCTGGTCAGCAGTTCAAGAAGTATGATGATGTCCAGAATTGGGTTGATTCCTGGGTTGCGTCCAAACCAAAGTCCTTCTTTCAATCTGGGATTCGTAAGTTGCCTGAAAGATGGGCAAAGGTAGTGGCAAGCAAGGGGCAATATTTTGATTAGCCTGTATTTTCTTGATTTTTTTCAATAAAAGATTAATTTTCTCGAAAAAACAGCAAAGACTTATTTGTTCACCCAATATATTCTGGAAAAAAGTTTTGTTAAATTGTGGAATGGATCTCGGTCAAATTTTGGCAAAATGATATCATTTACTAAACCGAACTGAAAGAATTTGATACAAATTGCCTATTATTGGGAGCTTATTTATAAAAATCATTTTTAAAATTCCCCTGATCGTATGCAAATTTTTTCACGCGGTACATTTTAAATGCACTTTTTTATAAGCCGTTGGCATTGAAAATAGGCTGAAAAATTGGCGCCGAAAATGTCTTGCATACATCACGACGGTTTCTTAAGTTTTTCCAAAGTAATCTCCTGTAAAGTATGCAATTTTACTGTGTCACTGGAATTAATTCGCGAGCCTTTTTTTGAAAGAAATTCTTTCAAAGCGGGACTACCCGTATATGGAAAAATATCTTTTGACAAACTTTCCTTGTTAAATTTGAAAAAAGTTTTTTTTTTCAGTCATCCCGGATACCAATGTTAGAAAATACCAATCAATTTTTGCTAACTTTTGATAAAATTGACATTAAAAAAATGCTTCATTTTGATTTTTAATATTCCCTAGGTCTGGTGATAACCGCCAAAATCGTATCCATGATTTAGTTAAACAGTCTTCAGACTAGATAAATTAATAACTGGAAATTTCATTATTTTTTCAAAATTTAATACATCATTTACCCTTATTATTCAAACCTAAATCAAAAATTTCCAAAAAAAAAATCCTAATTGATAACAATTTAAAGAAGTTAAGCCACGTGGCTAAGTACCTACTGGGGTGAAATTCAGAATTGCACCCCAGTAGGGGAATTCTTGGGAATTCTGTAACTTTCTGGCAATCCTATAATGACAAATTGCGTTCGAATCTCAGGAGAACTCTTTCGAAAATGTGATTCTATAGCCGTGACATTGTCATTTGAGCTCACGTGGCACTGTTGACAATTCAAATGACAATGAATTTTATTAAACAAATCAACTAAGAAACTGTATGTGCATAATATCATTAAGTAAAGAGATTTTATTAAAGAACCAATTAAATTGCATTTTTGAACTCATGTGATGTGACAAAAAAAGCTCGATTGACATTGTCAGATTCCGTACTCATGTCTGACAATGCCACAAGTTACCACTTAGAGAAATCCGAAAAAGTTAAAATAACATTCCGGAAATGTTTATTTTACCCTGCAGTATTGATCCGAAATCGGTGTAAATATTATGCTTTTTAGGTGTATTATGGGTTAAACTTACCTTTTTTCATGTTAATTTTACCCTTAAGAAGGTGTAAAATTAACATTAAAAAATGTTGATATATTTTTACACCTAAAAAGTGTTAAAGTTATGAGGAAAAAAAATTAATCGCACCCTCTTTTTTTCTCAGTGAGAATTTCCCTACAGAATGAATGTCATTTTTAGTTCAGGTATTTGTCATTGTTATTCCGATCCCGATTATGTAACTATTTTTGATAAAAGAATTTTTAAAAGAAAAACGACTTAGAAAATAATAAAACCCACTGTAAAAAAAACTTTAAGTGTAAAAATATATCAACATTTTTTAATGTTAATTTTACACCTTTTTAAAAGTAAAATTAACATGAAAAAGGGTAACTTTAACCCCCAATACACCTGAAAAGGGTAATATTTACACGGATTTCGGATCAATACTGCAGGGTAAAATAAACAGACATGGGTCAAATCCATTAACATAGAAAAAATTGAGTTATCCGAAGCTTGAGTCGTCCGAGTCCGAAGGTAGCGCACTTTTCCCTAAGTTTATTTTTTCTCGTGCACTCTTTAGATTTTAATTTTAGAATTTTCAAGGTTTAGTAGCCAGATATTTCGGAACGCTTTAAAATGCAATATTAATCTTAATAACTCCGCACACTAAATAATAAGCCACGCCCCATGAGCGTTCTACCCACCCAACATTTAAAATTTGCACATAATCCTTCCGGAAAAAAATCTATAAAATATGCAGTAGGATCAAAGAAACATCTCTTGGGAAGGAATTCCTATTGACACTTTCGTCAAAATTGTTAAATTCGTCAGGGAATCTGTAAGGGTAGACGTAGAGCCCTTAAGGCAATTGCGTGGATGGATGCCCCAATTGTCAGAGGTTTCTTCAGAACCCTCAGCGTTCCTAATAACGATCTACTCCCTACGACGATCCATTATGAACTAACTCTCAATACTGATCCTCACTACGATGCCCCTCCTGAACGAATACCTAACAGGACAACTACGTCTGTACTATCTACGAGTTTTATTGGGGGCGTGGCTTATTAATCAGGCCGTGCTCATAAGTTACGAAAGAAAATGTCATTTTTAACTGCTCGAACTCCAAGAGAGAGCAGTTTTCACAATCCACTTTTTTTTCAAATTCTCACCATCCTGGCTGCTAAACGGTAAGAGATATTGACTTCCGGTCTTCAGTGACCCCCCCACAAGTCAGCATGCTCTAGTGAACTAACTTACCAAAGTACCCCCCACCCCTTCTATCCCCTCCAAAAACATGTTTTTTTGATGTTGCAAAAAATTGGCCCTAGCGATTTCAATGATTTTCGGATATGTTTTGTAGTTAGTCGAGCTGAAAATTTCGTCCTTAGACACCTATCACCGGAAAAATCGCCATCTTGAATTATTCAAGGTCAAAGGTCAACCACCCTGGAGGGCCCAATTTTCAACGGATTTGGACAAATTTGGACATTTTTGAAAGATCTTTTAATTCTGAACCCGAAGTGCATCGGTCACAATTGGCGGTGAATCGGTAAAGCAACGGTAATAGCCCTAATTTAAAAAAAAAAACTGTTTTTTCTTTATATGAAATCTAGACATCTACCGAGAATAATTAAAATTTAAATAATCTTTTTCAGTTTAGTTGTTACTCCTTATAGGGGGCGTGGCTTAAAATTTTACCACGAACTTCTCTGTAGAATAATAAAAATATTCAGGGAACCACTGAAAGGGCCTTAATGGGTTAATATTTCTGTTCATATTTAGAAGAAAATATTATCACTCTAATATGTATGGGCTTAATTAGATAACCGAGATAACCTTTTTAGTATTTTTGGTTAGTTTCATAATATGCCATTTCAAGTAAGGAACATGACCAAATATCAATTCCTCACAATTTCATTATCTTTTCCACTTTTTTCTAATAAATTTCATTGAAAAAGAATCAAGATTTTTTTGAGCAGAATAAATATTTGTGCAACTTCTCATTCGAAATAGTTGGTGAATTTTATAAGACAAAAGAGTTTCCCTCTCTCTCAGAAAATAAAATTTATTTAAAAAAAAGATAGTTTTCAAAAATTAAGCCAAATGCATTAAATTCTCCAATGTATTTTAATGAGCGAGTTTGACTTGGAAAAGACAAGTTATTAGATGAATATTTTGGAGGTTTTGGAGTGTTTTTGGAAACCACTCGAGTGACTTTCTCCCACAAAAACCAAGAGGCACCGAGAGAGAGAGGGACAAAGATGAAATTCCACTGATGAATAACAGAGCGAAAGTCAAACATTTTGTTTGAATGAGGCAATTCCGGAGGTCACTTTACACTATCCTGTCCAGCCAGTCAGTGAGACTGGCAATATCCTTGTTCTTCACCGAGCACTCCAGCACGTCCACATATTGGGAGATTTGGATGAATTCAAAGTCCTTACCGTGTTTGCCGAGGAAGGAATTGGCTTTGCTGGAGGAATCTACAGATTCCAGCTGGTTCTTCCTCGTGGAACGAACGACATTGAGTTCCTTCTCCAGGAGGCTCTTGATGACACTGGCAGCCTTAGCCATGGTTTCATCCTGTTTGTTGCACAAAATCAGGAAGGGAAGGGAAGCTATGGCAGGATCCAGGAGAATAGTGTACATAAAACTGCAAAAAAACAGAGAATATCCCTCAGGAAGTGCCCTTAAACAGTTTGCAGGACATTTTAAAACTCACTCAGCCACATCACGGATATTCTTCTGGAGAGAGACACTGTCCAGGATAAAGACAATTCCTCTGGCATGATGTTTGAAATCATCAAAGAATTTGCCACGCAATCGTTCGTGTCCCGGAATGTCCACAATTCTCACGTAACCCTGCTCAGAGATACAACACTATAAGCTCATGCTCTTGAGGAAGATGATGTCTACCTTACGTTTTTGCTGCTGTATCCAGCTGAATTCTCCTTGATGGAAGTGAAAGTCTCACGATCCTCATTGAAGATCAATCGTGTGAAAACACTAGTTTTCCCGGCTTCACACAAACCCATCAGCAGTACATCAGTCCGTGAAGTCTTCTTCTTCTTGTAGACATATAGAAGCACTAAAAAACAGCCCGCAATGTCAAGGACGTCCTTGGGAATTTCCAGAATTTCAGAGAAAGAGACTTACCGATCGTCACGAAGACGGCAATTAGAGATATTATTAGAGTTGTGGTATCTGGTGCTTGGAATTTTGGCTCTTCACGAGGCCGAGATGTATGACTGGCTTTATCCATGGCTGAGACACTGAATGGCTTGGAGAAACACAAGAAAGTGCAAGAAACTTGAGGAAATCAGCTATCAGCCGCTTTTTTGGGCAGTTTGTGTATGTGTGTGTGTGTTCTTCGTCACATGGAGTGACGTTTGGCAGCCAACATGGCGTTTTCAAGGCCCCTCTCTGAACCTAAACTGAGCACACCGGGCGGGAAAAAACATAACCCTATAATTTCTATTACAAAATGTTTTATTTCATACATTTCATACAAAAAATATTGGTTTTTCATCATTTTACTTCTACTTTAAACAACTGCATGCAGAATTATTCACGATTACCATGATTCTGTAAATTTGCGATTACTAAATCAGGAAGCGCGCTTTTCAAATTCAAATTATGGCTCCTAGTTTCAGTTGGCTGCCCTGTTTAAATCCCAGTGACGTTTTATTCGTATTTTCCTCCAAATTTTCCCCGTTTTATATAGTTTTTTGTAATAATGTCCGCTAATGAGAAGCTTATCCAGAATCTAGAGATCCAACTGGACAGATTGGTGTCACAATTAAAAGATCTCGAGGAAGCAAAGTAAGTACAAAAATCCACAAGTTTCAGATGAATCTTCCGGCTCGACATAACCCTACATTCCCCACGATTCACTTTCCCGCCCTTTTGATTTCCCCCTTTTCTGCGGGATTTCAGAGAAGATCTCGATGATGATGAATTTGAATCAATAAAAGAAGATACAATTGAACAAATTAAAGAATTCAATGAGAGACTGTCTCGCATGAATCAGGGAGATGTGACACTGGACAGCAAATTTTCAAAAATGAAAGAGGTAAGTGATAAGAAGACTCCGCAGTGATAAGGCAATCCCATTGAGAAAAAAAAAACTTTTCTTTGAATTAGTCTATCAGAAAGGCAATTGCTACGTCTTTCAACACACTGGAAATGATAAAAATGTTCGGGGAACAGAATGCCAGTGAACTTGAGAAGCAGCTGCTACAGATCGATGAGGAATTTCGGCTCAAAAAAATCACAAAGGAGCAAATGGAAGAGAAGAAAGTGGAGATTTTGGGAAAATTGAAAGCTCAGGGACATCCACTGTCTGCCAAAGATTGCCAATTTATCGAATCCATGAGCCAGAAGCAACTCCAGGAACTGGAAGAGATTACAGAAGAAGACTGACCAGATGACAACCCACCATCTCCCAATCTTGCCATTTGCTATGCTTTTCCGCCCCAATAGCAAGAGTTTTTGGTCACCAATTTTTCTTTTTCTTTTCCATGTAGGAAAAAAAAGTTGAAAGGCGGAAAAATTAGAAAAAAAACGACATTTTCTTTTACTTCCGTTTCGTGTCCAGCCTCAAAACCTAGATCCATTTTACGACTCGCCAGGTGAGAAATTAACTATTGAAGCTGGGAGTGAAAAGCCGGAGAAGGGGACGCAAAATAAAATTGGGACAAATGGCTAAGCTTTTCCTTGGAGAGCACAAAAGAGTCAAAGGCTGCAATTTCTACAAATGATTAGGTGTGATTCCTTCTAATCACACCTATTGTAATCCTCGGATTTTCTCAAAGTGCTCCGATCGAGCTGAAATTCACAGGGTACAGTAGACTCTCTCAAATTCGGGCATATAGGACCGAAATGTCAGCCGAATTAGACAGAAATTCGGGCGACATGTGCATATAGATATTCAGTTTACACACTGATATATATCGTAAATTGCATGAAAATCCCTCAATAATGCAAAATCACATCAAAACTAAGACAAACCATGCTAAATTTGAGCATATTTGATTCATTTGATAACCATAATCAAACTTGAAAAATGACAACAAACCAACCGTATGCCCGAATTAAAAAGTAGCCCGATCTTAAAAGAGCCGAATTTGCGAGAGTCTACTGTATATGTTTTGAACATCCCTGATGCCGAAAATCATAAGCCGGAAATTTCGAGTCCGGCAGTCCGTAGTACGCAATATCTCTGGTTTGGATAGATATCTTCATAATTTTTGTTTTTAAATATATCTACGCGCGCGTACGATGATTTCTGTGCTATTAGTTTTCTGAAAAACTGGTTCTAAACCGTTTAAAAATCACGTTTTGTAGTTTATCTCGAAATCTAGGTAGGGGAGGGTGGGACAGTTTAACGACGGGGCAGTTTCAATTTTTGCATATTCTTCTTATCCTTTTGAAAGGAATGGGATAAAACCTTTATGTTATTGAAGAGATAACTGAGACCCATGTTCATAAAAATAATTAATTTCGTGACGCTTCTCGTTTGAATTCTCTAATTGATTTTGTAAAACTGCATCAAAATGAAACTTTTTGTAATGTTTTAATTTCAACAATTTCTGAACTATTGCAGAAGTTGATGGAAGTAACATAATTGTATTAAATTACCAGTGGTTTTATGATTATTATAAGGCATTTAGCGTTGAATTAATTTTAAGACGGTTCTGACAATTTTGAATTAAGTTCCGAAAGTGCGTGAGCGGCAGTTTCATGCAAGTACACGGAGAAGTTTTCAGTGTCTATCAATTTACATTTTTTAAACAAAATCAACTTAAAATGATCATTGAAAACGTTTTGTAGCTGTAATTGTCCATAAAATTCGAAATTATGGGAAGTAGTATTTCCTAGAAGTTAATAAAAAAATTAAAAAAAAAATAATCTTTCAGCGTTTTTTAAGTGCTTAAAAATGATTAATTTAATTGTTATAATATCTTTTCAGGATGTTTTCAGCAAGATATTGTAAATTTTTTTTAGTATTATAAAAATTCAAGACTTTAAAATACTATTATAAAACTGTTATACTAAGAAGGACATGTTATAAGGCAATATAATGATCCAACAATGTACAGAATTAGTTTAGCACTACAAAAGACATTTCTTTCGTATAAAAATTTTAAAAAAAAATGCTCAATTAATGAGAAATACGCTTGGAAATCTTTGGCGATATTTTATTTTCTTTGTGTGATCAATTAGTGTTCAAATTCTGTTATAAAGTTCTTGTTCGATTATATTTTTATGTATTAGTTTAGAATCTTTGAAGACTTCAAAATAGCAATTTTAATCAATTCTGATATCGCAAGTTTCCTATACACACGTTTTCTCTTTCTCAAAAATAGCCTCATATTTATCTTGAAATTGCCCCGCAATGGGGGACTTTCACACATTCTGCCTTTCAAGTGAAATGAATTTCTCCACAATACACTAATGAAATTAAAGGATTATTGTTATTATTTTCATTAACCCTAAACCCAACTGTAATTCACAGAATATACAAAGTTTTACTTCTGTTTATCATCTTTTTGCAAAATGGTCCCAAAATTCATCTTGCAATTTAGAGGTGAAACTGCCCCACTCTCCCCTATGCGATTTTGAATTTTTTATGTTTGTATTGTTCCATTCCAGAAAATTTAGACCAATTTAAAAAAAATTATGACATTCGTCGAGCAGTTCTTGAGATATTTCACTTTAAAGATTTCAATTTTAAGAAAATTTGCTGTTAGCGTCAGGCGGGAAAAAAGCGGGAGAAGCGGCGTCGGACGGTCGGACAAGCTTTCCTTATATATATAGCACTCTCTCACTCTCCCTTTCTCTCTCTCGCTCTCTTCAAGAGAGAGAGAAAAATACGCGGGGCGCGTATTTTTTCGTGAATTTTCGTTGGGCGCGAATATTTTGGCGAGGCGTGAATTTTTTCGCTGATTTTCGCGGGGCGATTTTCAGACACTTTTATGCATTTCTCATCCAATTTTTTTCATTTTCAAGTGAATGTTTGCACATATCTAGCCTGAAAGAGGCTCTAAAGGGACGTAAAGTTTGAGGCCTCTATCTCCCATAGTTTCCGAGATAATCGACTTTAAAGATTTTCAGACACTTTTATGCATTTCTCATCCAATTTTCCTTATTAATAACGATAAGAAGTTACATACAATTTAAACGAAATTTGCATTATTTATGTATAAATATCGTTCAAGTTTGCCACAATCCGAATTTGCAACGAAGGAATCACACCACTATAAGCTGATTTAGGCTTATCACTGGCTTTTTAAGTACATGCAAACTTTGCTATATTTATGTATTTTCAGAAAAGTTTTGGAGCAGAATTTGTGGGAGAAATGAACATGAAAATAAAGTCAAGGAGAAAATTAATGATTAAACTTAATGATTTTCTAAGAAATAACTTAATATTCGATGCATTGTAAATTGTTTAAAAATAAAAAAAAAAGCTTTTTCAGGCGACAAAATCAATTAAGTCTTCTAATATTCAGATGAATTTCCAATAAATCCCCTTTTGGACTAAATTTTAGGTAACAAATATAGCATTCTTATAAATAATTTTGTTGATAATTTTTGAGAACTCCTGCCCAACTTCCAAGTCTCTCAATGGCACTTTCCAGCCAAACAAATACACAAATTGTAGTTTTTTTTTTCGGGGGTATAAGTTTGGGAAACGCGATTGGGCGCCCAGATTCTCATCCCTTCCCCGCAGCTAAGGCTCAGCAGAGTATTCGGTAAACCGCTTGGGAAATCGCGCGGTCCGGGAGTGTGGGTGAAAGAGCAATAAACCTCCCTTTGGCATGGCTTTCCTCGCGCGAGTCTCACGCGCGCGCCAAGTAAAAAGGAAAACAATCCCGCCGACGAGAGACCTACCTCAGTTGCATGTCTGAGTCCTTAGTGGGTAGTTGGAGTCTCCTCAGACAAGAAGTGTCCTCCTGAAAGTGAAAGAACCCAGTGCAGTGGAACTGTATGTCTCTTGGGGAATTGCGCCAAGTGTATGTGTTCTTGTGAATTTTATAATGTGATTGTGGATAACTCTTGGGGCGATGTTTCTGGTGAAGATTGTCGTATGTTTCCTGCTTTTTCAACTCGTTGAGGTGGTATATGGAGCCCGTGAACCACCTACGGTGGCCATTCCGGATCAGGGTACCGTTATGGGTACCTATCTCAAGATGTTTCGGATTCAGGCCGTAGTGGCTTACCTGGGCATTCCCTATGCTCAGCCACCCATCAATGAGAATCGTTTTGCACCTCCAGTTGTGGACAATTTGCCCACTTGGGAGGGCATCCGAAATGCCAGTCAACTGCCTGCGGATTGTCTCCAGAGCGCTACGAGAACAGTAAAAAAGCACGAAGAAGCTCTGCAAGCATTAATAGCGCCCCAAATGGCTGCCATGGGGGGCACTATGGGAGGTGGAAGTGGCAGTGGTGATGGAGATGGTGGCACTACAGCAGCTCCTCCGAGACAATTCGACGAGGACTGTCTCTTTGTTAACGTCTACATTCCGGATGGTGAGTTAAAAAAATGTTTCAATAATTCAAGTTTTATTTTAATAAAAGAAAGTGCAAGAAAAAATTGAGGGTCAAGTGTATCTTGTTGGAGAAATAATTTCTTAAAAGCCGGACTCTTCAACCATATCCTGATTCCTTGCTAAATAATAAAACAGCAAAATTGTGATCAATTTGAAATCATTGAATGATTAATTTGACTGTGACATGGTTTAATTCTTAATAATTTGTTCTACATTTTAGCAAAAATTCCAGTTCATATTTGGTGTGTAAATAAATTTATGATAAGCTCATAAAAAAGCTATAATAAGTAAAAATATGTGTGCTATTACAAAATATAATTTTCAATCATGATCACGAATTTTAGAAAAATGTTGGTGTATTTCAACAAAAGGGTTATTC
This sequence comes from Phlebotomus papatasi, assembly GCF_024763615.1. Taxonomy (NCBI): domain Eukaryota; kingdom Metazoa; phylum Arthropoda; class Insecta; order Diptera; family Psychodidae; genus Phlebotomus; species Phlebotomus papatasi. Next base: position 58,237,450 of record NC_077223.1, read on the forward strand.
TCTTGTAAAAACACAAAAGAAGTTCAGCTTTACATCTATAATATATATTTTAAAAGTGAAAAACATTAAAAATAAAACACTGAGAAGGATAATTTATTTAAATGATTTTTTGTACTACATAACTTAAATTTAGAACTTAAAATGGAAATCTTTCTAGCCTTCAGAAAGTATATGCAAAAATCAAACTCAAGTTATTTAATTTTAGGCTGAAAACTGAAGGTTTAATCAGTATCGTGAATATTTCTAATAAAGACAGTAAGTTCCACGTTATCTAGAGCCAATTATTTCGTCCATTATAATATTAAGCACTAAAGGCGTCTACACATTGGGAGCAATTTTCGTCAAAAATTGCGTTTTTGACAGAAATTTGACGTTTCCTCCTACAACGCTGCAGGGAATTTCCTTCAAAAAAGCAATTTTTGACAAAAATTGCTCCCAATGTGTAGAGGCCATAAAGCTCTCTACACTACACATTAGACAAATTATTGAAATAATAGCATTTCAAAGTGACATTGAAAAGAAACTTCAATATTGAAGCGAATATTGAAACCAATATTTCAATAATTGCCTACATACTGAAAAAATTGACTTCAATATTAAAAACACCAGTCTAGTCAGGGATTCACAGATCTTCTGGGATTTTCTTCCGCATTTTGTCAAGAACACCCAAAAATAACCAAATTGGTCAGAAGATTTCTCCAGCTTCCTCCAGAATTCCAGATCTTCTGGGATTTTCTTGTTCATTATGGCCAAAGCACTTCAGATACATTCTGCGGTCAGAGGATCCCTGGAGCTTCCTCCAGAAATCCCAGATCTTCTGGGATTTTTTTTGTATATTATGTCAAAAACACTTCAGATTGGAAACAAAAGCCAAATAGAATTAATAACTTGAATTCTCACAGACTTTCAGGATTATGCTTCGTATCATACCGTAGGAGAGTTTACCATAGCGAGCAAAAGGACTGGATGGCCACAACCACAAGCCTTCGTTCCCTCTGTAGAATTCCAATTCGTATCATAAAATTATACTTATATGAAGTGTTTTTGACATAATATACAAGAAAATCCCAGAAGATCTGGGATTTCTGGAGGAAGCTCCAGGAATCCTCTGACCACAGAAGGTATCTGAAGTGCTTTGGGCATAATGAACAAGAAAATCCCAGAAGTTCTGAGATTTTCTGGAGAAAGCAGGTGATTAGTGCTGACCAAGTTGGGTTCTTGAGGAGATTGAACAAAATATATAATTAAATTCCAAGAATCTGGGATTTTCTGGAGGAAGCAGGAGCGATGTGTCTTAACCTGGATTTTGATCTTGGATGTGTTTCCATTCATGAACAAGGAAAATCCAGCAGTTCTGTGACGTTCTGAAGGAAATAATATCAAATCAATTTGATATTTGGAATTTCTTTGAAATTTTATATCAATGTGACTGCAATTTTTTATTGAAATAATTTGGCCTAGTTTGTAGCCATTCAAAATAATGAAATAAAATGTTCCATATTGAAAGAAATATTTCAATATTTGCCTACACACTGAACAATTTTCTTCAATATTGAAATATTTATGTCAATAAATCTTTGCAATGTGGAGGCAATCCTTGTCAATATTTGACATTGAAAAGAAATATTTCAATAAATTATGTCTAATGTATAGCCAGCTTTAGGAATGGATTATTAAAGGGGAATTAATATATTTGAATCAGAAGAACAAATTAAATTGGTTGCTATTTAGGATTTTGAGACCTTCGGAAACTAGGCTAAACCTCTAATCTGATTACGGTCTAAGGATTAGGATCATGGATTAGAGATCCACCTTTGTATAAATTTCGTTTACTGGATACTTTACTGCTACAGTAGACTTTCGCTCAATCGGCTCTTTTTCAATCGGGCGCAAAATTTTGTTGCCAATTTTCATGTTTGATTTTAAAGCAAATTTGTTCAAATTCGCTGCAGTTTCTTTTGTTTTATCGCGATTCTTTATATTTGAGCGCTTTTTGTGGAATTTATAATGAATTTCATACTCAAATTTCTCGATAATTTGGATGACATTTTGCCTCCTAACCAATTGAGAAAGAGTCTACTGTAATTTGAGGCTTTAGGCAAGTTCACCTTTATTTATTTTTTACCATTTAATCCATTTAAATGATCTTTTTTCACAAGATAAAAAGATATGATTTAAACATTTCAATATTATTTCCCTTAAGGCCTCTACACACTAGGAGCAATTTCTTTAAAAACTGCCTTTTTAAAGAAAATTTCCCCTATCCTTGTAGGCAGAAATGCCAGAATTTTTTAAAAAAGACATTTTTCTACGAAAATTGCTTCTAGTGTGTAGACACCATTATACACAAAAAATATTAACTAATAAGGATTTAATATTCTAGGGAAAGTACCCATCTAGGTTATAACAAACGCTGGAACTTATCATAACGGCTTAAGGAGTAAAAATTTGAATATTTTGAAAGTATGAGAAAATTTTCAATAAAAAAAAATTTCAATGTCAAGAAAGACACAATTTTTGACAGAAATTTTTCCAATGTGAAGAAGCCTTTATATAAAATAATTAACAAGTAATTAGTTACATAGTCTTATACTTATTAATGCCTAATAAAAATTCTCAACATAATAAAAAAGGGATTTTCCAAATTGTCTCATCAAGGAGATATCCATCAAAATATCAACCTGCAAATCGTTTGGGAACTTCCTCCAAAATTTGTCCTCGAAAAGAGAAAGAAATAAATTCCCTCACAATTGAAATTGTGGAAAGGTTCTGTCCTTTTTTTGCATTTGTCGAATATGCGAAACCCCATTTCTCTGCCAACCCTCGCGATATCCACGAGCGCTCTTCCCCATGGATATATCCTCGTTACACATTGTTACGCTACAAATGTTTACCGTCTGTGAGCAATTTCATGACAAATAAATCTATGAATAAATTTTCAAAATATTGACATTGCTATTGATTCCCTCGTGCACACATAATTCCACGAGGGTGGAGATTCTATTAGTTCCATATTGCTAAACGTTAGGGAAGCAATCGTGAATGAATGTTAAAGACTGCCTCTTTTTTTTTGAAAAAGAAATGGAGAACTTGTTTTTTTAATCCATTCTCTAAACTTATTAGCTGCTGAAGAGGTTGAGGAAAAAAACGCTAAGGCCAATTAATTACTCGCAGATTTTTCACTTTTTTACTCGATTCTTCGCGCGTGTTAACTTTGCATGTTGCTTTCGAAGCTTGCAGTAAAGGAATTTTTCTTCTTTTTTTTGCTGCTCATTGAATTTTCCAGCATAATTTTTTTGAGGACACAGGAGACAACAGCAAAGTGGATTGCAGACAAAATTGCCGTAATCTTGACCTTTAAAGGTCTTCTGCAAATTAAGACACCCAGAGAAAAATTACTTAATATAGTGCAGAAAGTGTGCTAAACTTCTTACCCAACTAATATTAATGATCATGAAAGTTTCACGAGACAAAATAATCATGTTGTATACTTTGTATGTTGAGCCACCCTTCATTGAGCTTTTAGGAAAATTTTCCACAATTTATTGAAATGTTGAAAAAGAGAGGTGTTTTCATGCAGAACAATCGCATTGAATTAACTTGGTGGAGTTACATGAGAGCCTCTCTAAAATATTTATAGATGAAATATCAATTTAGATTTCTCAATCAATTTGTCCTAGTTTTAAGGCGCAAGGTTATCAACTTTGCTATTTTGAGAGCATCCCCAGGTTTTCGGGTCAAAGAGGAGGCCTCTCAATAAACCATCACTGTGTGAAATTGACACTGTCTGATTGAGATCTTTTGCAATCATTTACAAGTCCACGTCCACCCGCTACATTTACTGCTGAATTATTACACAAACACTGCGAAAATGCAGACTCTTCCACTTATATTCTGACTCTTCCACCCTATAATTTATTCATTGGATAATGGAGGATTTCACGTACAAAAACAATCACTTACAAAATGATTTTAAAGAGAAATTTTCAGCCAAACATTCAGTGATTTAAGAAAAACCCATACTAAAAGAACTTGGAGAAATCATTGTTTTTAAAGAAAATATAAAAATTCTAAGATCACCGAGAAAAATTTGGATGGTATTTTCTACAAATCGTGTCTTTAAATTCTACTATCTCAAAAGATAGTAGAAAATACCATCCTCCATAGAAACTTTCCTTTAGAATCTACCATCTTGACATTTTAAAATTTACTATCCTATGGATAGTAAATTCTAACAGCCGGATGGTAAAATCTACTATCCTCCTTTAGATTTTACCTTAACTTCTCTTAGATTCTAATATCCGGGAAGTAAATTTTATTGGCCGCATATTAGATGTTAAAATTTAACTGGAAGACAGTAAATTTTAACGGAGGATAGTAATTTGGATTGAAATTACCATCCAAGCCAGTAAAATTTGCCATCCTGCTGTTAGAATGTCATTTTGGAATATCGTGGATGCCGATGCAACGGTTCCCGATATGCTTTGAATACATTATAGCAATTCGTGGCGCAGCTGGAAAATGCTGGACTGTCATCACAAAGGTCGCGTGTTCAAATCTCGGCGCAGTCGTCAATTTTCACGCACTAAAATGGCTTGAAATACAGAGAATATCATCCAAGAAGGGCCCCAAGCCCTCAAACAATGGCCAAAAAGCAATGAAAATAAGGAAAAATAAATTTTTCCGACATTTTTCATTCTAATATCCGGCTAGTAAAATATACTATCCTGCCAGTAAAATTTACCATCCGGCTAGTAAAATCTAACATCCGGGGATATTAGAATTTACCATCCGGCTATTAGAATTTACTATCCATGCAATAGATTCTACAATTTTTGACAGTCCAATTTAATATCGCGTTTGCTGGGTGACTTTTTTACTATCCGGCCATTAGAATTTTGTATGGAGGATGGTAAATTTTACCATCCACATTTTTCTCGGTGATTTTTACAATGTTTGAATATCTTACAATAACTTATGAATTAAAGTGTACTATAAAATAAATAGCTAAAATATTATAGGGTAAAGTGATATAATTTGGAATTAGTGTTATAAGTTGGACAATTTGCCGGTACAAGTCGGACATGGCTTTTTTTTCTTGATAAATACAGTACAAAATTTGTTTTTAAGCACAAGGAACCAAATTATAAAACTAAAGCATTAAAAATATACAAATAAAAATGAAGTACTAAATTTATCAAGACAATAATCCCTGTCCAAATTGTACCATTGCCCAACTTGTACCATTGCCCAACTTGTACCACTGTCCAACTTGTACCACTTTACCCTACTATTAAGAGTATTAAAAAAAAAAAGGTAAAAAAATTAAATTTGAGCAATTCTCAGAACTTTAAAAGCAGTGAAATTTTCATATATGTTTTGCCAAAGGGAAAACAACAAGTTTTCATTTAATCTGTATTTTTTTTAATATAATGTTCTAGATTTTTTAGGTCTAGATTTTTTAAGCACCCGGCACATCTTTTATAATCGAGAAAATTTAATGAAATCAAAATTAATACTTTTTCTAAACTAAATTTAATTTTGTACTTCTTATTTGTTTTTCCTAATAAAAACGGAGTAGCGAAACGTTCTAACGGTTTTAGCTTTCCGGAATACTCGAACTCGAGGCTGTGAGGTAAAATACCTGAGAAGTATTGGATGATTGCATAAGTTCATGGGACTTTTTCACACAGGTCGTTAAGGGGTATCCTGTAGCTTACCTCCACAATTCATGTTTACTCTTTTGCTTGTACTGGAAAGACTATAGTGCCTTACATCCCTCTAATGCTATGTATCCTTCAAATTAGGTCGATATGTCCTTTGGAGGACTTTTCCAAAATGTGGAACAAAAAGGTGTATTTGCAGCATTTTATGTTAAGCGAATTTTGGAAATAAAAACATCCGATTTTGGTCAAAAGAAAGGGCATGATCTTCCAAAATGACAACATTAAATCGTGCGACTAATAACAAACGCTGCCAAAATTACAGGAGTTGCAATAAGAAATTCTCCAAAAATTGGAATATTCTTCAGATATTGACCCTTCAGAATATCATTTGTTCCAATCTCTACAGAACAGTTTGGTGTGCAAAAATATGGATTCCGCTCAAGCTGTCGAAAACGACCTAGCAAGCTTTATTCGAGAAAAAAACAGTCTCTTCCTTAAAAAAATGGAATTGATAAGCTTATACATCTTTCGAGGACAAGTGTTAAGATCAATGTAAACTATATCCTTCATTATTATACAAATAATATTTCTAAAAGAAAATATCTGTTGAAATTTACATTTGGGAGTCCTACGAACTTTTGCAATCATCCAATAGTTTCGCATTATTGACATGTACGTATTAATAAAATTCTTTTAGAAATCAAATTCATGGAAAAAAGCAAACTATTCATGAGATCGAAAATTTTTCAAAAGTTTTTTCAACTGCGCATTATTTTAAGTTTACCATTACTTAATCAATTTGAACTGAATACAAATTACTCAAAAGATCGAACAAAATAACTTAATTGTCTGAAACACGAAGATATATTGAGAAAAGTGGTCCCCGGGGGTGGAAGGTGAAAATTTTAGGGGATGGAAAAATTGAGGGGTTATGTATACTGCTATCTGTGTGGAGATCGAGCAGTAAAATTAGGTATCGATTCATAATAGGTTCATTATTGGTTTAAAAACATTTGGAACCGATTCAGACATTATCAGCGAAACCTGGTCCTTTCCAACATCCAAACATGATTCTATTAAGTTAAAGAGCACGTTATATAGAACCTTTTAAACCTTCAATCTTGAAAAACTATTAAATTATCCATGTTTCATCGGTACCATAACATTTTCTTCTCCATATGGTCTTGCAAAATATAATTACCTTTTTATTGCTCGGAACCGAACCAGACCGGTTAGGAAACAAATTACTCGTACAACCAATTAAAATAAAGTTAAGAAACATGCTCTTGATAGCTTCTTAATTTTTGACCTTGAGAAACAGAAAGAAGTTGTTCAAGGTTATTGTCAATAAAGCATGTGCTGTAAAAGAGTAATGTCACAACCGATTTATAAATTACCGAAAGTAAATTGTGGCTAAAGTAATGTGGGTAGGAAAAACTGCGGTACAGCCATGGATAGATTTAGCCAGTAAATTTTTCTATAGTTTTCCTTAATGTGTGTATTGAGCAAAGTTTTAATGAAAGTATAAACACGTCCCCATTCCCCATATTCTTTGAAATATTTATAAAAGTCTATTCATGTTATATCATAACTTAAAGAAGTATAAAATGAGCATAAAACTGTAATTTTTATGTTACAATTTTTAGACAACTGAGTTTCCAATATTTAAATTATTAAAAAAAAATTGATTTGACTAAGTTTTCTGTACAAAAAAAAATATGAGATACTTTTCACTTTTGGAGAATGATTATCTATTTTTATCTGTAAAGCTGTTTAGTCACAGACTAGAGGTTCAGATCAATTCCTGAAGGTTTCAAAATGTTAAGCAATTTTATTATTTTTTCGAAATCTTTAAAAAATCTTGACTAATAAGAAATTATAGAGCTGTTAAGCTGACTAAGCCTTAGGTCTGCTTCATGGCTAATTAAAAATTGTTATTTTCTCTATACTTAAACTGCAAGAGAAATTTTTATTTCAAATTAATTTTAATATTTTCAGTCTTATGATAAATAAAATATTGAAGAAATATTAAAATGAAATCTATTAACCCAATCTTTTTAAGGGGGTTTTTAAAAACGGAACAACTTTCTCTAATTCACTATAAATTTTACTATTCTCTAATTAATATAAGTTTGTGCTTCTGTCAAGGAAATCTTAAAGTTACGGAGTTTCAAAAAAAATCCAATGAGGAAGACTTTTTGTGGAAAACTCTTCCAAAAGTTTTACCTTCTTAAGTGTAAATTTTCACACAATAAACTTTACACGTGATTGAATTTCTCTTTTCTCTCTTAACTTTTATTCCTCTTTGGGAGGCGTTCTCTAGATTCATGATTTATTAATGGATTTCCTTGCTGAACATTCTGCGAAAAATACCAAGAGACTGCAATTTATTCTAACCGAGGTCTTCACTTTCAATTTTAGTGACGTTTCACCTCATTCTTATCGGTCAAGGAGTATAATTTAAGGTTAATTTTCTTGGAGATTATCTCGATTGGTATTTCCTAAAGACAAGATGAAAGTAAGTTAATTTGGATTAATCGAGGGTGGAAAGGTTAGATTCCTTGGGAGCCCAGAAAAAAAAGAGGAGGAATAGCCTGAGAGAGTGAAAAGGATATAAAATGGAAAAATATTAAAGTTGGTAAATCGATAAATAAATATTTTGCCCTCACGCGATCTCACATTTTCACGTTTTTTCGGGTGCTACCCCTTGGTCTCCTTCGTCTCGGGAATTTTTAGGGCATTCCTTATTCCAATCCTTAGTCCCGCTGTGAAATATCTGGAAATTGATTAATTTAAAACCATTTCGCTGAATGAATTCTATATGCATTTATTTAATTAATCCTTTGCTGGTGTTTTAGCCAAAAATTTCAGGTGAGATTACAGAATTGTTTTTGACGAAATTGTTTAAAGAGTGTAAATTCCTCCTTTTCAGCTCTAAAAATCCCGCGGAAAGCAACTTTAATGTAATTGTTGCGTGTCACGAAAGCTTTTAGGAGGTTTTCTCTTCACTTCCATTTTTTTTTATTTTGCTTCATTGCTCCCCGACGCTCCCAAAACGGGTGCACGGCGTTTTGGCGGCAAGTTTGCGGGATTTGAGGTTAACAAACCTCCTATACAGGACGCGATTTCAACACACTGATTACATGACGCCATTCCCATTTCTTTTTCTTCATCCCCCATAGACGTCTCCCTGCTTGTTCCATATGCTCCCCATTTCCTCATCGTCGCCCCCATATGACCCAATAGAGATTTAAGACTGTGGTCAGCACTGGTGACATTTCTGTGCCAGCAAAAAAAATCCCCTTAATTACTCCAAATCACGCTTTTTTCCACTATCAAGCCACCTACATTCCCACTGATTCTTACGAGCACAGAATTCTTTGAAAATGATTTAAAAATAAGAAAAAAATATTTAGTCTGCTCCACATTTTTTAATCACACAATCCCGCACATTTACTTTCTGGGCCACATTTCTGCACCAATTCCTCCCTTGACTACGGAAATTCCCAAGAAGGCAGAGCTGAGGGAGAAAAGCCCTCAGCCAAAGGGAGAGGGTAAAATTGGAAACGGAAACCACAAATTTGTAAATTGAAAACACTTTCGGCGAGCGTTGCAGTTAAGGGTAATTTGGCGGGATAAAATGAGGGTGCTACTGTTAAAAGTAAACCAAAAATGCCCAAAAAAGGAGTTCAGGAAGTGAATAATTCTAATTTATAAAAGTAATTAATTGGGCGTTTTTAGGTAAATAAGTTAAATTAGAAATGAGTGGTAAGTGACAACGTCAAAATGACTACCACTTTGTGACAGCCGCTTGTATTCAAAAATGATTCGGTTATCGTTGAGGAATTTTACAGATGAATTATATTATTATTAGGGTAAAGTGGTACAAGTTGGACCATGGTACAAGTTGGACAATGGTACAAGTTGGACAGGGCTTTTTCTTGATAATGTGGCGAATCGCCTATATTGTTTAATAAGCATAATTATTGTATATCATATTATTGATTATCGAGTCAATGAGTCAGTGTCGCTTTGTACTTCAACGGAGTAACAACAATAAAGAAGCTAGTGCAAGTGTAACCAGGACTTTTAATCTAACAGTGGTGTCAGAAGTGGTTTTATGAGTCGAAGGAGTTTTGATCTTCGCAATAGGCACGTGCCCAGCCAAGCTGCATCTAATCCGTTCCAGAGGAGCACTATAACCCAAAGAAGCCCCCCGCTTTCACAATCTTCAAACAACTTAATCGCTGAACAGTCTGGATCAGTTCCGGAACTACAAATTACAACTTGCTCTTCACGATCATCTTCTACTTCATCTCAATCAAACTCTCCTGGTAACACACTGCTGGACCAAACCAGATCTTCACCTGGATTTACATTTGCAGATATACAAACACCAGCAGCTTCTCAACACGATCGACACTCAGTAAATCCACTGGACTGGAGTCTCAGAGACGTATTACCAGACGATAATCAACTTGTATCTCCATTCTCCAGCATCCGAGCAACACATCCGTCTGAATCAACCGAGATGCCAGGAAACTCTAATCCACAAAACAACACTAACCAAGATGGATCTCAATCCAGACAGACAAATTTTCGTCTTCCCTATCTGGAAGCTTGGAAAACTATTCCAGAACTTAAGGGTGAGCCCAAAGATGTGCAACATTTTTTCTATATATGTGATAATATTTATGAAGATTACTACGGGGATGGGGATAGTGATGCAGAGTTCATTAGATCAATCAAATATAAAATCAGTAATAGTGTACATGAACAAATTCGCGACGCAACTTTTAACAGTTATGAAGAGTTTAAAAATGAAATTCTAAATCTCTTTGGTCCAGACATAAATTTGGCGGGCGCTTTTCAAAATCTTGAAAGACTTTCACCGAAACATCAAGAAAGTTTAGTGGACTTTGGCAGTCGCGTTGAATCAGCGCAAAAGACATTGAACCATGTACATGCATTATTGCTGAACGGAAATTTACCTACGTCAATCAAAGACGCACATACTGAATTGGCGATTTCAGTTTTTGCTAATGGCATTCGTCATCAAGAAACAAGAATCCTGACGTTAGCGAAACAATTTCGATCTCTGCAATCCGCAATAAATTTCGCGACGAATTATAAAAAACAAAATCCACAATTAGGTCAAAATAATGCCTCGTCATCTCAAGCAAATTCAAATAATTCTCGCAGAGTCACACTGCAAAACTCAAGTAGCTCAAATAATCGCACAATCAACAGAAATGCAATCTTTAACCCAAATCGCTCTTCTAATCAAAACAATTCACTCTCAGGTACAAGCGCCAGACAAAATACAACTCTTAATTCCACTTTTCGTCCAAGAGGTGGTCAATTTGAATCCACACAATTTCATGATAGATCTCGTATAAATCCAGTAATAGATAATGAACAGGATGATGAAGAATTTTCGGGAAACGAAGACGGGTCGGCAATTCAGATGGATGCCGAGTTGTCGACCGAGCAATAGGAATCTTTAATAGTATTCCCGAAGGTTATATTCAGTCTTATTTGCTCAATATTTATCTGGACATTGAGGGTCATATTAAAATGTATAAGCTACTTTGCGACACCGGTTCCCCATTTACATTTTTGAGATTTTCTATCTTGCCCTCCACTACTAAAATTAATAATACAAATTCATTGAAAATAATTGGAATAACTGATTCTGAATCGAAAACCTTAGGGACTACGTTTTTTAAATTGGGAGTAGATCCTAACAAAATGATGACTGATGGAATTGCACAAATCCTTCCAGAATCTTCAAAATTTCCATATGATGGGATTCTTGGTCGAGATTTCTTAGATAAAATGGATGCAGTAATTTTTATTAAAGACAAGCAAGTCCTGTTCAATACCATAAACGTGCTCTTGCCGTTCACTGTTCCCTGCGAACGTTACCATAATGTAGCCTCCACGGCTGCTTCTGAAGACAAGGCTCTCAATCCTAGTGCTCTTGCTCTAGAAAAAGAGTCAATAACGGAAATTACCACTATACAAGGTCAATGTTTCTTGCCTGCACAAACACAAACTTTTGTTCAGGTCACACTTCCTGAAAATAAGCCATTGTTATGTATGACACAAGGATTGGAATGCGGTGTAAATGTTTTTAGCTGTATTGTTCAACCTCGTGAATGCAAGGCAAGAATCCCTATTACGAATACTAATTCTTTTGACAAGACTTTGAAGGATTTCAGTCTTAAATTTCAATCATTGGATATAGAACAGTATCACGTATATGAGATAAGGATCGAACATAATTCCAAATTGAAAATGGAAGATCGACATAAACAAATTTTAGATTCCATAAAAATAGGACGCGAGCTTGCTCCTAGAGAACAAAAACATTTTGAAGATTTTTTGCAGAAGTTTAGTGACGTTTTTTACTTGAAAGGTGATTTTTTATCTTGCGCCTCTGTGGGAGAACATAAGATAATTATTCAGCCTGGAAGTGCCCCGGTAAATGAACGATCATATAAAATACCCATTCATTTAAGACAAGAAGTTAAGAAACAGTTGGATGAGATGTTGCAGAATGGAATTATTAAACATAGCTCAAGTCCATATAATTCACCCCTGCTTCTTGTTCCGAAGAAACCTGACGAGTCAGGTAAGAAGCAGTGGAGAATTGTAATTGACTACCGCAAATTGAATGAAATCTCTGTTCGTGACTCCCATCCACTCGAGGATATCAATAATATTTTAAATCATTTGGGAAATTGTAAATATTTTACAAAAATGGACCTCGCATCAGGATATTATCAGGTTCCTCTTAATGATTCCTGTAGACACACGACTGCATTTAATGCTGCGGGAAGCCATTACGAGTTCACTCGATTACCTCAGGGTATTTCATCCGCCCCCGCGGCCTTTTCTCGTATGATGAATTGTGTTTTAGACGGGTTAAAAGGAGAATCTTGTTATGTATATCTCGATGATATTATCGTGTTTTCCGATACCCTCGAAACGCATTTTTCAAAACTGTCCAAAGTGTTTGAGAGATTGCAAAATTACAAATTAAAAATTAAACCAAGTAAATGCGATTTTTTTTGCAACGAAATAGTGTATTTGGGATACAGTATTTCGGAAAAGGGGTTATCCGTCGATAAAAGTAAAGTAATGGTTGTTGCAGAATTTCCGAGACCTACATGTGTTCGAGAGGTTAAATCCTTTTTGGGATTAGCGTCTTATTACAGACGCTTTATACCCAGTTTTTCAAAAATAGCATATCCTCTAATACGACTTACAGCAAAGAACGTGCCTTTCGAATGGACAATCGAATGTCAAAATTCATTCGAGGAATTAAAAAATAAATTGACTACATATCCCGTGGTTAAATTTCCAGATTTGTCTAAGGAATTTTCTTTAACTACCGATGCTTCGAAATGCGCAATTGGAGCGGTATTATCTCAAGGTGATCACGTGATCGCTTACGGGAGTCGGACGCTCAACAAAGCCGAAATTAACTATGGTACCATAGAAAAGGAGGCTTTGTCAATTTATTATTTTTGTAAGTATTTCAGAGAGTATTTAGTAGGGAGAAAGTTTACCATTTATACGGACCACAAACCCTTAACTTGGATCTTTAGTATTAAAGATCCCTCTCACCGTATTTTACGTTGGCGAATAAAACTTGAGTCTGATTTTGAATTTGAGATTAAGTATAAAGCAGGCAGCACTATCCCTAATGCTGATACTTTAAGTCGCATATCCAACACTCAAGCGACTCCTCAAACTGTAAACGCAGTAACTCGATCTCAGGCCAAGGCCAATCCTTTCATTCAAAAAGGGAAATACGAGGAATTTGATGAGGATTTTAAATCCTTTATTGAGAATGATCATCCAGGACTGAGTGATGTTTTTGTTGAGGTTGAGGATAAATGTATTTCGAACGATATTAAAGGTAATCTATTTCTTTTGATTCCGGAAACAAGCGATCCTTCGGATTATCCTTTCATCGAATCGAAAGAAATACGAAATATTATTGAGAACTCCCCTATAAAATCCATCAGCAGTTTACAAACGCAAAACACATTTTTCATTTTAATGAAAATTCCTCTAATTAACAACGTTCAGTACTTTAATATTTTTCAATTTTTCAAAATATTAAGGGAATACTGTGAACGACACAATATTAACAGTCTAATTTTTGACAAGGCAAATTTATGTCAAGGGAAATACGAATTTTGTTTAATTAAGAAAATTATAAATTACGTTTTTAACGATTCAGACATTATTTTGGAAATTTTTCTAAATAAAATTGAACGATTAACTGATTTGGAAGAAATAGAAAAAGTAATTAAGGAGCATCATGACACGTCTCTAGGTGGTCATCGCGGAGTAACATCTACTTATCAGCGAATTAAAGAAAAGTTTTGGTTTAAAAATATGCGGAGAGTTATTGGTCGATATATAAGTAGATGCGAGATTTGCCAGAAGAGCAAGATCTTCCAAGCAACAAAAATGCCTATGGCATTAACGACAAATTCCACTTCCCCTTTTTATAAGGTGACTTTAGATGTAGTAGGGCCTTTGCAGATGTCTTCTATGGGCAACAAGTATATTCTTACAATTCAATGCGATCTTACTAAATATTTAGTAGCCATTCCCATGGGGGACCAAACTGCTACTACCATCGCTAATGCTTTCTTGAATTACTTTGTCTGTATTTTCGGGACGCCAATTATTGTATGCTCAGACCAAGGAACTCCCTTCCTCTCAGAAGTTTTTAAACAAGTATGTAAAATGCTTAAGATTACGAAGATTCAATCTACTCCGTATCATCCCGAGACTAACGGGGCTCTTGAACGATTTCACAGAACTCTCGGAGATTATCTGAGATGTTTCGTTCAGGAATGCCCTTCGGAATGGGATTTGTGGATTCCTCGAGCTATTGCGTCTTATAATTCAGCGGTACACTCGGCACATGGATTCTCTCCACATGAACTTATTTTTGGGACAAAATTTGAATTCCCATCAATGACAGCGCGCAAGGATGAACCTGCGTATACGTTTAATGATTACATTTTTGACTTGAAAGTGAAACTCAAAAAAATTCAGAATCTTGCGTTACAGAAACTAAAGAAGCAGAAAATCCACTCAAAAAATCACTATGATAAGAATATAAACGCCGAAAGTTTTGATATAGGAGACAAGGTCTTTTTGTTAAACAAATCTCCATCTAAACCAGGAGAATCATCAAAGTTTTTGCCAAAAAGAAGAGGACCCTACATAGTCACTGATGTCTTATCGCCTTTAAATACTAGAATTTTAGTCGGGAAGAAATTTAAAACCGTGCATAATAATTTATTGAGGAAGTTTGTGGAGTAAAATTTATAGAAATTTCTTTTCTGCAGGGTTTGTTTTCGTTTTGACAATTTTCTTGTCATTGTTTCTTCTGACAAATGCGGAGCGACCTTACGAAATCGTGCCACTGCCAAAGGACGTTAATTTTCACGTGCACTCCCTGGGGAAATTATTAATAAGTCACTCAAAATGGACTGTTATAGTTGCGTGCGATACTCAACCTTTAAGTGATGGTATTTCAATTATGTCTGAACATGTTAAAAGATTCGAAGATTTATGTGAAACACTGAAAATTAATCCATTTTTAAAAAATTCAAAAAAATTTAAAATAGAGGACATGCCTTGTAGATCCAGTAAAATTAAAATGAATATAAGAATTAGACAACTGAATAATACAAATCTGATGATAAAAGGAATCATGAAGTTACATCGTCCTCGAAGAGATAAAAGAGGACTTATAAATGTTGTTGGAGATGTATCAAAATTTTTATTCGGAACTATGAATCAAAACGATTATGATGAAATACAAAGTGTCATGGAAAATTTTCGAAATAATTCTAATACTTTGATCAGAAAAACAAATATGCAATTATCTATTGTAAAATCCATGCTCAGTGAACTTAATAGAACCGAAGAAGCTATAGACACTGCTGTACTCCAAGTTCATGATAGTTTGAAGAAAATAGATTCTCAATTTAATTTTCAAAACATAATGAATGATCTGTACGATCTTGGAGAGACTGTATTGTTGGACATGCAACAGTTGGAACATGAACAACAACAAATTTTGGCGGTATTACATGCTGCAACATTTGGTCATGTTCATCCGTTCTTTCTACCTCCTAATGATTTTTTAAATGAAATAAAATCTATTTCACTTGTATTGCCTAAAGACGTTTTAATTCCGTTTGATAACGATGTAGCACCCTTATACGAAGTCTCAAGCCTTTCCTTCTATTCTCTAAATGCCAAATTAGTTGGAGTGATCAAAATTCCCTTGTGTGTCAATAATGAATTTACTTTATTCCAAATTTCGCCTATTCCTTTCTTAAATGGGGAGGGATATGAACTGATCCATATCGATTTTCCAGCTGTTGCTATTGATAAAAGTAGAGACAATTATCTTGCATTAACTGAAAATGATTTATCAAAATGTAATATTATTGAAACTTTACATATGTGTTCTTCCAGAATTCTATATAAGGTGGGAAGGCACACTTGTGAAAGTGAAATCATTTTACAAGATGAAACTTCACATTGTCGTAAATTGAAAATTGATCTTTCAGAAAACATTTGGATTGAAATCGATAACGCAACATTTGTATATGTCCAAAAAGTTCCAAGAAAAATCATAATCAATTGTTTAAATAAACAATTTGAAGAAAACATTAATAAACGTGGTGTTTTAAAATTTAACACTGAATGTAAACTAAACAATGATCATTTGTCACTATATTCTGGATTGTCAGTTTATTCTAATTTATCTCGGAAAGTAGAAGTATTCATGAGTAATTTCAGAAGCTTAAATATTTCGAACATTAAAACTGAATCAAAAAAGGATATTTTGTTGAGCAGTAGGAAGGAATTAAAAGACCTTTTTGAAAAAGTCCATATCGCAGAAGGTTTAGAATATAGTGATCAAATGACAAAACACCATGTATATCATTATATTATTTATATAACTATTATCATTGGGGTATTACTTTTTATTCTTTATAAATATTGGAATAGCTGTAAGAACTTTAAAATTAAGAAAAATACCACTGTTTAATTAAGGGGGGAGGAATGTGGCGAATCGCCTATATTGTTTAATAAGCATAATTATTGTATATCATATTATTGATTATCGAGTCAATGAGTCAGTGTCGCTTTGTACTTCAACGGAGTAACAACAATAAAGAAGCTAGTGCAAGTGTAACCAGGACTTTTAATCTAACAATAAATTTAGTACTTCATTTTTATTTGTATATTTTTAATGCTTTAGTTTCTTGTACTTAAAAAATTTTAGTACTGTATTTATCAAGAAAAAAATCCCTGTCCAACTTGTACCGGCGAATTGTCCAACTTATAACACTATGTCCAAATTGTATCACTTTACCCTGTTGATTTAAAAAAAACAGAGACTTCGAAAAAATCGTATAAGTAGCAAAAAACAGCTAACTTATAAAACGAAAACTTTTAATTATTTATAGAAATTACCAAATACCTAAGCTAACCCTATATCAGCTGTTTGGCGTAATGCTAAAGTAATTTTAAAGTTGGACTTTGATACTTTGATAATTAAGTAATAATTTAGTAATTACAGTAGAGTCCCGCTATAGGCCATCGTTCTATAGTCCACAATTTAACGACCGTTGATTTCAAAACACTGATTTTGAGTTAGGTTATGTTTTTCAGTACGCGACATGCAATTTTTTCATAATCATTTTAATATTTTTGGCAATCTTTATTGAGTAGTTGTGATAATTGTGATCCATAATGGAGAGCGAGGACAAGTATCACAATCGCAAAGAAAGTGGAAATCGTCGAGCAATTTCAATACTAAATGTCGTTGATAATTTTAAAAAATGACATGGACTATAGTGCGACCTAAGTGTCAAATCTGGAACCAAATATGGACTATAGCGAGACTCTACTGTATGCGATTCTAGAGTACTATCTCAAACAATCCCAAGTCTAAAATAGTTTGGTCAGAATTCCGCATTGTGTGAAATTTTATATAATATTTTATACCCTACCTAGGGTACAATGGTAATTTGGAATCACTTCCAATTTGGAATTTTGAGATTTCTTCACTGTTTTAGATGGGCCAAATAAAAATAGAAAAATCTCAAAAAAATCAGAATCCCATTTAAAATAGAGAGAAAGTCTCAAAATTCCAAATTAGAAATGATTCCAGATTATTCCATTTTAACCTTTGCAAATAGAAAAAGTTTAAAAGAAGTGGGCTTTAAGAACTATAATCCTTTTACTGTCTTATTTTTACAAAAAAAAAATAGAAAATGAGTAACCCATAAAAAATACCTTTTATTACTCGAATTCTCTATTATATACCTAGGATCATTATCAAAACGTTAAATTGATTTAAACCTACAAATACCTCGATACTTATTTTAGTTAGCTAAGATTTGAAGCTAAGCTTTTTAATTAAATTTTATTATTTTATTCCTCATATTAGGCGTACTTATCAAAAACCACGGGCTTTGAATATGGGAGACCGGGGAGGTTTGGGACAGGGGTAGTGTGGGACAAGGCGATTTTTTCATTATTTTTTTTTAATAAATGGGATTTAACCACTACTCAATCGTAGGCAATATTGAGATGTATCTTAACTAAAAGAATGGATATCCTCAGTTTTATAGTTTTAATTCTATGAACACTTTCTTAAAAATTGATAAAAATTGTATATTTTGATTTCTCAGTTTTGCTCTTTGTATTTTATATCAGCGATATATAATCAAAACTTTTTTATCTCATTAGGTAGCAGTGTAATCTGGGAACATATTTTTATAAAAGTTTCGGAGATTATACGCTCTTGTTTTTTACATAAAGGTTTTAAATACCAAAACTACCCGCGGGAATGTTTGGGACACCTGAACGGGGATGAATGGGACGCTGATTTTCGACAATATTGTAGGTGGTGTGCAATTGTTTATTGTCAAAACGAAGAATAATGCCCAGTTTCTACTGAAAATCTCCCTCTTGTGCAAACTTTACCAGTGGAGCAGATTTTTCTAACTACAGAGACAATTAAATCATCAATGTCTTGGGAATCAATAATTTCTTCTCAGAGGGGCTTCGATCTTAGCTTAATCTCGTTAAAAACTATTTTCTCAAAAATTTCTCGAGCAATATCCTCTACTATTCTCAAAAGTTCTCCAGAAAAGGCAAGGCAAGAGCTAATTCAGAGAAATAAGAAAAAATATGTACCATGCAGTTGTCGTAAAATCAAATAGGAATCCGCCAATGAGTTCAAAATTAAAAGTGTTAAGAGAATCTACTCGCCTGAGGAATTTGATGATCATGATTGCAATATTTAGAATAAAAAAAGGTAAGGAAAGGTAAATGGAAAATAAGAAGAAAATACTTTAAATAATCGATTGACAATAAATGACTCTACTGGACAAATAAAAGTGATATTCATTTCTAAGTATGAAATTAAAGATGAAACATTTTTATTTCTATCAGAAATATTTTTAATCTAGTATTTAAAATTAATTAACGTTCTCCAATAATGCAAATTATGCGAGAAAAAATGCGTCCCAAACATCCTCTTTTGCGTCCCATACTGCCCCAAATCGGGGAGGTTTGGGACAAAGCGTCAAGTTAAATGTTTTATCTTCTCCAAGAAAACTCAACCGTTTTCCAAGTTCTATCGAGTATTCTTTATAAAGTCAATACCCATAAGCAGGGGCATGACGTTTCCTATGTTTCCCATATGTTTGTAGCGTGCCGAAAAAACTTTTGAGTTTATTAGCTGTTTTCTGTCATTGTAGAGTGAATTAGCAAATAATACTAATACAAAATAAAAGCCAATTTAATAACGAAAAGGCAACCGAAAACCCCAAATTGGCAACCTACGTAGTTTTGGAGATATCTTGTGAAATATGTACGAAAACAGGAAAAAATTTACACTGAAACTGGTCGCATTTTTCAGAGCTAATGTCACCCCCCTGCCCATAAGTATCCTGTATACCGCATAAAATTATGATACACTATCGTGATTTTTTGTAATAGTGTCTCAAAGTCAAAACATGAAAAAGTGTCCCAAACATCCCCGGTCTCCCCTATATCATCAAAACGTCACTACCGAAGTGTCCCGTATTACTGAATGCACGATATTAGCCTATAAAGAGGTCGAGCGAACGTCTTTAATGCTACAATAGCAGTATAGGGGAAAGTACTCTCCCTTCGACATGCCTTCGAATAATGTGAATTTCCTTTTATTTTTCCTAAGAGACTTACAAATTTCTATTAAATATTAGTTAGCTTATCATCAATTATTGATAATTACCTGATAATCATATGTAAATCACTTTGGAAAAATAAAAGAAATTGATATTATTCGAAGACATGAGCGTTCGAAGGAAGAGTACTTTCCCCTAACTAAAATTTTACGACTTTGAAGCAATAAAAATGAATGTAAATTTATTGTTAAAGTACCAACCTCACGGTAACTGTTAATTATGACGTAGAGTCATTCGAGAAGAGATCGACCACCTTTTTGGGCGTGGTTTTTACGTAATCACACCTATTTGTATTGAATATTACGGACACGTTATTAACGCAAAGAAAAACTAATCTCACTGGTTTGTTATTTAAAGACTAAGATATCAGTAGTAGAAAAGCCTAAAAAAAAAATAATCAGTCTAGAATGTTCTGGCATGAGTTATAGGGACAAACAAAAAATGTACAAACGAGAGAGATATTCGAGCTTTCAAGCTCATTAAATTAGTATCTAAAACCTCTTATTAAATATAGATTATACTATACAAAATAATTTAAGATTAACCCTCAATTACGCTGATCTTGCTCTCAAGTGGCAGTTTTTGTGATTGATTAACAACAGTCTCACATTTATTGCCGCTAAATGTTGGTCACTCTTCTAGGTCGAGAAAATTACTATTTGCCCTGCGACATTTGATGGAAAAACATGCGTAATATTCACACTTGTGTATAGTATCGCTAGTGGCTTCTTATCAGATGCCATGGAAGTTAATAAGGTGAACAAAAAAAAGAGAGAGTCTTGTGGGTGGAATTTGAGGAAAGGTCCATAAGTAACTCGCAGTGGACAATTCAGAATTCCTCCTGGCTTGACACAAACGGGAAACAATTACAAACACGACAAATGAACATATTTTCCATTCTCGCCCCCATTTTCCCCCTTGGTCATCCACCAAAAAAAAATACCCAGATATGTGGGGATTTGCATGAAGAAACACTTTGGGTTTTTCCTCTTCAACTCCTGCCAATTTTATTTGCATAATTAAGCCCCTACAAGTGGGTAAACCTTTTTTTAGCATCTTCAGAAGAATTAAAAAGAGACGCCAGACCAACCCCCTAAAAAAAGTCACCCAATTAGCAATTCAATTGTATATATGGCTGGCGCGTGGCCCAAAAGGTGAAAGGCTAAAATGCTAATTGTTGGCGTCTCTCAGAATTTTCTGGTTCTTTTGAAAGCGAAATTTACACAAAAGCCGTTGCCCTCTTATCATCTCACACAAATCTTTCTCCGTCGCTTTTTATATGGCCACTCTTTGGAAGGAAAATTCTTAGGAGGATTTATGGCCACTATAATTGAGTTTACGCGAAGAAAGCTCTTCAACATTTCGCGTGAAGACAGAACTTTCTAGTGATGGCTTCCTCTTCACGCTATGTGTACGTATAATGTTAAAGTTCAAGAGTTCAAGGCAAAACTTAAACTTTTTTTTTGATATTTAATTGAATAGCCAATTTGAAGAAAAAACCGAGGAATATTAGATGAATTTGTTGAACTGAATAAAAACAAATTGATCTAAACCAGGTCAAAAATCGTGTTTAATTTTCACTAAGTCAGACGTGACCTAATCATCTCTCGACATTCATAAGAATTTCAAGTTATTTTTGTTGACGACTAAGATCAGTTAAATAAAATTTCTATTGAAATTAATGTACGGAAGCAGTTAAAATTTTTTGATGATTTTAACAAATTCAGGGGAGAGTGGTGGTTCATTATACGTATATCACCGTTTTTTTACAATTCTTAAAATTAAAAATCTTATTGCTTTATTTTAGGGTATTAGTTGTTCTATCTTCGTAATAGCGTTAATTCGTAAACAGTTTATATTAACAATATTCATAAACAGAGTTTTATAAACAGTCTAAAATGGTAATTGATTTCGGATTTCTAGTGATCCCATATTAGTCAATACACCTTAAAGATCCTGTTTTTATTGTTGTAAAAAGTTCTTAAGCATGCCAAGACTTATCGGCAGGTGATAAACAGACCTGTAACTCACTATTTACTATGTCTGTTTCGGCTCCAAACAGCTGAAAAGCCGAAGCTAGAGGAAGAGAATAATCCGAATCCCGTCAGATTATTCACTTGCTCTGGTGAAAACTTTCTGGGGAATTCTTCCACTGTTTGGACTGACTCTGTGCTGTTTTCACGGCCTCTAGTAACGGCTCTTTCGAGCCACTGGGCTTAAGGCCGTAATGGTCCCTTGTGTAGGCTACCCCAGGGGTGCCTCGAGAGAGTTTTAACCAAGGTTCTATCGCATTTTCTATAGAGAGTGAGCCAACATTTTCTATAGAGAGTGAGAAAAAATTTTTAAGAATAATTTACAAAAAAATCTCAAGAAGTTTTTGAAAAGTAATGGTGATGTATGATAAGTAGACGTTACACGTTTCCCAATGATTTAAAAATTCTAAATTGACCCACTGAGGAAGACCCATACCAAGGTTGAAAGCTTTGGAGCAAAATTTTGAGTTTTTGATTGAGGAAAAAGCTGCCCCTGACGAACACCGGAAGATCTGAATCCAATATAATCCGTCAGATACCCCACCTATAGAATATCACGATCCGGCACCAAAGATGACTTGTTTTGTATACTTCGTGAAATGACTCGGATTAACCAAAACTAAAATCCGTGTATTAGTTAAACTATTCGTTTCTAATTGAAATGACAGGACATTCCTAGTAGTAAAAGTATCTAAAAATAGTGTAGTAGTCCTTAAATCCTTTAAGGATAAGTCATTGACTTAAAAAGTAGGGGTAACGAAAACCCTTGTAAAGTCTTGGTGAACCCAAAACTGTCCAATTTTTGTGTTCAATTATTCGTATCTTTTTTAGGATGTGAGAACATATGATGAATATCCTGTTGATTTAACTATTCAAAAGTACTCGGATATGAATTAAAACCCATTATCATTCCTCAAAGATTAAAAAATCCTAATTTGAACATTATTTGTATGAACGTGCATGTTCATCTTGAACAATGTCTGTTGTTTAGGTGATCATGCAGACTAAACTGCGTCGATCGATCAGTGAATGAAAGCTGACCAGCACCGATCATGGAAACGACACCAGTCGATTATGGAACTTGATCAGTCGATTATGGGGACGGGGACTAAAGGGCGCCAATTAGCAAATCATGAAAACTGAACGAGGGCGATCAGTAGATCATGGAAACTGAATGGCCTCGATCAATCGATATTGATCGATTGATCGATGATTTATTGCGATGATAAAAACAAATTTAGCAATAACTGGTTTTGCAGGATAAACCTAAGTGTGGACTTCGCTGAAATGCGGGCCCTTCACTTCTTTCAGCCAACACTACGTTCACTTCTCCCTCCAGCCTCCAGAAAAAGTTGGAACAATCGTCATCAATTTGGAGTGATTAACCAGTGTTCTGTCCTTTGTCTTCAAAATTCATTTCTGAAACCAGTTCTTCCACTTCTACCTTATCTAATCGGATGTCCCGTCAAATGCCCTGTACTTGGAGAATCTGCTGTACGTCTTTCTTTTCATCTGTTACCAACTATGCTTTTAACTGACTGCAACTATTCTTTTTTTTAATGCTCATAAAATTATTGTTCCCATAAATTAAGGAATGGGTTGAATCCTTTTCAATCAAGATATATCACCGACAAGGCGGTAAAAATGAGCATCCTTGATAAAACTTGTTTTTTTTTAATCACTTTTTTCAAGATTTTAATTTATCACTTGAATTTATTAATGTACTTTTAATTTCTCAAAGCAGAATATTACTTTTTGGTAACTATTAAACTTTTTCACTGACTAACGGAACTTTCTGGAGGTATACCGCCTCCCAGGCAATTAAAACTCTTGGTCCCAACATCAAGGAATGGGTTCAATCCTATTCTACAAGGATACCACATACCACCGATAAGGTGGTAGAAGCTAGCATCCTTGGTAATGCTTTAAGTTTTCTCACTTTTTTCTTGAACTTCGCTCACTTTATTCTTGAGTTTCTGGAGAAGCACAGCCCGCTCTCCTGGGCGACCTCTCTACTCGATTTCGAGAGAAAGAAAGGTCATGGAAACTGATCAATTGATAATTGAAAAGGAAATGGAGGGCGTCTTTCAGTCGATCATGTAAGCTAAACGACTGACGGTGATCAATCGATCATGAAAACTTAATGGCGCTGATCAGCTCATCATGGAAACCGAACGACACTAATTAGACAATAATTAAGCTCCAATTAGCTGATCATAAAGACTGATCGGCACCGATCAGCCGATCTAACACTCATATAGCAAATTCAATTATAAAAACAACAACTAAATTTTTCCAAGTCATTTAGAGCTTGCCTAATGAAGATCTTTTTTTTCTTCCAGCTCCTGCTCCTCCGGATGGATTTGCTGTGATAGCTTGGCTCCATGGAGGAGATTTCTCCTCTGGCAGTGCCACTGAACTCAATCCCTTCCAACTAGTTCTCAAGCAGAAGGTCATTGTGGTGTCCATTGCCTTTCGTTTGGGCATTTTTGGCTTCCTAACAACAGCAGATGGTGAGGCCCCAGGAAACTTTGGTCTTATGGACCAATCTGCTGCCCTTTTGTGGGTCAAACGCAATATAAAACATTTTGGCGGAAATGAAAATACAATCACAGCAATGGGACACGGTGCTGGCGCAATCAGTGTTGGTCTGCATTTGATTTCTGGGGATTGGTCAGAGGGACTGTTCACTAGGGCTGTGATGATGTCAGGGAGTCCTCTGTTGGACACAAATGTACGCGAAGCCAAGAGCTATATGTCTGCTCTGGATAGGACAGCAAAGACTTTTGGATGTTTCCGGAGACCAACTTCAAAGCTACTGAATTGCCTGAGAAATGTACCGGCACAGATCTTGGCGGACAGTGGACCTGTGACAGATTGGGGTCCAGTGGTGGATGATGGATTGAGTAATACAACAACTCCCTTTATTCCGGACACACCCAAGGCTCTTGTGGAGCGTGGACAGATCAGACAGATGCCTCTGCTGATTGGATTCACAGACATGGAGGAAGTGCTAGAGCTTGCTGTTGGTGATATTCTGACTGAAGGGATCTCATCGGAGATGTATGATACTCTTCTAGGGGATATGGTGTTAAATGAACTCTCTCAATTTGAGTCTAATGATACTTGTGTGGGTAACAATCAGATTGTGATTGATGCAGTGAATTTTGTGTACAAGCCCTATCCTCCAACAATGGAACCTACCATCCTCCGAAAGCGTTTTATCGATTTTAGCACAGAGAAGAAATTTGCAGCTCCAGCAATTCAATTAGCGGCTGCCATGAGTCTCAAGAAAGGCGATGTCTATGCCTACAGATTTGACATGAAAGCCCGATCTCCGGGTGTACTTGAAGGAGTCCCAGATTGGGTTGGCGTCCCTCATGGTTTTGATTCTCTATTTGTCTGGGGTCTGCCCTACTGGGCTCAGTTGCCGTCTGGTGCACAATGGGACCGGGCTGATAAACAAATTGCCGAGATCATCATGACTCTGTGGGCAAATTTTGCTAAATTTGGTAATCCCACAGAGATGGGAGTGTACATAAAATGGGAAAAGTTCACAGCTGACTCCCCTGGGATTCTAATTGTAGACAGAGCTTTCAATATGAGCGATCGGTCAAACATGAACTATGGCTCAGTACAATTCTGGAATGAATACTACCCCAAAGTAGTTACATTCGCCAGTCAGTGCTGCAATTCAACTAGTTTAGCCACTTCTATACGTCTCTATCCACCAGGAGAGACTAGAAACCTACTCTTTGTTCATTGTTTCATCATCCTGACGACGCTTATTATATGGACGTAATGAGAGGCCCTCAGAGGATGTGTATAAATAGCAATCAAAAGTTCAATGATGAGATAGGTGAGATAAATCACCCATTTCCAAAAAGGTTTTCTCTCTTGACTCTCTAACTTCTCTACATAGCATAGATGAAATTAAATATCATATCATGTATTTGGAAACTCGATGGTTTTGAATTTAAACTATCTGTGATAACGTTTTGTAAGCTTTGTAGAATGATTTCTAAGGTAATAACCCTCCAATTTTCTATATTAGGAATATAGCAACAAGTTATTTGGGGATACCCTTAAAAATTGATTTTTAAGTCTTTAAGGACGATTGGGTCACCGGTGACCCAAAACTGAAAATTTTCCTACGGCCTTCTAAAGCTATGTTTTGTTCTAAAAAGTCAGAAAAAGTGATTTTTTCAGTGCACCAATTTTTGACCTTCTCGTCCTTAAAGTTAAAAAGTTCAAAATTAATTAGTCAAAGTTAAAAATTAATTGTAGTCTTAAAAGAAAGCTGAAGAATTTTAATTTCAAGGAAAAATTTTGCTGTTCTGTTCGTTCTTGATTCTGTTATGGACTGAGAGCCTGAATGATTAAATTGTATCGTATTTGGAATCATGACGATCCGTATTTGCCCTTTCCAAAATTGTTATTCGTCAAAGAATGACTTTGATTTTCCGTTTTCATATCCGCGATGGAAATATTGTTTCTTTTACAATCCGTCTACAAATTGGCAACAAACCGATTTTGAAATTGTTATACTTTAAAGCAATTTTAGGATAATTTTTATAAGTACCGTAATGCCCTAGACACACTTACGACTTAAGCCAAGAAACGACTTAGTGGAAAATGATGGAAATGTAGTTTGACTATTACGCTAAGCCGTCTCTCGGCTAATCCTTTTAGGTCTGTCTAGGCCCTTAGATATTTTTGCTCAATCTAAAATAGAGAACACTATATTAGATGATCGCATAAGTTCGTGTCCGATTTTCATTGGCGAATTCGAAGTATATCTCATGGCTAAACTCACAATTCTTATTTACTTTCTTTAAAAAAAAAGGATCCCAAAAATTTCTAGCCCTATTTTTAAAATCAAGATGAGGGCTCTAATTTTAACCCTAGAGAGGGATAAAATCAAGTATTTATTTCTAAAAACTGTTTCCAAATATTTTTTATATTTTCAGACTTTACAAAATCTATCTGATTTTATCTCAAATTAATCCTATTATGGATAGATTTAGGATTTTAGTAGTAGGAATCTCTAAAAATTAGAGAATGAAGCCCAAAATATCCGTGATATAATTGATTTTTAAAGATCACTTTTTCAATTAAAAGTTCTGTGTATTTAAATAGGTCGATTTGTTTCTTAGAGATTTCTTTTTCAAAACAAGTAATAAAAACGTGCATTATGAAGCATGTATATCTGCGATCTTCGGAAAGGGATCTACGTTAGAACTTAACAAAAAAAAAAGGATTGCAATTTTATACAAAAAGCGTTCCATATTTTGGGAAATTCTCGAACTCGTGACGTCTATGCTATTTCAAAAATACTTTCGCATCGTTTACCATTGATTTGTACCGATTTAAAAATCAAAAAATCGCATAAAATTGCATATGCGTAACACTAATGATATTCAAATAAAAATTACTCATCAATTTATAGTCGGTTCAAGCAATTGAATTCGGTTCAGAATTGTAAGAAAATCGAAAATTTCTCCAATGAACCCAAGCATGATAGGGGAGACTGGGGCAAAAAGTCACAAATCGAAAAATTCAAAATTCAATATCTTCCAAGGTAAAAAAGATAGCGGCTCAGTTTTTTCTATAGATAGCCTCCATCTCCATAGACCTTCTTCAATGTCGTAAGTTTCTTAGAATTCGAACAAGTAATTTAGAAAATAAAAAATATCGAAGTGTTTAGCCTATTTTTGAAATATTTTCCGTGCAGAAGATAACAATTACCTACTTATTTCCCAAAATTGATGCACTGGTGAATATTTTCTAAATAATTTGGATTTTTTGAATATGAATCTACTATCTATTTTAGAATTTCACAAAACTTCTTTTCTCCAGAAATCCTTTTATTAAAAATGGCCACTTGGGGTAAAAAGTAACAAAAGGTATAGAGCAAAAAGTAACAAAAAAGCGAAGCAATTTCTGATGTCTCACGGCGAAAAGAAACGTCATTACCATGTCTCGCCGCTTGTTGTTTGCATTGGTCAAACGATTTGCAGTCTTTTGTGTGTTTTTTTTTCTAAAATAGCTTGAAAAGCGCCTTTCTCTTTTTCTCACTTTTCTCGCAGAGAAAACGGTGTTTTACAAAGGTGTACATGAATAAATTTTCTAGGAAAATATGTCCTCTAGGTATTTTTTCATATTTACGGAAGCCTGTAATGAAGCGAATCAAAAAGTAATAATACCCAATGTCTGGTACTATTTGCCCCAAAATTTTTGAGAATGGTCATAAAATTACCTTTTAGAAAACAGCTCGATAAACATATTTCCTTACAAAATAGAGTAAAATTACTTTCATAAAGTTGTAGAGCGGTAAATTTCCTATAAAACTGCGCTAATTAGAAATTTTTAGAGCGCTCGAGTAGCTTGTAAAAAAATAAAATATCCGTTTTGTGACTTTTTGCCCCAGTCTTCCCTACCATTTTGTGGAGGAACAGGCTCTTTAGAGCTTTTTAAATTTTTGACCTTAAAGACCTGTAATTCGGAATGATTTAACGGTATTTTCGTATATGGAGGAAATATACGTTAAGGCAACCGCTATAAAATAATATATCGAGAAGTGAAAAAATGAAGAAGGTTACTGAGAGGTCACAAATTGGTATCACGAAGTTTGGATACATTTCCAAGCTCAATATTGAATATTTTGTCTTTCGAATAAAAGGCACTGCACGTATCAATACAGAATCTTTAATTTTATGAAGAATAATGAAGAATATATTTTTGAAAAAAAAAACTATTTAAAAAATTAATTGTCAAAGTTTATCCTTAGATAGGACACGAACTTATGTAATGAAAAACATCCATTATAAGTATTATAAAAATTTCTCAATTTTTCGATATCTCCATATTACCAGATGTTTTCTATAGGAGGGTAAGGGCCTTGACAGACCTGAAGATTAGCCGAGAGACGGCTTAGCGTAATTATATTCGAAATAATGGTTAAACTGCATTTCCATAATTTTCCACTAAGTCGTCTCTCGGCTTAAGTCGTAAGTGTGTCTAGGACATAGGGGAAACTGGGGCACCACCAAACACGGGGTTGCATCAATCACTCCGATTTTTTAATCAGATATTCGACTTCAGAGGACAAGGCTTATAAAAATTTATAGGCATTATAGGGATGCTTGTCCACTGAAGAAATGGTCGATATACTCCAAGTAGTTTAGAACTAAAAATTAGGGTTTGGTGGTACCCCAGCTTCCCCTAAGGCTGAGTCATATTTGTATAACGTTTTTCTTTAATTTTTGGTTTAAATTATCTTTAGAAGTTTCAAAAAGATAGTTATAATAAGGTTTGTTTAATTTGTAATAAAAAACGTCCCTATATTTCAAAATGTTAATTTGTCTATAAGTAAAAGGAACACTTTTTCAAATTGTTATTGCAGAAAAATTAAGCATTAACTATTTTTCTCCAATTAATAAAGGTGTTTTCATGGTAAATCATTTTTCAACCGGTGACTTTTATGTGCTGTATTTAACCAATTTATTTCCTTCTTCCGCCAGGAGGTTATTTCCCTCATAATAAGAGAGAGAAAAAATTAACAAGAGAGTCAAGAGAGAAGTCCATCTTATAAAATTTTTCTTGCACATTTCTTAGTAAATAAAAAAAAGTGGTGTAAAGGGTGTAAAATTATTTTTGTTCCCTAGTGCAATAAAATGAGAGAGTCCGTGTAAAAAATATCAGTGAGAAATCCAATAAAAAAGAGTTTATCTATTTGAAAAAAAAAGAGAGAACAAAAGTTCTTCCTTGGTTTTTTTTCTTATGCTGCAATGGAAATCCCTCCCTGGATGGGAAATTCCTCAGGGAGCTCAATCGCTCTCGTCATCAGCGGTGTTCTAAGTGTCTCATTTGCATTTTGAGGCACGCACATGATTGTGTCATTTGCTTTGGGGATATTTTGCAGAAGAGTGGGAGGTTTGAGGGGTGAAAGTGAGTGATCGATTTGCGCGGAAAAACCAAGCTTAAACGTTTCAAAAAAAATGTACTAGGAAATTGAAAAACAGACAGCAAATTAATCCTCTCGATTGTGCAAATTTCTACTGGAAATTTTAAATTAAAAACTCCTTTGTCGCAACTTTCCAAATAAAACCCCTGGAAATCCTTTGGGTGGCCTCAACTCCTTCTACGTAGATAAAATTTATTGATAATTATGCAGTGATTATACAATGGTTGGGAAAGCGCGTGAGTTACATATGTGCAAATCGATCTTACAACAAGGGTGAGCATCCAATTGAGATTGTCAGACGAAGAAATTTATTGTCTTGATTTGAACAAGTGGAATTTTATCGCAAATGACTCGAATTGGAGTTACAATTCATTGATTTTTCCATCAATTTCCCATGAGACCTTCTCTAAGATTTTCCTTGTTTTTCAGTGATTCACTAAATCACTCATTATTATTTAAAATAGACTTTTGATATTTCAGTCAGGAAGCTTTATTATAAAAATTAATTGCAATATTTTGCGATTTAGTGTAAATTATTAATTTCTTAATTTTGTTGAATTCTGCATGATGAATCCATACAGCGAAGGGTGCAGGCAAATGTTACACAGCACTAATTCTTCGCAACTTTTAAGAATACTCTCCTCCGAATTCTGAGATAAATCTTTAGATCCGTCACCGACCGGACCTTAAATTTGTATTCAGATTCGTATTTTCCGATATATTTTTAATCTTCCCATAGAGAAAAATTTAAAGTAGGAGAAATTGGGGCAGTAGTAAACACGGAGAAGTTGTAAACACTGCAATGTTTTTAATTAAATTTCAAAGAACAACCCAAGAAGCAAAATAGCTGCCTTATAGAACCAAGTATTAAACAAGTCTTTTACTGCACTTTTAAAAGACTTAAAGTGAGAATGTTCTGTCAAAATTCCTATAGAAGCGTCTAAGAACCGTAAGAGTGTGCCACTTTACTTATAGGAATCTCAGTGATGGAACCAAGAGCGTTATAAGCAAGTAAAAAGATTTTTGGTTCTATAGTGCCTTACTTAAAGAATTCTACAAGACTAGATTAAGAAGAAATTGTTTCTTAGGAAGGCTTATAAGAATTTATAGAAAGTAGGGATCCTTGTTCTCTAAACAAATAATCAATATAAGTCCAAATATTGTAAAGACAAAAAATCATGCTTACAATTACCCCTTGTTTACTACTGCTCCAGTTTCCAGGTTGCTCCTAAGAAGAGAATATAATGGTTAGAGGGGTCCAGATGAAAATCTCGAAAGCCAAAATCCTGAATGGGTAAAATACCGAAACACATTATTCTAGAATTCATACTGCGTATAATTTTGTCCTTTTCAGGATTATAACCATTTGGGATTTTGGTTTCTCGGAATTTTGGTTATTCAGGATTTTGGTCTATTCGGATTTTTGGCTTTTCGGAATTTCGACCCATTCGGGATTTTGGCTTACAGGATTTCAACCCATTTGAAGATATCCCAGATCAGATTCTCCAAATGCAGTCAATTTAACGAGACAGCAAATTAAATTCGGAAATGAATTTTGAAGATAAAGGGAATCATTCCAAATTGATAACGACTGATGTACTTTTTTTCTGGAGGTTATCCGGTGAATTAAAATGCAACAGGGACTCAAAGCATGCAGGGTTCGCAATCACTTATAACCCCATCTCTTTTTATGTCATTTGAATTAAAGAAAAATTAATTCTTGTATTGTGCAAAAAATACGTTAAGTAAACTATCTAGGGTAAATGTCCTAATTCAAAACCATTTTCAGACGCTTTAACTTTGACAGAAAATTGAACACATAAAGTTCATATTTTTTTTCTTAAGAGAATTACATAAATTTGCTCCTTGACTCTTCTAGAATGTTACTGTTTAGTGAAAATTCTTTAGATATAATTTGAAAACTTCTTAAATACAAGAAAAATACACGAGTGTTAAATACTTCTATTGGAGACAAATTAATCCAAATGGAGACAAGGGAAAGTTTCTAATTGGAGATAAACAGTGTAAGTGAAACCGCGACGAAAGGCTTCCAAAACCGTATTGAGTTGCTCTTGAGTACAGGATTTGTTCTTATTCTTGGTGTTTTCTGCTTTCATATCTGAGACAATAAGATAATCTCTCCAAAAAAATCATATTTCTGGTGTTTCCTATTGAAGCATTTGCAAACACTTCAGAAAAACTTCACGTACCGTTAACAATAAAGTTTAGCACTTAATTTAACTAAAAATAGCCAGAAATATGACATAAAAGTTGTACAAAATGAATAAGCAACAGTCACCTCATTGGGTTTTTCATTGGAAAACATGGTCGATCGATGAAAAATTCAATGGTGAAAAGTTATACTTTTACTTTTTCTGAGAAATTAACAAATTAAAATTTGTGAATATGAATGAATTTTCGCTTTATTTGGAGTAAAATTAAACTAAATAATGAAACTGAGCTATAGAAAATATATAAACATAGTAATTTAGTACTGTATTTATCATGAAAACAGTGACGTTTCCTTTTGGAGTAGCGAAAAATTTCCATTTGAAGTAGGTTTTGAATTAGCTTAATTTACCCTACCTATCCATTTTAGCGTTTCTAGAATATCGTGGATGACCATCTGTCGTAATACTTGAACTTTTTCTTCTTTGAATTTTAAAAAGTCTTTTTTCCTTTTAATAATACCTTGTTAAGAATTAAAATTAAGCCAAAATCTAAAAATGTATTTTTCGTTTTTCCTTCAGTTAAAATGCTGCATTTTCATTCATTAATTTTAATATTGATTTCAGGGTATTCCGGTATTGATTCTAGGGTTATAGCGACCACTTTCAATGCCGCAAATAAAAGATCAGATTTTTGGTTCGCATGCACATCACTGTTTAATGCAAAAAAAATTACTTGAATTT
This sequence comes from Phlebotomus papatasi, assembly GCF_024763615.1. Classification (NCBI taxonomy): domain Eukaryota; kingdom Metazoa; phylum Arthropoda; class Insecta; order Diptera; family Psychodidae; genus Phlebotomus; species Phlebotomus papatasi. Next base: position 58,270,327 of record NC_077223.1, read on the forward strand.
TGAAAAAGACACAATATTAGTAATAATTTCTGAGATGGAAAAAAATTATTTAAATTAGAAATAAAGTCCTATATTCATATGATTATGAGTTTTTAGCAAGTGGCCTCCAAAGCTTAAGCCATCTTCTCATTCACATAACAGATTCATATGGGAATTTTTCTGTACTCGTGACCGTAAAGTGGTCTTCAGACTGAAGGTTTCAAAATCCTTAATAGAAATCAATTTTTCTGGTTTTTGAAAATCTCATTGATCATTTGCTTTCAATATTTAATCCTAAATCAAAATTTTTCCAGAAACCTTGACCAACAACCAGTTAGAGAAGTTAAGCCATTTGGCTAAGCCTTAGGTCTGAAGCCCGTATAATGCGATAAAGTCAAAATTGAAGCGGTCCTTGTATGTATACATTACTCTGTCCCTTGTTAAGAAGAATAAAATATACTAGATTTCTGTCTAAATACCCTTTCGTTCTGAGAATTGTAAGCAGAGTTTGATATCAATTTATGAGATGACTGTAAACAGTTCCATACACAAAAAAAAAACAATTCAATGACACCTTCAATCTCAACTTTAGAAAAAATGATGCTGTTTTTTTTTCTACACTAACATCGTAGTCTTGATTCTTTGGTGATAGGGGAGACTGGGGCAAAAAGTCACAAATCGGAAAATTCAAAATTCAATATCTCCAAAATAAAAAACATAGCGGCTCAAATTTTTTTCTATAGATAGCCTCCATAGAACTTCTTCAATGTTGTAAGTTTCTTAGAATTTGAACAAGGAATTTAGAAAATAAAAAATATCGAAATTTTTAGCACTATTTTTGAAATATTTTCCTTGCAGAAGATAACAATTATTACCTACTTATTTTCCAAAATTGATGCACTGGTGAATATTTTCTAAATAATTTGGATTTTTTGAATACGAATCCGCTATCTATTTTAGAATTTCACAAAACTTCTTTTCTCGAGAAATCCTTTTATTAAAAATGGCCACTTGGGGTAAAAAGTAACAAAAGGTATAGAGCAAAAAGTAACAAAAAAGCGAAGAAATTTCTGATGTCTCACGGCGAAAAGAAACGTCATTACCATGTCTCGCCGCTTGTTGTTTGCATTGGTCAAACGATTTGCAGTCTTTTGTGTGTTTTTTTTTCTAAAATAGCTTGAAAAGCGCCTTTCTCTTTTTCTCACTTTTCTCGCAGAGAAAACGGTGTTTTACAAAGATGTAGATGAATAAATTTTCTATGAAAATATATCCTCTAGATATTTCTTCAAATTTACGGAAGCCCGTAATGAAGCGAATCAAAATATAATAATACCCAATGTCTGGTACTATTTGCCCCAGCATTTTTGAGAATAGTCAAAAAATTACCTTTTAGAAATTGGCTCAATAAACGTATTTCCTTACAAAATAGAGGAATATTACTTTCACAAAGTTGTAGAGCGGTAAATTTCCTATAAAACTGAGCTAATTAGAAATTTTTGAAGCGCTCGAGTAGCTTGTAAAAAAATAAAATATACGTTTTGTTTCACATTTTACCCCAGTCTCCCCTACTGATGCTATCATGGCTGAATCATTTACAATCAGCCCAAGTCTTGACTACTGATAGAAAGTTTTTCTTGTGGATTTGGTGGGATTGGAAGGAAAGGAAGGAAATCATCTGCTTTGATCTGGTCCTATCGGAGATCAGACACTAAATTCTGCATGATACATCAAATTACTTTGAAGGGGTCCCGGCCAAAATCTCGAAAGCCAAAATCCCGAATTCTTAAAAGTGTCACAGCTATTCTCACGATTGTTGGAGGCAAAGGGAAATATTCCGTGTCTTAAGAAATTATTCTAAATATTTTCCTCTATATAATTTCATCCCTTTCAGGATTTTGAACATTCGGGATTTTGGCCTTCGGGATTTTGGCGTTCAGGATTTTGGCTGCCACCGATTTGAAGGCATCGAATTGAATAAAAAGCGGTTAGGATTAGTTAAAAGGATCTCAGTGGCGAAATAGGCAAGACCGTTTAGTCTTGGGCGGTGAGATCTCTGACTTAACTCTCAAACTGTGACAAACCGTAATAAAAAATGCACCCCGCAGCTGCCCAAAAACTTCAGGAGCAAGTAAGAAGCATTCACTACGGGGAAGACGTGCCTGGGCGATTTACGATCAACAGATTCTTCCAACACGGGGCACATTGGTAATGACATTGAAATACTTAATAAAGTGTCTCTCGAACAGACTAAATAATCTTTAGGAAAAAAGAAACTTTTCTTCAACTAAATATTTTTTTTGTGTTATTGTCTGTAATAATGTAATAATTTCTTTTTTGTCAAGTCCTTTTCTACACGAAATATCTAAATTTGTTCAAGTTATTACATTTGGAAAGCGTCACAAAATCAACGCCTAAGAAGCTCAATATAAAGCTTTCTCTTGTGTTTACGAGGATCTTTCAAGCTCTTTTACGACAACAATCACGCAATTGTGAATCACTTTCAGCCCAAAAGAAACTTTACACACTCTCTAGAAGTCATATCTCAAGTTGTCTATCAAATAATTCTCCCACTTTCCATCCTTTCTCTACATTCTAGCTCAAAAAACATTCATATGGAATCACGTAATTTTCCCCAGAGTTGCAAAAAGAAGAAAAAACGAAACCCCAAAAATTGAATTATGTATTTTGAATAAAATGGCCTTTTAACATATTTTCCAGTGTCTGGAGAAAGAAAAATCTGGGTTTCAAATTACAATGACTAATCGCAAAGGAAAATCTCAAGAGCTATTATACCTCTTTTGTTTTGGGATTTTCTCCGAAAAAGAGGGAAATGAATAAGGCAAATAAAAATCAACAGTTTCCGTTTGAGGAATTATTAAAAAAAAATAACTGAGAAAAATTCATTTGCAATTCCTTAACAAAGGAAAAAAAAACTTAATTATTCCCCATAAACCCCAATTTTTGTTCTTTATAGCAATTACTTCCACCCGCAATCACTCACCTTCCTTTACCTCATTTTGTAATCAATATTCTTTACTGCAGCACAAACACCACATATTTTGGTCAATTGGCCAAAAAAATGAGGTCAGAAATATTATTCTAAATTTCCACCCCAAAAAATTGTGATAAATAACACCCCACAAGAAAATAAAGAAAGGAAAACAGAAGATTTAAATAAATTTATGGAATTATTTTCTCAAGAAAAAATGCACGAGAACCGCAACTCAAGGATTCTTGTTTCTTACTCTTCTATTTAAATATAAATCATTAAAACTAAAAATATCTCATTCGCAAAAGTATATTTTATCTATAAATTGTGAAAAAGAAAAATCATCATTTGAAAATAATATTCTTGGTGTTCTTTTTTTAATAGTATAATATAAATCTCCGTCTCATCAACTTATTCACTTTTTTTCATTCTTTTTAAATCTATTAAATACAATTGAGAATAATTAAACTGGTACCTTAACTAAAACGTTGCCGCAAAGGCTGCTATTTCGGGATTATTCGTCACCACCTTGCCATATTGTTCCGGAAAATCCCGTCGGATTTGCTGAACAAAATTGAAGATGTAATCGCGGGTTTCTGCAAATAAAACAATGAAGCATCAACTAAAAATATCTGCACTAAAGAAAAATAATGTAGATATTGTTCATTCATCGCCTCAAACTCAAGAGGTAATCTCAAGATCACATTCAATAAAATCATTTTATTAATTGTTTGTGAAACGTGTTATTATTAAACAAATAATAAAAAGAAAAAAGGGGTGGCAAAGCGTTCCGGCTTTGCGAAGTGCTCGAACTCGTAAATTAAAGTACTTTCGCAGCATTTACCGTTTACCGGTTCTCAACCGATTTAAGCCGATATGTAAATCACTCGAAAATTACTTATCGGTTCATAACCGGTTGATTACCACCGGTTCACAATTGATGTGAACGAATTTAATCGTGCTATTCCAATGAAAAAGTGACAATGTTTTTTAGTACATTACTGTTCCCAAGTACTAAAAAAGACCACGCGTCTGTTCCTATACGTCATTTCAAGGAAAATAATGAGTAAAAAATATTAATGATGCTCGCCGACTTTTCACCACTGAGAATTCACGGAAAACTCATGGAAAACCTGCGAAAACTCGCGGTTGAGGCTAAAGTTGCCAACTCCCGGCCATCCAACTGCATCACGCCACCAAGCGGACATGACAGATTACTCCACACTGACTGAATGTCAGATGGCATTATGATTGGGTGAAAGCTTGTTCCAAAAAAAGAGCGCGACGATAAGTCCATATTGAATCCAGAGCATAAAGAAAATTATGATCTTGATAAAAATTAGTGCTATATCATATAAAATGAGTGCCCAAATTAAAGTTAAAATCACAATGATTAAATTTGAGTAGAAATTTTATAAGGAAATTAGATTCAGAGTGAAATCAGTAAGAGAAATAAAATTTGAGGTTAAATCCGACGGCGTCCCCAATGAATTCATGCAAAAGCAAGCAGAAAAACCTCCACCGGCGAGAAGTGTTGCAAATTTTTCAATGTGGGAACAACCAGATGATATTGGAAAAGAACTAGATATTAGAGGAAGCAATAAACTGGGAGCACAAAGTTATTTAGACCGGAAGGAAAATCTTGGTGACCAAGACCAGAGGAAGCCTTCAAACATTAAATAGAAGAACTCAAGAAGATCACAAAATAGGGAATATGACGGTGAAAAAAGATTAACGTGGAGCTTAGAATCAGTGCAAAGCATTTAGTCAGAGACGAGTAAATGATATAATGGAATAAAAAAAAAGAAAGAAGTGAGCATAAAAACTTCATGGAAAAGTATATCAAAAAAGAAAGAAGACATATTTTAATTCATTAAATAAATAAAAAGTGAGCATATAATAATTAAAAAAAACAGTGAACGTTAAAAAATAAAATAAAGTGATAAATGAAAAAAAAATTAAAATTTAAAGTGAGCGAACGAAATGGCTATATGGACCTAATTGAGTTCGACAGCCAAAACGTAAAACAAAAGAAGAAGAAGAAGAAAGCTTGTTCGGAGGGAAAATATTCGAATTCGGATTTCGGTTGAACTTTTCATGTCATGTTGTCATGACTATTTCGTGATTTTAAAACATGACGAGGACTGGAGAAAATATGAAGTTTTTGTGTAGAAAGAAGAACCTTACATCTTGTCAATCGTGATAAAAAAATGTAGAAAATACTATGAAAGTGAAAACATTAAATTAATCTTGTCGATTTCCCAACCGAAATTCGAATTCGAATATTCCCGCCGAGGAAGCAGCTTTCACCCCCGATCTAAATGCCATCTGACATTAATTGAAATAACATATGAGAACAAACTAAAAAGACCATGAGTCTTTTTAGTACTTGAGAACAGTAATGTGCTAAAAAAAACCATGCTCATTTTTTTATTGGAATAGCACCATAAATGACCATAAAACATTGCCCAAAATAACTAGAACTGATATAATTGAATTTCGAATTAAAATTAGTTATGGGTTATGAACTGGTTCATTACCGATTCAAAACCGATAGGAACCGGTTCAGTTTTATCGGAAATTCCAAAACCTTTCCAACGAGCCCAAACATAACTCCAATCGCCGGATAAAAGCGGTCTCTAGAACCTTTTTTAACTTTTGACCTTGAAAAACCGATATTAGGAATGATACAACGGTATTTTCACACATGGTCAATTGTCCGCCTGGGTAATCTCTAAAACATATCCAAAAATGACAAATCGCACGAAAAAAATACGTGGGTGGGGGGAAAATGAGGGCCATGTTAACGACCCTTTGGTCGACTTATGTGGGGATCCCCCTTAGGCCCCTGGTCGCTATCTCTAACCGTTTGGCCTCTATAGAGCTGGCGACAGCCGGACGGTGGTCTCCGGGCTCCGGGGGTAGAAGGTGGAAATTTGGGAGGGGTGAAAAAATCGAGGGATTATTATACTGCTCTCTCTGTGGAGTTCGAGCAGTAACGTGCTCATCTTCTTTCTAAGTACTCTCCCTTCGAACGTTCATGCCTTCGAATAATGTGAATTTCTTTTGATTTTTCTAAAAGATTTACACATTTCTATCAAATATTAGTCAGCTTATTATCAATTACGAGTTTCCTCCAAAAATAGAGCGCCTAGTGATTCGTTTTTATGCTTTTATAAGAAAAATTGAAAATGGACTCAAAGCTTCATTTTAATATTGAATTTTACGTGTGTTTTTTTTTCTATTTAAAATGATTTTTGGAAAAAAGTGACTAGGGGAAAGTACGCTCCCTTCGAACATTCATGCCTTCGAATAATATAAATTTTCTTTTAGTTTTCCTGTGAGACTTATACATTTCTATTAAATATTAGTTAGCTTATCATCAATTGATAATTCCGTGATAATTTAGTGTAAACCTCTTACGAAAAACAAATTAAATTCCCATTATTCGAAAGCATGAACGTTCGAAGGAAGAGCACTTTCCCCTAGTGTGAATGATAAAAAGTTAATTAAGGTTCATTATCGTCATCATAGTTTTTCTCAAGAAGGATACCATATTTGTGGGTGGTGGATAACTTGCAAAACCACCCATACCTTGCCTTCGAATTTAAGAATTTCATGCCTTCGAATGCTTATCTAGTAACACTACCGCCATTTGATTATTTGGTTATTCCACAACCTCACATTTTTGTATGTTTTACTTCACATTGCGCTATTTGCTTAAAAGTAGGATTATTCCATGTATCGTGAGGAAAATAGCAAATTTCGCAGCTTTACTTTCATTTCACCCCAATCGGAATGGTGATTGTGTGGTGTGTTGTTTTTCTGAGAGTCCGAAAATGATGGTCTGATGAAGATGTTTAAGTCTTCAAGTCGGTACATTGCTAGAGTTATTTCATTGCTCACCATGGTGATCATGCACGATCACAAAAAGACAAGACATTTGGTTGATATCATTTAGGAAACAATTTCCAATATTTTGTTTCTATTTCTTTTCGGAAACAAAATAACCTCAGTTTATTAACTTCAAAATGGCATAAAGTATCACCCTTTTTACAGTCGTATTTTAGAGTTGTCATATCGATATTATGGCTATTCCAACAATTTATTCCTATTGGAATAGCAGTATTTCAGAAAAATTGGAAAAGATTCTTTTTGTTAGCGTTTTTTACTGCAGTGATAGTTTCAGTGAGTGAAGTGAGTGTATTAGATCTCTGGCTAATCAATAATAGATCGTTTAGTGTTTCGATAGAAATATTTTCTGAGAAAATTCTAGATTCAAAGGCATGTACCGTCACATTTGAAGGCAAAAATTGTACCATGCCTTGGAGCAAATCGACGTAGTATTTTTATTTACCTCATTAAAAGAAACTAAGGGATTTTGAATGGTAATTGTGATAAGCATGGGGTCTCAATAAACTAGAGATTTTTTCAGTGTAATAAAAATTGGGATTCATTTTCGATTTTCCCAGAAAAAAATTCATCAAGTTTGAACTTCATATTTCTGGTCCAACCTAGAGTACTTTCCCCTAGTCAACAGGCCTGGAAATAATTAGGGGAAAGTGCTCTTCCTTCAAACGTTTATGCTTTCGAATAATGTGAATTTAATTTATTTTTCGTAAGAGATTTACACTAAATTATCACGGAATTATCAACAATTGATGGTAAGCTAACTAATATTTAATATTTTAAGTATACCCTTTTTCATTTTAATTTTACCCTTAAAAAGGTGTAAAATTAACATTAAAAATGTAGGTATATTTTTACACCTAAAAAGTGTTAAAATTATGAGGAAAAAACTTTTTTGGGTTTGGGTCTGGGCCCCATTTCAGTTTTTTTTCATAATCCAGTCAATTTTCTATTTAGGGGAAAATGCCCATACTTAATACCATCACTGAGAAAAAAAAGAGGGTGCGATTAACTTTTTTTCCTTGTAACTTTAACACTTTTTAGGTGTAAAAATATATCAACATTTTTTAATGTTAATTTTACACCTTTTTAAGTGTAAAATTTACATCAAAAAGGGTAACTTTAACCCCCAATACACTTAAAAAGCATAATATTTACACCGATTTCGGATAAATACTGCAGGGTAAAATTAACATTTCCGGAATGTTGTTTTAAATTTTTTCGGATTTCTCTCAATGATTGGAAGCTTCGTAATGACTAAATTTTTCCTATGTTTCTCAATAAACGTGACTTCGCAATAAATTTTAAAAACTGGCCACTTTCCCATAGTTTTTAAAATATGGTTGCGATGAGTCACATGTATATTGTGAAACTTAGAAAATTTAGTCATTACGAAGCTTTCCATGGTATCAATCATGAGCACTTTCCCTTAAATAAAGATGTCCACAATAATTCATAAAATATTTAAAAACAAATATTTTTTAAACTCACCATCACTGCTGTATTCCTTCTTCTGAAGCACTTGGAGGGCCACGAAGGCAATATGTTCCATAAGATCCACAAGAACCTGCTGACCCTGATGATAGGCCACATTAAGGCACTTGAAGACAGCCAGGTTCTCATCAAAGTCCGTCCTCAGTGGCAGATACTGCACAAAAACTGGTAGGACATCCTTAAGGGGCACCAATGAGCTATTGGCAATAATCAGACGCGCCAAGGCTCCACAGATATTGTCCAGAGTGTTGGAATCTTGTTCCTTGGCCACAGCTGCTGACAAAAGTTGCAGAATTTGCGGATAGAAATCATAGGCAAATTCTCCAGCGGCCAAAACGAGCTCCCCAAGACCAAAGACAGAATTATTTCGGATCTGATCATTTCTCTCCTGAGCCCCAGACATCAGGAGTGGCATCAAGGAAGCCATCCAGGTGTTTGTATGCTTCTGCAGACCCTCAAAACATTCTGCCAAAACACCAATGACATATGCCCTCTCCAGATCAGCCTCCTCCTTCCGTTTGGCCTTCTCCAGCTTCTCCAGCAAATGAGTGTATGCCCTTCCGAAATATGGAGCAAATTCTTCCGGACGCAGGGCTTTGCCGAAGCGCGGAACAATTTCTCCAGCCGTCTCAATGATGGCCTCATCGAATTCACTGTCACCCTCTTCATCATCATTTGACACCTCATCAAACTGACAAGCCACCTTGCCCAGCATCACATCCATCACACACTCAAAGATGGCATCCTTCTGATCATCCAGGCTGAATGTATCACCCTTCAGTTTGTCCAGCAACTCATTGAAAGCCTCTAGAGCTGCCATAACGACATTCCTTTCCTCATCCGTACGAATGATCTCGCTCAATTTGGGAATGAGAATCGTTACAGAAGTCCTCACAGCATCAGCATTTTTCATCTGATAGAAACTCACTGTAAACTGAGTGAGAGCTTCAACGGAGACACGACGAATATCATCTTGAGGGTAGTTGATGAGCTTATACACCTCTTCAAAAGCTGCTTGGAGGTAAGGACCAAAGGCCGCTCTGCACAGAAAAAAAAATTTGTAAAATTGTTCGTAAATGTTTGTGAAATCCTATGGCAGACTTGCGAAATGCTTGTGAATCGTAAAACCCACAAACAAGTTCGTAAAATTTTGTACTTTTTTTCACAAACATTGTTCGTAAAATTATCATTTAATGAACATTTTTTGTACTTTTACAAACATTTGTTCGTAAACACACAAAAAATGTTTGTAAAATTTTGTCATTTGTTTGTATTTGTTCGTAATTGTTTGCCAAACAAACAAAAATTTACGAACAAATACGAACAAATGACAAAATTTTACGAACATTTTTTTTTGTGTGTTTACGAACATTTACGAACAAATGTTTGTAAAAGTAAAATGCTCGTTAAGTGATCATGTTATAAAGAATTTTTGTGATAAAGTACAAAATTTTACGAACTTGTTTGTGGGTTATACGATTCACGAGCATTTCGTAAGTCTACCATAGGATTACACAAACATTTACGAACAATTTTACAAAATATTTTTTTCTGTGTGGTAAATTTATGAATAATTTTTTTTAAACCTCACAAAACTGGAAATTTTCTTTTTCTCGTAGTCTTTCAGAATGTAAGGTTAGATTTAAAAGTTGAGTTATTTTAGATTTTATTTTCATTCAAAAATCCAATGTTAAAAAAAACTCGAAAGGGCATATTATTGTTACACAAAGTTTCAACATTTTCCTATCTAAATATCCAGAAACCCCGTTCGAAAAGGAGAAATGATTTTTTGATTATGTTTACTAAAGACAATTTTTGCATAACCTTAAATTTTTGTTACGTCAAGTCTTATGGTGTCTACACATTGTTAGCAGTTTTCATCAAAAATTGCTCTTTTGAAGGAAATCGTCTGCAGTGTTGCAGGTAGAAACGTCAAAATTTTGTCAAAAATGCGATTTTTGACGAAAATTGCTCCCAATGTGTAGAGGCCTTTAAGGAGATCAAGGTAAATTGGTCTGCATTTCAATTATGTAGTTTATGTATTACACACAAAAATATGTAACTCTCGTTAATTAATTTTGAGGTTAGGGGAGAGATCCAGGACTTAGCCAACAAATGAAATTGTAAAAATAAATCATAGTTGGTAGTTCCCTTTTAGATTATAAAGTTTTATTTACGCAAAAATGTGTTTGTTATTCTTTTATAACATTCTTCAATTTTCTGTGTGCAGGAATTGTGAGGTTAAGTTTAGCCTAACCTCAAAATCTAAAGGAAATCTTGGTACAACCAAATATAATAAATTTACTATGAAGCAAGCTTTAATTATTGTTTTTTTTTAAGGCTTGTTTCTCTAAAACAAAAAAAAAACAGTAAATAAATCAACAGTAAAAATTTTTCAAATTAAAAATTGGTAATTTTTCGTATTGACGACACTAAATAGAAATACTAAAACATTTAATAATCCAATTGGGTTTCATAACTTGATTTTCGCTAATAAATCATTTGAAACTTAAGATGTAATAATCTTTATTATAAAAATTAAAAGATTTCAAAGAATTCAAAAATATTTTTAAAAAAATACATATATATTTAGAGTTACTCAAATTCCTTCAAAAAGGGCTAATTTTTAAAAATAAATGCGGCTCATCTGAATTTTTATAACTTGTCCTATTTGAATTTTTAATATCATTAAATATTTAATATTTTAAAATTTTTAATTTAATATTTTAAATATCTTTAAATATTTAATATTTTTTAATAGCTGTGCCGACCAAGATCCTGAACGTCAAAATCCCAAACGCCAAAATCCCGAAAGCCAAAAGCCGAAATTCGGCAAGCCAAAATCACGTAAGGATAAAATTATAGAAAGAATAATATGTGTGGAATAATTTCTCAAAACACAGAAGATTTTTCTTTACCTCCAGCAAACGCGGCTACAATCATGAGAGAACCTACATATGTAACTTTTAAGAATTCTGGATTTTAGACTTTACGGGATTCTAGAGTTCCAGATTTTTACTTTCGGGATTTTTGGCGTTCAAGGTTTTGGATTTTGGGATTTTGGTTTTCAAGATTTTGTTGTTCGAAATTTTGGCTTTTGGGATTTTAGCTTTCGAGATTTTGGCTTTTCGAGATTTTAGCTTTTACTGGACTCCGAAATTTCGAATTTTGACATTCGAAATTTTGGCTTTCGAGATTTTGACGTTCGAGGTTTTGGCTTTCCGGATTTTGACGTTCGAGGTTTTGGTTTTTGAGATTTTAGTTTTCGGGAATATGGCGTTCGAGATCTTGGCTTTTAGAATTTTTGCTTTCGCGATTTTGGCTTTTCGGAATTTTAGCCTTTACTGGACTCCGAAGTTTCGAATTTTGACATTCGAAATTTTGGCTTTCGAGATTTTGACGTTTGAGGTTTTAGCTTTCGGAATTTCAACGTTCAATATTTTGGTTTTTGAGATTTTAGTTTTCGGGAATATGGCGTTCGAGATTTTGGTTTTTAGTATTTAACTTTCGCGATTTTGGCTTTTCGGAATTTTCGACCTTACTGGACTCCGAAGTTCCAAATTTTGACTTTAGAGATTTTAGCTTTCGATATTTTGACGTTCGAAGTTTTGACTTTCGTAATTTTAGCGTTCAAGATTTTGGTTTTTTGGGATTTTAGTTTTCGGGAATATGGCGTTGGAGATTTTGACTTTTAGTATTTTAGCTTTCGCGATTTTGGCTTTTCGGAATTTTAGCCTTTACTTGAATCCGAAGTTCCGAATTTTGACTTTCGAGATTTTGACGTTCGAGGTTTTGGCTTTGCGAATTTTGACGTTCGAGGTTTTAGCTTTTGGAATTTTAGCGTTCAAGTTTTTGGTTTTTGGGTATTTTAGTTTTCGGGAATATGCCGTTCGAGATTTTGGCTTTTAGTATTTTAACTTTCGCGATTTTGGCTTTTCGGGATTTTAGCCTTTACGGAATTCTAAAGTTCCGGATTTTGACTTTCTGGATTTTTGTTTTTAATATTTTGGTTAATTAATTAAAGTAAGAATAACAAATATTTTGTATTTAAAATTTAAATGTTAAGTGTCTCAAAGAACTTTAGACAGAACGGAAAATTTAAGAGTTATGGCCGCCATTTCAAATAATCCTTAGTTTTTAAATAAAGTCCAAAATAATGTTATGTTCCTATACCTCTTAACTGAAAGCTACATTTTTATGAGGTTATCTTAAAGGAAAAATTAATAATAATAATGAAACTCACCCAGAGTGAAGAGCGAGCTCTCTTAGAGCTATAATTGCCTCCTCCTTCTCATCCATGAATGCATTTTCAACTGCAATGGCTACATCATCATCATCCTCCTCATTATCTGACGTCTCAATATCGATATCATCATCCTTCTCCTCAATCTCATTCTCAACATTGTAAATATCTCCATTTTCTTCGTCATCATCATCAAAATCTGGCACTAATCCCTCTGTACTCTTGACACTCTCAATCATAGCTGTGATAATTTGTGGAAGAGCCTGAGCCACATCCTGATTCAGAACTTCAGCCAGGGAAGCAAATAAATTGTAGCAAGCCCTCTTGAGATCTGGCTCTTTGCAATCTTCAAGCAGAGCCAGACCAAAGTTCATGGCATCTGACGACAGTGGCAAGAAATTTTCCTTGCCAATTGTGCGTGCAAGTGCAGCCAATGTATCAATGGCTTGAGGTCTAAGAGCCTTTATATCTTCATCGTCTGTTTTGACCAAATAGGGCTTGAGAATCTGAATGATTTGCTGGAAATACGGCAACATTTCGGATTTAGCAGCTGTTGCAGCTGCAGAAATGGCACTCAGAGAAAGTTCCCTGAGATGAACCGAATAGCTAGGATTGAGGGATTCAAACAGACGCTCCATGAGCAATGGAAGATGTGGCACAATGGCATCCTCGAGATTCTCACAGAATGTCTCAAGGGCATAAAACATTCTATCAATGTGTTGAGGTTCCTTCCCCTCAACTCTCAACTGTGCACAGAGTTGATGCAGAAATTCAAACAGAATGGGCAAAATCTCATCGCCGTACTTGCTAATTTCCGGCTGAAGATGCTCAGCAAATTGCCCAAGAGCAAATAGAGCTGCATTCCTCACCAATGGATTCCCATCTGTGATACCCTGCTTGACACAGCCTAAAAGGGGTGGCAAGTATTTGTTACAAATTGTCTCTGCACATCCCTCAGCAATCACTGCAATACAGAGATAAGCTGCCTTCTTGGGCAATGGTTCACTTCCAGCCAAAGCTGGCTCAAGGAGAGCCAACAGAGGAGGAATCAATTTCTCTGCTGGCACATTCAATGCTAATATATCCATTGTTTGTGTAGCACATGTCATGGGACTAGATAATTCTGTTGATCCCACAAAATACTCCTCTTCATCATCTTCACCAGCTGGCGTAGAAGCCATCAAATGGAATAGAACCTGAATGATGGGCTCAATCATCTTCATCTTAATCACTGCCTTCTTCTTCAGCCTCACAATCATACCCAGGAATGTTATACCCTGCACACGGACACTCTCATCCAATGGCTGACTGCTGGCCACCATCAGAGAGTAGTCCAGCAGCAGTTTTAAGTGGGCACTCAAAACACTGGGCATAGACTCAGCAATATTCTCAAGAATCTCAAAAGCTCTGACAAACTGAAAGGGAAAGGGATGCAATTCATGGATATCGATACATTCAGAAGATTCAAAAGCTTTAAGGAGTTATGTGGTATAAATCTATGTAAATAAGATTCTCTCTAGATCGATCAATATTTCTATTTTATTTTTCCTGATTGATTTATACACTAAGCCAAATCCAATAATGTTGATTTTACCCCTGATAATGATCCGATGTGGTGTAAATTTTACCTTTTATGTGTAGTAGGGATTATAGTAACCCTTATAAAAAAATACCCCCAATAAATTGCCTAAGTAGCACCGAAGTATGTTCATATATTTTTACATCTAAAAAGTGCAATAGTTACACTGAGAAAAAAAAACGGGGGTTCGATTAACTTTGTTTCCTCATAACCTTAACACTTTTTAGGTGTAAAAATATATCAACATTTTTTAATGTTAATTTTACACCTTTCGAGGGTAAAATCAACATGAAAAAAGGGTAACTTTAACCCATAATACACCTAAAAAGGGTAATATTTACACCGATTTCGAATCAATACTGCAGGGTAAAATAAACATTTCCAGAATGTTATTTTGACTTTTTCGGATTACTCTCAGTGTATGATAAAAAAAAGTTAACTTTACTTTTATCCCTTTTAAAATTTAATTAAAAAATTCTTTTTAAAATTCAGAATAAGTCAGGGGTAGAATTAGACAGTAATGTGTCATAATTTGCCTTATAAATAATATTCATCAGACTACTATTTCAAGTAATTGACTCTGTTCCTACACATAAGGCAAAGAAAAATTTAATTTGCTGACTAATTCTGCCTCAGTCTGCCCTACCATAATTTCGCTTCTTTTTGGTTTAAAACAGGCTGCATGGCTAAATTTCTGATTCAGACATTTCTCTGAATTGTAATAGTAACCAATTAATATTTTTGTCTAGTCACACCTGTAAATTAGGTGTATAATAAAGCCAGAGCTATTTCAGAATGAAATAGATTGGATAGGTATAGGGTAAGTGTGCCAAATTCCGGCAAGCTTGCAATTCCGGCCACCTTTTTTGTTCCTCGGATTTTCATGAATTTTTAGTTTTTACATACTCTAGAGATTATACAATGCAAAAGAATAACAAAAAATGTAGCTTCGACAAACGAGATGACGTGAAAAAGATATTGGAAGAATTCCCGAAGGGCAAGGAACTATGAGAATGAAGGTGGCCGAAATAGGGCACCAAAGCTATGTCTATATTTTTATTCATTTTAAAATGTATTAAGAATGATTTTAGAGTAAATAAAGACGGTAAACTCTTTACAAGGTTCCAAGCAACACTCTTTCAGAAGAAAGAATAAAAAAAAATAAATTTTAATTTAAAATATTACATTTCAAACTTGAGACTTTGACGCTTGCATGCAACTATGCCGAAATTTGGCACACTTACCCTAGTAACTTTTGAGGTAATCTTGTTGTGACCTCATCACAACCCCTCTTTTACCTGACTTTTGCTCAGCCTGTTCCAGATTCTAATACATTGTTCCATTTGCCATATTTCCTATATTCCCCCAATTTATCATACATTTCCGACTTTTCCATTCTGCTATTTAAGCTAAGACCTAAATATTGTAATCGTTAGTATTTAGTCGTCAGTAGCGGTCGAAGTCGGATGCCGAGTCGTGTGTAATAATTTGTAAAATAAAGTCGGACAGATAGAACTTGCAATGTTATAAAAAATTGCAGAGTTCTTGAACCTTTACAAAATTTTAAAGATACCTCAATGTACCTCATTTTAATGTACCCCAAAAGTAGGTACTCTCGCATCATTTACCGTTTACCGGTTCTCAACCGATTTGAACCGATTCATAAATCACTCAAAAGATCCTCCAAAATAGCTTAAGGTAAAAAAAATCGATTTACAAGGAAAAACTACTTATTACTTCATTCCCGGTTCATAATCGATTGGAACCGGTTTAGACTCCCCGGGAATTCTTAGACTCTGTGCAGTCTTTTTAACCTTTTTTGACCTTGAAAAACCTTGAATGATTTAAGGGGATTTTCGCATATGGACGAAATTAATTTAAAGAATCGCACGACGAGTTTTAGAGCAATCCCAAAAAAAAACATTTCTTATATAGGTTCTTAAAAAAAAAGCGGTTCCTACCGACCTAGGGGGAGGGTAGTTCACAAAGATTTCAAGTTATTAAATGTTATTTCAAAAGTGTTCTATCCCGATAAGAAATATATATATTTAAATCGCGATAAGTAAACTTAAAAGCAAGTTCAATAATTAGCTCTGGCTGATACAAACAATTGAAAAATGCTCCCGAATTATACAATAATTTTTTATCATGTGGCACCCAAGTATAGAGCTTTTAAACGTTTCAAAGCTTTTTGAAATAGCGAAATACGATCGAATTATTGTTGTCCAATATCGTAACAATCTATTCAATTTTTATCCACAAATTTTCTTCCACTAGGATACTCACAATATTACCATCAATGTTAGAGGCCGTTTAAAATGGAGTCCACGTTTCGAAGAAAAAATCCCTTTTGCAATTTTCCAAAACATCTTTTAATCATTCTAAAGAGCAAGAACGTAATCCAAATAAACGCCCAAAATATTTTTCTGTGGAAGTCCATCACTTCAACCTTTCCAAAATTCGCCTAACATTAAATGCTACAAATAGGGTAAATGTCCTAATTCAAAACCATTTCCAGACGCTTTAACTTTGACAGAAGATTCAACACATAAAGTTCATATTTTTTTTTCTTAAGAGAATTACATAAATTTACTCCTTGACTCTTCTAGAATGTTACTGTTTAGTGAAAATTCTTTAGATATAATTTGAAAACTTCTTAAATACAAGAAAAATACACGAGTGTAAAATGCTCCTATTGGAAACAAATTGATCCAAATGGAGAAAAGGGAAAGTTTCTAATTGGAGACAAACAGTGTAAATGAAACCGCAACGAAAGGCTTCCAAAACCCTGTTGAGTTGCTCTTGAGTGCAGGATTTGTTCTTATTCTTGGTCTTTTCTCCTTTCCCATCTAAAACAATAAGAAAATCTCTCCAAAAAATTATATTTCTGGTGTTTCCTAATGAAGCATTTGCAAACACATCAGAAAAACCCTTTATGTTCACGAAATAGGTAATTATTTCATTTGAAAACTTCACGTTACCGTTAACAATATAGATTAACACTTAATTTCACATAATTCTGGCAAAAATATTACACAAATGTAAGAAAAAACGAATAAAGAACAATCAAACTAATTGTGTTTTTCATTAGAAAACATGGTTGATGGATGAAAAATTCGATGGTGAAAAGATACACTTTTAATTTTTCTGAGAAATTTATAAATTAAATGAATTGATTTTCGCTTTATTTGGAGTAAAATTAACTATATAGGGGAGACTGGGGCACATGTAACCATTTTCGATAGATGCGAATTTGAGGTGATTTTCCAAGGACACCGTGATTTTTTGGAAAATCTTTCTTAGCTCATGTTTTACCCTTGGGTATAGGCAATTCGTCGAGGGTAATGCGATGCTGGAAAACAATTGAGTTTTCCATAAAAATAAAATTTGTGTCACTGTGCATTTTTCTCTTTTCACAAAATACCTGGGGTAGAAGTAACCACTTTCTGGGGAGGATGTAAACACCCTTTTTTCCACCCTTGAAATTAACTTTGCACCACTTTCGATTATTTTAATTACTTAAGAGATATATAAAAACTGTATATTTTTCAAAAAATCACTACACTTTTCACAAAGAATAATTAAAATAGCAAAAAAACTAAAAGCATGCATATCAAAGACATTTTTCAATGGATTTTTCCCATATTTTGACATCATGTGACTTTTTATTGAACACAGCGCCACCAATTTTTTTCGTAATCTATGAATTATAGATATTTCGCATGAAGGTCAATTTCCCGCTCTTTTACCTACTCATTTTGTGAAATTGAAATTGCCTGATTACATCTACCCCAAATGCTGTTTTCTGACCAATTATTAATTCTTTTGAAATAATGAGAATCTCAATTTGTCTAGTAAATGCATAAATATAATCCTAAAAGATGTAGGAATGAACTGTTATTGCTACATTTCGATTATTTTACACAGTTTTTAATTTCCAGCTGGAAATCCAAATGACCAAAATAATCGAAATATCAACATTTTCAGGAAAAATGATTTTTATTTTTAAAGTATTAGGATTTTATTGACCAATTCATCTGTGGACATACATCCCCATGGTATCTATGAATGCTTATGGGTTTTATCCTCTGGAGTCTTAAAATTAATGAAAAAAATCACAGTGTTTACAACTACCCCAGTTTACTACTGCCCCAGTTCCCCCTAATGAAACTGAAGTATAGAAAATACATAAATAAAAATTTAATACTGCATTTATCATGGGAAAAATTGATGTCTCCATTTGGAGTAGCGAAAAGTTTCCATTTGGAACAGGTTTTGAATTAGCTTAATTTACCCTAGTTCTCAGATATTTTTAAGTTATTAAATGTTGTTTCAAAAGTGTTCTATCCCGATAAGAAAAATATATAATTAAATCGCGATAAGTAAACTTAAAAGCAAGTTCAATAATTAGCTCTGGCTGATAGTAAAAACTATTGAAAAATATTTTTTTCCGAATCACAGAATGATTTTTTATCATATTTAAAATTGGAAGGGAGGGGTGGGGGGAATTAGGGGCATGTTAACGATCCTTGCGTCAACTTATGGGGGTTCCCCCGAAGGTCCCAAGTCTCTATCTCTAACCGTTTGGCCTCTAGAGCTGGGGCGACAGCCGGACGGACAGACCGACAAACAGCGTGACGACTTTTCTCAGAAATAGTCTGAAATGTGAAGATTTGTTGAGAAAAGTGGTCTCCGCAGCGTGGAAGGTGGAAATTTGAGGGGGTGACAAAATTGAGGGATTATATATACTACTCTCTCCGTAGAGTTCGAGCAGTAAAATAATAACTGTCTTAACCCATTCAGTCAATGTACTAGAAATACTTGAGATAGAATGTTCATATAATATTTTGGAAATATATTTTTTCAGATTAATATTTTTTTGTCTATTATGGGGGCGTGTGGAGCCGTCCTAAAAATCCTAAATCACAGCGAACAGACTGGGCTTTTCAACATGGTCATTGCTTTTTTACACGTGAAAAAAAGAATCAAAAAATTGCGGCACCAAACCAATTTTTGCAATAATTTGATATTTTTTACGCCTTATGAGACAATATTCTTTAAAAAGAAAATGACATACCTACACCTTTTTGTTCCACATTATAGAAATATCAAGGATAATATGGAAATGTCTCTAATGTCAAGGATACTTGACATTAGAGTAACGTAAGACACTATAATCTTTCGAATACACGCAAAAAGTAAACATGAATGGTGTAGGTAAGCTACGGGATACCCCTTAACGACCTGCATGAAAAAGTCCTACGAACTTTTGCAATCATTAAATAAATTGGTTCAAATCAGTTGTGAACCGTTAATGCACCGGGTATGAACCGATAATTTATTTTTTGGTAAAATGAATTCTTTTACTCTTAAAACTATTTTACGGGATCTTTTACGTGATTTATGAATCGGTTGAGAAACCTGAAAACAGAATTACACATTTAGAATCTCGCATATCGTAAACAAATCTGCTTTATCATTGATTTTATTGCCTGCTTCCAATTCAAAATTCTACAAGAGCATCAATATGAATAGAGGAGACCTTTTCTATGGCTATTAATTCCATTTCTAATTCTTATCTGCCTTGCCTGAGTTATAAATAGGTGAAATTATTGAGCATCACACCCAATTTGTAAAATATAACCAATTGAAGAAGTTTGATTTTCACAACAAATTTTCTCCCAATTGCTGGAGAAATAAATTTCAGACCGAATAACATGAATAACAGCACCAATTAAAGCCGTAATTAAAAATTTCATTGTTCAACTAATTGATTTAGCACACACACAGCCTTCAATGGAGATTGAGAATTACGATAAAATATTTCTTCTGACACTTATGAGAAGATCAAAAATATTCTCGGACTCACCTGATCCGGATCCGACTGGAAAGCATGAAGAGCTTTTGTGATATTGGGCACAAGATTCTGGTAGACATTTTTCGATTGACCATTCTCAAGGGAGCACGACACAAGATTCCCCAGAGCCACGAGGATATTGAAGATAACGGGACTTGCCAGCGTGCCAGAACTCTCATTTGCAGCCAAAGCGGCTGAAAACATGCCACTGATGGCTTCAAGATGAGGTACAAATTGATCTGGAGCCACGTCCGTCAATACATTCAGTGTATTGGCACCGATTTCACTGAGATTCGCATCATTGGCTGAGCAATTGTCATAGATAAACTTCAGGACATCATTCATCCATGGATCCTGCTTGGCGAACTCATGGCGAACAATCACCCCGATAAACTGCACAATGGAATTCCTCACGGCACGTTCAGGTTCCATGACAACGCGCCCTAGGATGCCCTTTTTGATCCTAAATTCGACAGGCTCGAATGAATGAAAGGGATTTTACGCGCAGGGACACAAAAGAGGAAGAAAAAAAACCTACATCTCTCTCGTTTCCTGAGGCAACACCTGCCAATTTCTCAGCTTTGCCAGGCGTTTCCTCAGCAATACAGCTGAATACTGACGAACCTGGGGATTGGCCGATGACACAATAAGATCACAGAACGCTGGAACAGTTTCCGGACGCTTAAAAGCTTCCTGAAGATCATGAGTTGCCTGAAAATTCAACAAGAAAAAAAAAACCATGCCAATTTACATGCATTCCCACAACTCCAATTTGCACCCATACTACACTCCCGCCCGGTATAATTGCCCACCGAACTGGGAACCTTCTGACCAATGCGTGGCATGTGAGAGAGCAAGAGAAACAGGTCAGAAGAGGAGTGAGAAACGAACGGAAGTTCATGATTTTATTTTTTTTCAGCGCACAAGTGTGTGGATTTTTCAGCAGCTGTCTAAAAATAGATCATGGAATGTCTGATGATTGTGGTATTGTGATAGAGAGACCCCGAAAAAGGTACAGAGAGTAGCATTATTCACGGCTAAAAGATTCGCATTGTTCGGCCAAATGATGCTACATTTGGGCAGAAAAAAATCGCCCACTATGGCGACCGGCACGCGATATCGCAGAAAACCTGCAATTATCAACAATTTCAAGGTGCATTTCACCACATCTCAGCCCCAATTTGTTTCCAATGGGATCCAATTGAGGTGGTCTTGTAGGAAATTTGCAAAAAACGTGGGTGGAAGTGGGTATAAATGCGAAAACTCCCCTTCCGGACACGTGTTTCATGTGGTACGGGGACAAATTTGTCTCGGAAAAATGCACAAAAATTACCTTTTTCATGACATCATTGTCTCCACTAAGAAGATTTAGCACTAATTGCTCCATTTTTACAGTTTTTCAGGAATTCACGAGACTTTTCACTGGGTTTTCTTGCTAAAAATCACGGAGCACCTCCAGCGTCTGGCACGAGAAAACGACTTATGAGCCCTAACCTCACTTTCTTGGAAAATCCAGAGTGAAACGCCATAAGAATATCGAGCGGTCTGTAGCTGTACTAAAAACCTAAAGAAAAAATAAGGTCATTGAATCTGTGTGGTGTTTATCCTGAAATTTATTAAATCCCAGTTATAGAAAATTGTAAGAGTTTTGACGGCAATTACTTTTAGGAATAACTTTAAGGATAGCAATAATGTCCAGTGAAGGTCAGTCTGGTAGCAAAACACCAGCAAATTCATCCAAAGACGTGAGTTTATGACAGCTGTGAAAGTTGGGTCAGGGAAAATACAGATTCCTTATTTCCAGTACGTGGCTCAATTGATCAGTCCATACAGCTCTTCGGATACTCAAGATTTAGATTCATCCCGCCGACAGGCGTATGCTCGCGTGAAGTTCCTGCTGTACGTGGAAATTGGAGAAGATAGCCTCCAGCTGGAGAACCACATGAAGAGACTGCACAACTTGAGAAAGGAGCTATTCTACATCAAGAAGACAGAATGGCAATATGATCCAATTGATAAACTTATAGGGCAGGCATAAAATAATTTAGCGTTTTTTTTTCTCAAAATATAAACAAAATTCCTAACCTCACATATTGTGTTTCTCTCATTGTCCGCTTTATGATGAATTGGTGCTGGCAAGCCTCCATATATTTTTGCGGACGTCGCAATCCCACATGCGAGATTTTAATTTCCACGAAAATTCCTGCTTTTCCGTGATTAGAAAGTGCAAAAATGGCCAAGTTTGATCTAACTTCGCGCAATTGTCAGTTCTTAGATAGGCACTTAACATTTCCGCTGTTGGAATTCCTCTGCGACAAGAATGTAAGTTGTTCCGGGAAGGCTGGGCATTTTTTCCACATTTCACGGGTTTCTGTGCTTTACTGTGTATTTTTATGCCAGGAGTGATCAGAGTGTCCTCATAAAACAATATCTAATAAACTTTTGTTTAAATGTTGAGAATAATCTGGGAAAATACGTGGAGATTGTGACATAACCTCATTTCGACGTTTATTCAAGAATCTGGATGATATTTTGATACTTTTTTCTAGATTTACGACAAAGATGTGCTCCTGGAGTACATCCTGGAAACCGTGGGAAAGACCAACATGATTGATTACACAATGGACACGAGGAAGCGTCTGAAACTGGGAGAATCAATGCCTGAGGTGAGTTTACGATAATCAATTTGGGTTCCCGGGACTTTTCTGACCATCTGCAATGGTTTTATTTCGCAGGAATTGGCTCAGAGACGCGCAAAAGTTCTCTCAAAACTCAAGGAGCTGCAGAATGAGATTGCTCCATTGATGAAAATCATGGAAGAGCTAAAGAATACGGACACCATGAAGGACTCTAAGACTCTCCTGAATGTCCTGCAGAAGGACTTTAATGTAAGTTTCCGGAATACTTTAGAAAAGCCTCACGAGGAGTAACCTTCCGCCTTTCTGTCTTTCAGTTCAAAATTGAGATGCTGGATAGTGTCTATAAATTGGCAAAGTATCTGTACGAGTGTGGAAATTACATCGATTCCATTTCCTATCTCTACTTCTGCCTCCTGGTCATGCAGACCAATGACAAGAACTACTTGAATGTCCTTTGGGGAAAATTAGCAGCTGAGATTCTCACCCTCAACTGGTCATCAGCCCTTGAGGATCTCAATCGTCTGAGGGAATTCATAGATTCCAGCAATTTCACCAATGTCCAGGCTCTTCAGCAGCGCACCTGGCTCATCCACTGGAGTGTCCTGGTGTTCTTCAATCACTCCAAGGGGCGAGATCTCATCATTGACATGTTTCTGTACAAGCCCCTGTACCTCAATGCAATCCAAACCATGTGTCCGCACATCCTGCGCTACCTGGCCACGGCCGTCATCATCAACAGGGGCCACAGGAATGCCCTGAAGGATCTGATCAAGGTGATTCAGCAGGAGTCATATACCTATCGCGATCCCATTACCGAATTCTTGGAGCATCTCTACGTGAACTTTGATTTCGAAAGTGCTCGAATGAAGTTGCACGAATGCCAGACCGTCATCATCAATGACTTCTTCATCATTGGATGCTTGACTGAATTTGTGGACAATGCCCGATTGATGATCTTTGAGACTTTCTGCAGAATTCATCAGTGCATCACCATCAGGTAAGTCAAATTTCCTACCGCATTAAAAATTAAAAGTTCCATTTTATCACTTTATGAAAGTATTACAATAGGGGAGCCTGGGGCAAAATGTAACATATATTCATATTTTTTTCATACGGGAAATTTATCGATCTAAAAATTTGTCAAATTTCAAATGGGCTTTTAGAAATATAATATTTTAGAATAATATAAAAAAAATAGAAATAGAAAATAGCACACCTTTTAGATCAAGAAAATTTCATGAAATCGAAATTCACATAATTTTCCTTCTCAAATTGTTTGTCTATCCTACTCTTTCACACTCTTCTTCTTCTTTTGGACATCACACAAAATTTAATTTAGTTCAGTCCAATTTTGAGACCGAAAGAGTGGGATAGACTAATACACATCTTTTGGGGAAGAAAGAGAAGTGAACATTGACTTTATGAAATTTTCCTTATGAAAATTATGAAAAGATGTGCCCAGAATCATAAAAATTCATTTTGTGGAAAATGATGGGGAAAATATTGAAAAATTTATAATTAATCCTCGTCAACTTTGTCGAAGATCATTTTCGAAAAAGAACGAAAAACCTCCGTTCGTTTAAAGTCCAGATATGGTAGGGGAGACTGGAACAAAATTTGTCAAATCGAAAATTTTAAAATTCAATATCTTCCAAAATAAAAGAGACCGAGACTTCAATTTTTACTGCTCGAACTCAAAGAGAGAGCAGTTATATAATCGACTTTTTTTCAACTTCTCACTGTTCTGGAGCTTAAACGGTAAGAGATATCGACTTCCAGTCTTCGATGACCCCTCCTCAAATGACATAATCTCGTACCCAACCTCTTTACTTTTCCCCCCTCCCCTTTCGTACGTTCCCTATCCCTCAAAAATAGGTCAAAAATGAGGTTTTTCCAATTTTGCAAAAAATTGGCCCAAGCTTTTTCAATGATTTTTGGATATGTCTTAGAGCTAGTCCTGGCGAACATTTCGCCCAAACTTACCTATGGCCGGAAAATTCGCCATTTTGAATTATTGAAGGTCAAAGTTCAACCACTTTGGAAGGCTCATTTTTCAACCAATTTAGTTAAATTTGGATTTTTTGGAAAGGTACTGCAATGTCGAACCCGGCTGCATCGGTCTTCATCGGTAATGAACCGGTTAAGTACAGATTTTTGAATAATTTTATATCCCTAATAATTGATATTCCCTAAAAGTAAAGTTTTTTCGATTTTTCTCAAAATTGGCCCAAGCTTTTTCAATGATTTTTGGGTATGTTTTAGAGCTGGTCCTGGCGAATATTTCGCCCAAACATACCTATGACTGGAAAAATCGCCATTTTGAATTATTGATGAAGGTCAACCACTTTGGAAGGCTAATTTTTCTTTTTGCTTAAAATTTGATTTTTTAGAAAAGTATTGCAAATTAGAACCCGGCTGCATCGGTCTTCATCGGTAATGAATCGGTTAAGAACCGATTTTTTGATTTGCAAATGCTCTTGTGATTTATGAATTAATTTGATCTCTAGTAGATCAGTGATTCCAAAAGATTATGCAAAAAGCTAATTCACCGTGAGCTCTGTCTCGTGAGTTCGAGCATTTCGCAAAGCTGGGACGCTTTGCCATCTCTTTTATCATAGATTGCTTTCGTGAACGTCAAAGGTTTTGAAGAATTCGAGCAAGATAAAAAAATATTGAAATTTTGAGCCGTTTTTAAAATATTTGCCCTTCAAGAGATATCAATTTTTATCGACTTACTTTCCAAAATTTTTGCATTAGTGTGTGCTTGCTGAATAATTGGGATTTGCTGAACATGAATCTGTTTTTCGTTTTGTGAATCTTCCAAACTGATTTTTCTCCAGAAGTAGTTTTACTAAAAATGAACACGGGGTAAAATTTGTTAGAAGGCATGGGGCAAATATTGTCAAAAAAAAACGAAGAATGCCGAATGTTCCACACGGGCGGCGAATAGGACCAATCAGTCACTGGTTCTGAGGAGACTGCAGATGATTTATGCTGCAAAACAATTCCAACAGGAAGAGATTAAAGGATTTTTGGGGGAATTCCCAAAAACACAAAGGTGTTTTTAAGGCTTGAATTTTTCTGAAGATCAATAAACGCAAAACACTCTCCTCCACCTTTCTTCCCCTGTTTTGCTATGTGCCATTTACTCGGCAAACTTCGTTCGGTCCAACTTGCCCAATTCGCCCTTCTTCCATTTCAAAACCAGCGAAGAGAATTTTCTTGCCAAAAACAGTGTTTGGAAAATACCTTGAAAAGCGCTTTTCTCGTTTAGATAATAAAAAAATGTTCTGGATAAAGTTATAAAGGAAAAAATTTCCTATCAAAATATTTCAATTAGATATTTCATTCATTCACGAGAACTCGTAACAAAGCGAAAGAAAATGGCAAAATATAGGGGAGACCGGGGAGATTTGGGACACTTTTTCATGTTTTGACTATGAGACACTATTCCAAAAAATCACGATAGCGTATCATAATTTTATGCGGTCTATAGGATACTTATGGGTATTGACTTTAAAAAAGTACTCGATAGAAATTGGAAAACAAATTAGTTTTCTTGGAGAAGATAAAACATTTAACTTGACGCTTTGTCCCAAACCTCCCCGATTTGGGGCAGTATGGGACGCAAAGGGGATGTTTGGGACGCATTTTTTCTCGCATAATTTGCGTTATTGGAGCAAGTTAATTAATTTTAAATACTAGATTAAAAATATTTCTAATAGAAATAAAAATGTTTCATCTCTTATTTCGTACTTAGAAATTAATATCAATTTTATTTGTACAGTAGAGTCATTTATTGTCAATCAATTATTTAAAGTATTTTCTTCTTATTTTCCATTTACCTTTTTTTGCTTTTTTTAGGGCAGACTCACATTGACAGTAAAATGCTCATCGTCACCGTCAAAGTCCTCATCGTATTTCGTTGATTTACGCATTTTCATTGCAATTCTTTCTTACGCAAATTTTCCATTACGATATTACCTTGTCTCATACTCGGTGGCACTAGGTGAAAATAGTATAAGAAAATTGAATAAATAAAGCGAAAATGCGATAAACGGTAAGCAAAAAAAACTGTAGGATTTTTTTGCTACAGTTTTTCGTAGTTTTTTTGCTCACCGTTTCTCGCATTTTCGTTTTATTTCTTCAATTTTCTTAGATTATTTTCACCTAGTGCCACCGAGTATGAGATAATGTAACACGGTAAATTGACAATTTGCGTAAAAATTACAATGAAAACACGTAAATCAACGAAATACGGTGAGGGCTTTAACGGTGACGGTGAGCATTTTACTGTCAATGTGATTCTGCCCTTATTCTAAATATTGCAATCATGATCATCAAATTCCTCAGGCGAGTAGATTACCTTAACACTTTTAGTTTTGAACTCATTGGCGGATTCCTGTTTGATTTAACGACAACTTCAATGGTACCTGTTTTTTCCTTATTTCATTGAATTAGCTCTCGCCTTGCCTTTTCTGGAGAACTTGTGAGAATTGTAGATGATATTGTTCGAGAAATTCTCGAGAAAAGAGTTTTTAACGAGATTGGGCAAAGATCGAATATCCTCTGAGAAGGAATTATTGATTCCCAAGACATTGATGGTTTAATTGTCCCTCTAGTTAGAGAATTCTGCTTCACTAGTAAAATTTGCACAATGGGGAGATTTTCAGTAGAAACTGGGCGTTACTCTTCATTTTGACAATAAACAATTGCATACCACCTACAATCTTGTCGAAAATTAACGTCCCATTCATCCCCATTCAGGTGTCCCAAACATCCCCGCGTGTAGTTTTCGTATTTAAAACCTTTATGTAAAAAACAAGAGCGTATAATCTCTGAAACTTTTATAAAAATAGTGGTTTAAAGGGATAGCCAACGGTGGTGTAACTGAGTTAGGTTTTTCAGGAAAATCTGTCCTTCCGGTGAGCGTCGGAATTTGTTGATCAAATCCTATGAATCAAACACACAATTTTACCAGAGCTTTCGACACTTATCGTGTCTTCCTCAGTGGTTATTGTTTGGTCTTTTCTTTAGGATTTTTGTCACTAATTCCTCTATTTTCTTATGCATCAGTTTTGAAGTTGGTTAGGAACTAATTTTCTTCTTTCTTTTTTGCACAGCGTCAAGTACCAGTCCGTTCGCTGTGCAAAAAAGAAAGAAGAAAATTAGCTCCTAACCAACTTCAAAACTGATGCATAAGAAAATAGAGGAATTAGTGACAAAAATCCTAAAGAAAAGACCAACCAATAACCACTGAGGAAGACACGATTTGTGTCGAAAGCTCTGGTAAAATTGTGTGTTTGATTCATAGGATTTCAGATGTTCAGGCGGATGTCAGATTTCAGCATTTTTCAGGAGACGGCCTCAAAAACTAAATTTCATAATATTTTCTTATATTCATTTACAAATTTTAAAGATTGTTTGTATATGATTCCACTGGATAGAGCACATATGTGGAACTCGAAATATTGGACTGTTATTACCCAAAAATGTAGTTATTTAAAAAATTAAAAAATGATCCGTCACTTTTACACTTATGTGGCAAAATTGCCAAAATTATACGTCACTGTAATACTAAAAATCCAGACAAGGATTTTGAGATACGCCACTTGTGTAGTAATTTAAATTTTAATAGAATTATTTTTTATTGGATTTCAACAATATTTCTTTTGTTGTTCGAACATAAATTAATTTTAAAAATCATAGACCCATTGAAATTAAAGA
The DNA here is from genome assembly GCF_024763615.1 of Phlebotomus papatasi. NCBI lineage: Eukaryota > Metazoa > Arthropoda > Insecta > Diptera > Psychodidae > Phlebotomus > Phlebotomus papatasi. Next base: position 58,298,743 of record NC_077223.1, read on the forward strand.
TAAATAATGAAAAGTTGTGTATTTTATTTATATTTCTTTTTATTTGTCCATGAATCCATTTCATTTCTTCAGATCTCTTTGTACTCTATATACAAATGACATTTTTTATATAAAAAGTCAAGTTTCGAATATTTACTTTTACAATATAGTCAAGATTTTGATAAAATGTGTGGTTAAAACAATAAAACTGAGGATATCCATTCTTTTAGTCAAGATACATCTTAGTATTGCCTACGATTGAGTAGTGGTTAAATCCCATTTATTTAAAAAAAAAATAATGAAAAAATCGCCTTCTCCCACAGTACCCCTGTCCCAAATCTCCCCGGTCTCCCCTACATAAATATAATATTTTAGTGATTTTAGTATTGTATTTGTATTTATTATGCAAACAATGACGTTTCCATTTGGAGTAGCGAAAAATTTCCACTTGGAGCAGGTTTTGAATTAGCTTAATTTACCCTAGTAATATTTTGCATAGTTTGCATAATAATTTGAATATTTTAAGGAAACTTATGCAAAGAACCTCTATTCCGTGATCCTAAACCCTTCATGTCAGACAATTTATGGATTGATCTTCTTATTTTCTACCACGAAATCTTACGGGCTAAATAATCTTAAGGGTTAGCCTTTGAATAAATCAAAGCTCAAATTAACATAGTCTTAAATTTTAATGTTATGCTCTAGACATACTTATGACTTAAGTTGAGAGACGGTTTAAGTCGTAACTGTGTCTAGGGCATTACACTATGATAGGCGTAAAAAGCTAAACCTGATTTTTTTCCAGCATGCTCGCCGACAAGTTGAACATGAAGGCAGATGAGGCTGAATGCTGGATCGTCAATCTCATTCGCAATGCTCGTTTGGATGCCAAGATTGACTCAAAATTGGGTCATGTGGTGATGGGAACTCCTCCCTTGAGTCCCTATCAGCAGCTGGTGGAGAAAGTGGATTCACTGTGCGTGCGCTCCGAAGCTTTGACTACTCTGGTTGAGAGAAAGCATCGGGCTAAGAATACTGACAGCGGCGATAACAATTGGAAGTACTACAATTAAATGCAACTTTTTTTTCAAGAGTATTTCAAATTTTTAATTGATGGAAATAATAAAGAAAAATGATGAGAATAGAAATAGAATATTTTTTTTTTAGTATGTTTGAGAGCCAAGCTGTAAGGGAAGGTCCCCAAAGAAGGCACTTTGGTCAGCAGCATAGCGAATTACTTTGCACCAATTGGGATCTGTGGCCAGAAGATTGGCATTCCCGAAGATGATCAGGAGGCTTTTGGCACGCGAAATGGCCACATTGAGGCGTTTGTTGTTCTGCACAAAGCCCATTGAGTGCTTAAAATCCTGAGCCAGGAAGCTCTTGGATGATCTCACAGTCGACAGAATGATGATGTTCCTCTCTTGTCCCTGAAATTCCTCAACACTGCCCACCTTTGGGATTTTATCTTCGTCAATTTGATGCATAAATTGACGGATACGCTGTACTTGAGCTTTGTAGGGTGTTATGATCCCAATGTCCGAATGCTTGATGCCCAATTTGTAGAGTTTCGTGCAGAAAATGAAGATCTGGAATTAATACAAAGGTTTGTGTAATTTTTCTCCTTAATAAATTCCATCTGTAACTCACATTTTTCGCCTCAACTGGATTGTACCACGAAGGACTATCAATATCCTGACGATTTTCCCCAATCACCGAGAAGAAGAAAACCCCATGCTTGGGATTTAATGTATCCGGAAGAATTGATTTGTACTTTTCCAGGAAAGCAATCTCCTCTGAATCCTCCTCCGAGATCTGTAACCCAAAATTAATCAATCAATCCTGAAATATGGCAGTGAAAGCCTTCAAAACGTACCGTAGGGACAAGCTTTTCATCATAAAACAGATCACTGTAGAGCTTGAGGACACTGGGAATACTGCGGTAGTTGTAGATCAATTTAGTCACAAGGCGCTCGTCGAAACCGTATGCATGCCGATCGTAGTTCTTTTCGTAGGGAAATCTCTCAAGTAAGCGATCCAGCAGCGAAACTCCCAGACCATGATTTTTGGCAATTGAACTGAGAATTTGAGGACCTAGCTGTCGAGGATCTCCAGCTAGGATAATCTGACCCATATCCGGATGGAGTAGGGTCAAGGGAATTACAGATTCTGGCTCACTGCACTGACCAGCTTCATCGATAATAGCATGAGTGAAGTGATTTTTATTCTGGAAAGAAACATGCTCTTGCTTACATTTATTTAGATCTTGCGCTCATGCCTTGATGAGTCATTGTCCACATTTTTGAATCGACGGAAGATTATGAAAAAATGTTTATATCAATTTGACTGGGAATATTAGGTGAGATTCTTAACAATCTCACCTACTATAATCCTAACAAAATCTCATGTCCTCCGATCGGCCCCAAACTTTGCCAGAATGTGTTTTGACACTTCCTGATCACGAATATATGGATCATTCCATATCGGCCTCTATCTCCGGTTCTAAATTAACATATTGACCTAAATTTTGGCTTTTTGGTTTCGTCTCGATGAGCACTTTGAGATGGAAGTTCAAAAAGTCACCACAGGTAGCGCTGCGATAGCGTCAAAATTCATCGAAATTCAAACTCATTTTTCTCAAAAATTCCTTTGTGCAAGTTAATGAAATTTTAGAGTGGTATAGTCCAGTCAAGAGCGTTTCCAAAATGGGGCGCAAGTGCGCTGTGGTTGTAATAGAACCGGAGATATGAGGGGTCAAAGTTCACAAAATTAAAAAAATATATCTCCGGTTCTATTTGACCTATTTTGATGGGTGAGGGCTCAAACGAAAGACCTCACAAAATTCTACAACTTTCTAGAACATTTGAACTTCGTGGGACCAACACCAGAGGCGCTACAGTCGAAAAACCAATTTCAATATGACATAACCTCAATTATCTCGACACGTGCTTAACCGATTTTGATGATTACTTAGACATAATTGTAGAGGACATTTGTGTTTACAATTCGTCCATACATCATTTTTCGATCAGATAATTCAATCTGTCCGATTGTGCCGTTTAAGTGTGAAAAAATTGATTTTTCCCATAATAACGCTTTGAAACCACTCAGATGCCAATTTGAGTGCTTCTACTCGACCAAGGCACTTAAAATAGGGTTTGAAATGAAAAGTCTCACAAAATACAACAATTCTTTAATATAGTTGAAGTTCATCAAATGAACACTTGGAGCGCTCTGGTCGAAAAAACGAGTTCAGAAACAAACAATGTCGATTATCTCGGCTTCTGATTAATCGATGAGATCAAATTCTACAGCAAAATTATAGATAACATTCTGGTCTACATTTCACCCATATATCACTTTTCTGTCAGTTCATCCAAATCTTTGATATTTTGGTTTAAATATAAAATTTGTATAATTTCACGATTTTGATTCAAAATAACTGAATGGCGTCCCCCAACTTCAGCTCTAAATTGAATTTGCATGCATTCCAAGTTAGCTCATGTTAAGAATCTCACAAAGTATATCTATCTCTCTTATCTCTCAAAGTATATCTATCAGTTTATACACTGAGAGATAAATCCGAAAAAGTTAAAATAACATTCCGATAATGTTAATTTTACCCTGCATTGATTCGAAATCGGTGTAAATATTGCCCTTTTTAGGTGTATTAGGGGTTAAAGTTACCCTTTTTCATGTTGATTTTGCCCTCAAAAGGTGTAAAATTAACATTAAAATATGTTGATATATTTTTACAACCGAAGTGTAAAGTTATGACGAAAAAAAACTAATCGTAGCCTCTTTTTTTTCTCAGTGTATGGATGACTTTTTGCCTAATTGACAAAAAATGACAATGTTTATTAATTTAATCAAAAATGTGTATCTTGCGAAATTCCTATGAGCATAAGATCATAAATTCTCTAAAATAGAGATCCAGTATAAGACAAAGAATACCGAAGGAAGAGAAATCATTATGAAAACCATATTATCAATAGAAAGAAAGAAAGAATAGAGAGAATATCGGAAGAACAGACAGAAATTTGAGGACCCAGTTACTAAAAAAATACTATTTTCTTGTAACCTACTTGCAAACAAAATATATTACGCATTAACAATTAATTTTTTTCAATAATTTTAGAAAAGCCCAAATAAGCTTACGGTAGCTGAGATTCTTTACAGGCGATCTCCAGAGTGGTTGCAACTCGGAATGTGTGCAAATTCGATTGATAGCTGACTTTTGAGGATAATGGCGCTGGCACACCTTTTAATTTAAGATCAAGGAAATTTGATGAAATAGAAACAGACCCTTTTCATTCTCAGATTTGTTTGCATAAGTCTATCCATTCTACTCTTTCGCACTCCTCTTCTTCCTTTGAATATCACACCAAATTAAACGAGACGCAAATTTTGATTTCATGAAATTTTACTGATCTAAAAGGTGTACCCGAGGCATTAGGGCAGAATCACATTGACAGTAAAATGCTCACCGTATTTCGTTAATTTAGGGGAAGTGTGCCAAATTTCGGCCAGCTTCTAATTTCGGCCACTTTGAGTGTAATTTCGGCCCATGGAAATAATTAATTAAAATTATGTATATTATCTTCGAATCAATGAATTCATTTTCCTTTTAAATATTTATTCATTTTAGGATGTATTAACATAAAGACCGTTACATTTTAGGTATACAGTAGACTCTCTCAAATTCAGGCATTTGGGACCGAAATGTCACCCGAATTAGAGAGAAATTCGGGCATGAATTTTTTTCAAATGCAACGATTTTTGTTTACCCGCGTACTCATATTAAATATACATGCTCATATTAATTGTAAATTTTATGAAAGACCCTTAATAATGCAAAATCACATCACAACTGAGGCAAAGCATGGCAAATTTGAGAATATTTGCTTCATTGGATAATCACAATCGAACTTCAAAAATGTCAACAAACTCTTTTCAAATTTAACTGCTGCCCGAATTAAATACTAGCCCGATATTAAAGGAGCCGAATTAGCGAGAGTCTACTGTAATTTGAATTTAAATTGCGTTGTAAAAACTCAGTGTGGAAAGAGTATTACAAAAAATGTGACAGATCACTAGCAGTCTTACTGTGTTATCACACTTGCACATTAAAATTTTAATAAGATTCACATTAATTGTCGCTGGTGAGAGTCCAAATGTATAATTTGTGTGTTTGAATCAATTTATATTCAAAATTTGATCTATTTGTTGATAAAAAGGTAGACTTGGCCCGCAAAATTTGATATAAATTGATTTATAGCATTAATGCGAAAAATTAATGCGATTTTCTCTTTAATTTTTTAATGTGAAAAATATTTATGCTTTAGGTAAATTTAAACTTATTTTTGCAGGCCAAGTCCACTTCTTTATCAATAAATAGAAAAACCCCAAATATTAAGTGACTCAAAGACACAAATAACATATTTGGACCTCACAAGCGACAATTAATGTGAATCACATTAAAATGTTAATGTGCAAGTGTGATAACGCCGTAACAAAAACTTAAAATGCAAATACAGTCTGTCATGGTTGATTTTTTTTTAATGAAATGTGTCACGGCTACAGAATCACATTTTCGAAAAAGCCCTTCTGAGGTTCGAACGCAATTTGTCATATGACATTGCCAGAGTGTTACAGAATTCCCCTACAGAGAAGAGTTGTAGCATTTAACGAAAGCTTTCTAAATTACCAAAGATTTTTTTATTCTGACAATTAGAACCGAGAAAACTAAGTTATTTTTAACCCTTTAAGGACGATTGGGTCACCGGTCACTTAAAACAAAATTTTTCCTACGGTCATCTTATGTTAAGTTTTGATCCAAAAAGTCAGATATTTTTGCTAAGCTTCAGTTTTTCACCCTATCGTCCTTAAAGGGTTAATCGATAGGTCTTAGGTTCAGCTATAACATACTAAAATTTGAGACTGATCCATGCCATTATAGAGGCTGAATTATTGAGAAAATAAAATTTGTGACCACAAAAGCTGAAATTGTAAAAAATCTCAGCAAAAAAAATCAAAAAGTTTATAGGGGCGCGACGAGGTACAATAAAAGTGTATCACACTCAAAATACGTTTTTTTTCTGATAGAATAAATTTTTAAAAAAAAAAACGTAAAAAGTAATTGAAAATGAAGAAAATTTCTAGTCAGCATAAGCAATGATGGCACAATAAACTAGCAGAGTAGGCCTTATAGGGGTATCCCGGGTTCGTCTCAGCTTTGATCTTTTTTCTTAATATTTTTTTAAATATAATTATTTAATTAATATTTTTTTTCTTCTTTTGAACAAACTAATCGTTTTTGTCTTTAATTCTTCGAGCACCAAGATTAATCGTATATATTCATGATCTTGAAGAGCTCCAGCTAACCCTTTGATAAGGTTTCAGCCCAATCAGACAATATGAAAATTGTATCATGACAAAAAAAATCACTTACCCTGAGATTCAATGTCATGAAGGATCCAAGAGCCTGACAAGTCCCAATTATGACCTTCTTTTCGGCCAAATATTTTGAATTGCACTGCATCTTGAGTCCAGTTTCACTCTCTTTGATCTCATTGCTGGTGGTTCCATCGATGGAGATGTCACAGAGAGCACAATAGGGATGAAGGTGCTCTGGAATGCTATTCCTGTCAATCGCACTAAGTCCCACAATACGAATAAAGTCCCCTTGGAAGAAATATCTGCAGCTGATGAGACGTTCAGTAATGAGATTTGCTGCACTATTGGACGAAGCACACACCAGAATCCTCGAATGAGGCACATTTGTGGCAATTTGCAGAATGGCCTCAAGCACTGTATAGGTCTTCCCAGTGCCTGGTGGTCCAAAGATTATGTACGGCATTGGACGAGCTTCACCCCGTAACACATTCTTAATGGCTCTCTTCTGGGCTTCATTGAGCATCCCATTGAACCACTTTAGTACTTTTCCGGATTTCTGATCCAACATTTCCCCATTTACAATCTCAACATCCACTTGTGGTGGCTTTGGATCAACTCTCGTGGGAAAGATGACACTCTGCTCCATTTGATCCAGGATCTTACCCACAGCATGATGCAATTTCCGGAAATTGCCTCTCGTGTACTGAAACTGCACATTGTACAATTCGCCATTGTAGGAATTCTGGAAATTCTTTTCGAATTTCACAAGAACCCGATTTTGCTGAATCTTATGAACATGTCCTTCGTAGACACGTCGATCATTCCATGGACTTATTACGCGGATGATATCACCTGGTAAGGATTCAAAATTTCTTAACAGGTGATATTTGTACTTACACTTAGGCTGATACATAGATTTTATCATAATCTTAAAAATCTTGAGACCTTTGGGAACTAGACAAGACCTACACTGAGAGAAATCCGAAAAACTTAAAATAACATTCCGGAAATGTTTATTTTTCACTGCAGTATTAATCAGAAATCGGTGTAAATATTATGCTTTTTAGGTGTATTGGGGGTTAAAATTATCCTTTTTCATGTCAATTTTACCCTTAGAAAGGTATAAAATTAACATTAAAAAAATGTTGATATATTTTTACACCTAAAAAGTGTTAAAGTTACGAGGAAAAAAAGTTAATCGCACCCCCGTTTTTTCTCAGTGTATAGTCTGTGAATTCGCTTTACGCTCTTCTATATTGACCTCAGGTGACAGTCATTTCAGTACAAACACTGAGAAAAAACGGGGGTGCGATTAACTTTTTTTCCTCATAACCTTAACTCTTTCCGGACCGCAGCATATGCTGCAAGCCAATTTCACAATTTTTAATCAAAAATATCCAAGCTCAGGAATTAATTGAGGTCCTACAAAAAATATCTTACGTTTGAACATCCTTATAGTTTGTAATCATCCACAAGAATCGGATTTTTATCAGTTCTGAATAATTAAAAAACATTGTTTTTCATAGAATATGCATATGCTTCTTTGGGTACTACAGTCCCAAAAGAGACGAAAGAGTTAACACTTTTTAGATGTAAAAATATATCAACATTTTTTAATATTAATTTTATACCTTTTTAGGGGTAAAATCAACACGAAAAAGGGTAATTTTAACCCCTAATACATCTAAAAAGCATAATATTTACACCGATTTCGGATTAATACTGCAGGGTAAAATAAACATTTCCGGAATTTTAACTTTTTCGGATTTCTCTCAGTGAATCAAAGGATTAGCCGAAGCCGAGGGATAACATAAACACATGCAGTGTCATCCCTCACTTCAACTCGGTAAAGACAATAAAATATTCAATAAATAATTTCTCTGTATTTGAATGATTCCAAATTAACGCTTATCATACTGTGGGTGTCTTTTATTATTTTGAATTTTGTAAAATTGACGTTTTCCGAAGTTAAAATAATTCAGCCGTTTCTCATGCCGTTAGTATGATTACTGGAGATGTAGACGAGACGGTTAAAGATAGAGGCTTCTGGTCTTTGGGGACAACTCCCTCCATAATTCGTCTTTTGCATAGTGAAATTTAATTTATAATGCTTCGGTGCCGGACAAAATACTGAATGCTAAAATCCCTAACGCCAAAATCTCAAAGTCCTGAAGAACAAAATCTGGAATGAGTCATCCGAAAGTCAAAATCCCAGAAAGCCAAAATCCCAAAAGGCAAAATCCCGAAAAGGAAAAATCTTGAAGTGACATTCCTGAAGACAAAATCCGAAATGGGTCGAAAATCCGAAAGACAAAAATTCCGAAAACCAAAATTCTGAACACCTAAACCCCAATAAGACCAAAACCCCGAAAGCTAAAATCTTGAAAACCAAAATCCCAAAAGGCTAAGATCCCGTAAAACCAAAATCTCGAAGAGACAAAATCCCAAAGAGACAAAATTCCTCCGAAAGACATCCCGCAGAGATAAAATCCGAAATGGGCCGAAACCCCGAAAACTAAAATTCTCAACACCAAAATCCTGAAATACAAAAACCCAAAAGCCAAAATCCCGAATTAGATTTTTTAAATTGCGCAGTCACCAAACCTAGAGGCCAAACGGTTAGAGATAGCAACATCTTTGGGGGATCATAACATAAGTCGACGTTCTTATCATTAAAATGGCCTGATACAATATTTATAACTCTGAATCAATTCTAATGTTCCTTGTTGAAGGTCACTTGTTTAACAGCTTTATAGAACGTATTTCTCAACCGATTGAGGCAAATACGAATTTATTTGCAAGGTTTTGCAATACCTATTAAGTGAGAAATGGTATTTTATAATGAAAAAAAATTATACAAAATTTATTTATGCTTAGACGATTTTGATAAAATCCCAAAATTATACTTACCATGAGAGAAATCCGAAAAAGTTAAAATAACATTCCGGAAATGTTTATTTTACCCTGAAGTATTGATCCGAAATCGGTGTAAATATTACCCTTTTTAGGTGTATTATGGGTTAAAGTTACCCTTTTTCATGTTGATTTTACCTTTAAAATGTGTAAAATTAACATTAAAAAATGTTGATATATTTTTACACCCGAAAAGTGTTAAAGTTATGACGAAAAAAAGTTAATCGTAGCCTCTTTTTTTTCTCAGTGTAAGAACGATTATTTCCATTTCATATGGCTATTTTCTGTTCACTGCAAAAATATACAACTAATAATTTGCCACCCCGCCCCATTGTCTAATACAAGATTAACAATTATGGGCTGGTCCTAAATTTTCATATCGCTCCTTGGAAATTACAAGGGGCCAACTCACTTTTCGGCGATTTTGAAATTTTAATGCACTCAAACAGAGAATTTAATAAAATTTCAGATGATATGAATCATTAAATTTCGTAATTAAAAAATTTTTTCAAAATTTTACTCTTTATGATTGCTTGCGCGGTTTTGTTTGAAGCAAGTCAAACCTTGCGCAGTCAAGGGGCACAAAGTTGATTTATCGTTTAAATTTTTGTGAAACAGGGGACTAACTCAAGCAAGTTGATCCCGTGTCATTCTAATTTCATGAAAATTTGCGCATAATTTAGAATGACAAAGAGCTAATTCATAAAAAACATATTTTGAAAGGTAAAACTATGTATGTTTCGATGTTTATAATAATGCTCATACAAATAGAAAAGAAATAAATTGTTTTTATTAACATACTTAATTGAGATAATTATTTATACAAACTTGAATCTTTCATGCTGTCTCCTGAAGAATGGCTCAGATTGAGTTGGTTCCTTGTAATTTCCAAAGAGCGATATATAGTATTGGGGATAGCAGAAATTTTCTAACAAGGCGACTTGCTTTAATTACGTTCATTACGTTTAATTGTAATGTCTTTTTAAGTTGAAATAAACTTAGTCGAAATATAGCTTTAAAAAGGGGTGTGGCTTATATTTATGGGTGGAGCTTAATATTTTATAAGTAAAATTTGGCCGGTAGTTACACTGAGAGAAATACAAAAAAGTTAAAATAACATTCCGGGAATGTTAATTTTACCCTGCAGTATTGATCCAAAATTGGTGTAAATATTACCCTTTTTAGGTGTATTGGGGGTTAAAGTTACCCTTTTTCATGTTAATTTTACCCCTAAAAAGGTGTAAAATTAACATTAAAAAATGTTGATATATTTTTACACCTAAAAAGTGTTAAAGTTATGAGGAAAAAAAGTTAATCGTAGCCTCTTTTTTCTCAGTGTATGAATTGCGATCGGTGAAAATGAAATTTATGTTCTGGGTAATTCAATCTTACAGAAACTTACCTAAGATTAGCGATGGCCTAGTCTCAGCTACGTTGTCAATGTCTAGGGAGAGGTAATCCCTGTTTGGTCTCTTAAAGAACACCTCCGTGCGATCGTAAATCCTGAAGTCACTCCATAGTTGAATTTCCTCCAAGAACAGAAGATTGTGGAAATTATGGCTGTAGTTTTTGGGCTCAAGTTGATGTCTCAGTCCAGGATAATTCCTTACAACACTATCCTCTGCGTCCATTTTGGTATTTGCGCCCAATACAAGTTTTTTCATGTTGTCCGGCACCAAAAACTGCCCAATAACCTTCGAGATGATCCCCGTGCTCTTCATCAGAGCCCCTCCACGGATCACATCAGCATCTTTCCGGGCAAACTGTCGATCATAGCCATTGGAGTTGTATCGAGACTTGGGGTTCCTAGGAGGTTCAATCGTCACAATTGTATCATCATTGCCCACCTGAATCTCAATTCTGCGCTTAACGTGCCATCCTCCGCCAAATTTCCACACAATCTGCTCAGCTGACAGTCCACAGAATCGTCCGTGGACGAGCAATTTGAAGGTCTGCTGAGCACCAGGCTCCAAATTGAATGAGTCATCGATGTGTGGAGACAGTAACTCCAGCTGGCTCATTTTCCTGGCAACTGGGATGATGGTGCGGAAGAGTTTGTGAGTCCTGTTGCTTGTATTCTTGATCACAATGTCCAAATTGACTTTCTGTCCGATATCTGGCAAGAAAATTGGTGGAATTTCCTCTACAACAATTCCCCTCTCGTTTATCACTGTTTCATGTGGCTGGGTTGGCTCATCATGAGGAAGCTCAGATCGTTTGGTCAGGACAACTTTCAAGCAACGCCAAAGGCAGTCATCCTTCTCATTCTCGATGGCATCAAAGGCCACAATGTCGCCCTGATTTGGGACATATTCTGCCTCCAATGCTGCCTTTCTGAAGGCAATGTTCCTATTGATCCGTCCACCATCTCCAGAGGGATTCACCCTCGTCACAGTTCCCACATCAATCATCGTCCTAACGGGATTGATTGCAACAAAATCGAGGACGGCCCCTGAGAAATCCAGGAAAGTATCATCTGTCTGGACTTTGCACGTTAGAACAATTTTATCTCCGACAGCTGGATTGAATTGGATCTCAATGGTGGATATATCCACAGATACTTCCCTGTCCACTTCCGTCTCGATGGTAACAATTGAACTGGTCTGAGTTGCTGCTATGCTCTTAACAGTGCCATTAACTTTTCTCAGGTGCGTTCCAAAGTACTCCTCAATGGCTTGATCGAGGGATTTTTCATTTGACCTGGCTCCATTGCAATCCCAAGCTTCCTGGAGCACCATCTCAATTTTCACCACCTTTATAATTCCGTCCTTTTGCTTATAGGCCAAGTAGCTCACACGACATCCCTCAGCCAGGTTCGTAAATTCCTCAGTGAGATTTATCTCAAACCGATAGCGATCGTCAATTATGCCATACGTTGGCAGAAGCTTGGTAATCCAACCGGCTTTTTTGACACATTCTCCAGAACGCTTCAACTCTTCCAGATATTCTCTCTCTTTGGCTTCTTCATCATTCTTCTCGGCTACCTCATTTTTATCTTCAAGTCTCTTGAGGACCTTTTCCAGCTCCTTCTCCTTCACTTCCCTGCGATTCTTAGAGAATCGCAGGAAAGCCAAATCCAACACCATCTCTAAGGTATTCATGCTCTCTTCAAACAAAACCTTTTTACAGAGTTCACCAACAACAAAAACTACTTTTAACACAACAAATTGACAATGATTTAAGCCTGCCCTATGAGTTTGTCTATCGGATCATACTGCCACTCTGTCTTTTTGATGTAAGATAGCTCCTTCCTCAAATTCTGGAGTCTCTTCATGTGATTCTCCAGCTGAAGGCTATCCTCTCCTATTTCCACGTACAGCAGGAACTTTACGCGAGCATACGCCTGTCGGCGCGATGAATCCAAATCCTGAGTATCTGAGGAGCTGTAGGGGTTGATCAATTGAGACACGTAGGGGGAGGCTTTGAACTTTCGCACACAAAAATGATGTTCAAGTTCAGTGATTTTTTCTGACTACCATGCAAACCGTATGGATTCTCCAACTATGCCAAAAAAATGTCTTACTTATAAGGTTCATAATCCCACCAAACAAAATCCCAGGAAATCCTTAGATTTTCCTCCAGAGGAAAATGAAAATTGAATGGCGATTTGTCCGATAGATGAATCAAGTTTCTATTATCGCACACGATTCACGCCATCATTGAACACCCCATTTTCACCGTAAATTTTGCACCGGACACTAAAAGTTGCACATCATTGTTTAAAGGGAACTCTAATCTACTTGATTAAACCATTTTTATAAGGAATAAAACATTTTAATATCACTTTTTTGGAACTTTTATGAGAGATGTTTTATTGACATTAAAAACCATTTTTTTGCTTGATTCTACGAGAATTTCACTCCGGAAACGGTTAAATCTGATGAATACTTTCTTGAAAAGTCCAAATATCACCAAATTTACACGAATCAATAAGTTTTTAAAGCTAAAAATTGACTAAAACTTTGCAAGCGAGAAGACCACACAAGATTCCACCATTCCTCCACGGAGCCGGATATGCACAAAAACCTTTGAATGCGCATCATTGAAGATTTCCCTGTTCCTGCAGCTGCAGGAATCGGGATTTAGCACAGATATTGAGCTTCAGCAGGTGAACAAGCTAAAATTTTCACAAAACATCTTCTTACGGACAATTTCTTTTCTTTGACATGAAAAACAACACAATAGTGAGGTTATGTCAAAGATTGTCAAAAACCAGTTGTAAACTGTGTGAGCTTATTGTAGATGTGATTCTTTCATTGCACATTCAGTTTGTGCAAGCTTGAAAAATATTTTTATATCAAAGAAATGCAAAATTGCTTAATAATTACTCAACTGCAACCTATTTGAGTCAAATTACTTCTTGTTTATCAACTTTACGATTTTTAAGTTTTCCTTTTTAGTGGTGGATCAAATCGGTAGATTACAATAGATGTGAATATGAGGGATCGCATCTAAAATGAAGTTTCTTGGAAAATGTGAGAGAAGCCATGTCTTCTATGTGCGATCGATGAATCTGAGTCAAGTTTGTGAATTTTGTTCCACCCACAAAAAGTGCCTGTTCAGCCTAAAAGATTTTTACTTAAATCTGATTCCTAATAACCCTTCTACCCTGTGTGATAGTAGTTTTTCAGAAAAGTGATATTAATTGTGCACAATCGTATGAAATATTGCACAGCAAAATTACAGTTTTGGACCTGTTTTTAATTTTTGTTTCCTAAAACTAGGGGAAAAGGATTAGACTCCCAATTTTTTCAGGAAAGGTGTGATTTAAGACTAGCTACTAAAATATATAGCCATCAGTGAAAGTTATAAAGTAATACCGGAGAAATTCGAAGTGTCCGATGGTAGCGTATGTGCGAAACATCAAAGCCTCCCCCTACTGCAAGGAATGCTTAATATTTAGCTCTGGAAAAATAATTATAGTTCTTTTTCTTACATCTTTCGATGAAGTCGGTGATGTGCTGCCACTTGACTTGTCCTCACTGGACATATTACAGTCCTTATCAAAAATCTACTGAAGAGATTCAATAATATCACTGATCTGCCTTTTCGTGTGTGTTTTATTGCCGGGATTCCAGGAAATGCTGACCTTTGGCTTTTTTTGGCTTCAGAAGGCTCTTTAGTTCTCCTACTGCCTACAATGTTATTTCTTGGCGCTGCACTCTCAGCAAAAAGTGAGGTTAAGTAGTCCGCGGGCTTTTCTTGTTGACGGATTTTCAATATTTTGGTCAGAAAAAAATGAGAAGATCACAAGCTCCGTCAATTAAAAGACAATTGGGAAGTTCTTCTAGTGTTCGTGGAAGTGAAATTGGTAACCCCAGCAAATGTTTGAAGCTGTCAGAACGTGTGAGTGCAGGCCCTCTGAGGGAATTTCAGCCTCAAAGCCATCAACAAAATGATCCCGATGCTCCAGTTCCAGTACAGAATGCTGCAGTAAGGGCTAAGTATGCCGTTCTGTGGAATCGTCCAAACAACAAAAAACACAAAACCTGGGAAGGCGATGGAACTCTCGAATTAACAGAGAATACTGTGTATTTGAGAAATGTCGATGGGACAGTCATCTCTTCGATGCCAATCTCAGCCAAAGGCGTGGAGTTTGAGGATGGTATGAGGCTTACAATTGGTTCCAAAGAAGTGGAAATTGTAGAGAGACTTGATGAAGAAGTGCAAAAAGAAGAGGAAGTCGTGCAAAAACCCAGAAATATCGTGAAACCCCTGAGCTTAAGCAGTGTCCGGAAAGGAGAAAGTACTGGAGGATTGATACTTCCCAGTCCTCCAAATGAACATCAGATGGTGTTTAACAGGGATGGTAAAGCTGTGAATCCTGTGAGGGTTGTAGAATCTGTGGCAAAGCATTTGAGAACGCACCAGAAGGAAGGAGTTTTCTTTCTCTATGAATCTCTAATGGGATTTCACAATCCCGAGGCTGAGTACCATGGGGCTATTCTTGCTGATGAAATGGGGCTCGGGAAGTCACTCCAGGTTATTGCCACATGCTACACCCTCTTGAGACAAGGCCCATATGGAAGGAGTATTGCCAGGAAAATTTTGGTGAGTCCTCTGCTGAGTATCGGGTCGTATCCTCCAGATGTGAGAGTTTGATTTTGTGAGAAAAACCAACTCTCCGTGTGGAACTCGCCTATTTGGTATCCACGAAATTTTCGATTGGAATTTTTCTCATCAAAAATCGGAGAGAATTCTCGAGTAATATTCCCGGTGAGAGTTTGATTAATTTACATAAAATAAGCAAATAAATAAAAATATCGCGTTTTTAAAGTTTTAAATTGTTTTTAAATGATTATTTCACTTAATAAATATAATTTCCGTATATTTATAATAAATTTCAATGAAGTTTTTTTCTTAATAAACTCTGCGGGAATTTCGAACTTTTTTCTTATTATCTCTTATTATTTTTCTAATTTTTTGAGTTTGATACCAATCATTTTCAAAATTCTTTATTATTTTAATATTATTTTGTTTCAGCTCTCGTAAATAAGAAAACGGTTGTGGCCATTTAATGATAAGATCTTTGATTAACATTATTTACATTCTTAATAAACACGAAATTAAATAGATTTTTAGCAGTTTACTTGGCCCGCGAACTCTTTAAAGGCGTCTACACATTGGGAGCACTTTTCGTCAAAAATTGCGTTTTTGACAGAAATTTGACGTTTCCCCCTACAACGCTGTAGGGAATTTCCTTCAAAAAAGTAATTTTTGACAAAAATTTCTCCCAATGTGTAGAGGCCATAAAACTTGATTTTTGTTTTAACTAAAACCGGAGAAAAAAGATCGCATAATTTATAGGGAGATTATCGAGAAAAGGTTCTTTTTTAGTAAGGAGAAATTGTTAGATCTCAAGAACCAACAAAACAATATTTTAAGCAGTGACATAATACCACTTCAAGGGGTAACTCATTCCCATTTTTTCTGACAAGGGTTTCTGGTTTCTCGGGTTTCGCGATGCAGAAATTGGGTTTCTCGGGTTTCGCGATGCAGACACTGGGTTTCTCGGGTTTCGCGGTGCAATTTTTGGGTTTCTCGGGTTTCGCGATGCAATTCTTGGATTCCTCGGGTTTCTCGATGCAAAAAGTGGGTTTCTCGGGTTTCGCGAAGCGTTTCTCGGACAATTGACGAGGGATTCTCAATATGAGTTACCCCTTGTACCACTTATTATTAAATTATAAATAGATAATACTTGAACAAGTACTTAAAAATCATGTAGTTACGTGTTCTTCATTAAATTAGAAGAAATATATATTGAGTGAGATTCTTGATATTCGCATCTTATCCTTTTTTATTTGACATATAATCTAAGAAAAATTGTAACTTCTCTATTGAAAAACAATTTATACAATGCTTGAAACGCTTTTCTTAGGCTAATAAAGTCTTTATTCGAGAAAATTATTTCAAATACTCCACGTAAAATAGAAAAGAAAACGGCTAATGTCTAGAATTTTCCGCGAAAAATATATCAATTTTGAATTTTACTCTTGAGTGAGATTGTATGTAATATCAGTATCTTCTAAATAAATTTAAAATTTTCAACGATCTTTCTATTTTTCTCAAATTGACTATAATTCTTATATATAGAGATAAAACCGGATTCAGAAAGGGAAATAAAATTCTCTATCTAATTCTGTAATAATCGAAAAATCAAAAAAACCTCAAACTGCCATTAAAATAGCGGAAGTGCGAATTGTTTATCAAACATTGCGAAAATATCATGAATATTTGTCTAGGTTCTCCAGTATTGCAAAAATGTTACAAAAATATTCGTCAAATCCGAAAACAATACAAAATTAGCGACTAAGAAAACTTTTCTTTTTGAAATCTCGTAACCTCTTAACATTTCGCTCCTTGGAAATTACAAGGGGTCAACTAGTTTTCGGCCATTTTTTCAGGAGACAGCATGAAAGATTCAACTTTGTGTAAATCAGTATCTCAATATTTATTTCTTTTCTATTTGTATGAGCACTAATATAAACATCGAAACTTTTATATTTTTACCTTTCAAAATATGTTTTTTAATGAGTTATCTCCTTGTCATTCTAAATGATGTGCAAATTTAGCTGAAATAGAATGACAAGGGATCAACTTGCTTGAGTTAGTCCCCTGTTTCACAAAAATTTGAACGATAAATTTATTTTGTGCCCCTTGACTTCAAACAACACCGCGCAAGCAATCATAAAAAGAGTAAAATTTTGAAAAACTTTTCTAATAACGAAATTTATTGACTCAAATCATCTGAAAATTTATTTAATTGTCTTTCTAAGTGCATTAGAATCTGAAAATCGCAAAAAAGTGAGTTGACCCCTTGTAATTTCCAAGGAGCGTTAATATACTAGTACTAATAGGAGGAGTTAATATACCTCATCTCTTCAAAATTGGTTTGAAAAATCACAAAAAAAAATCAAGAGAATATGAAAATATTGAAAAAATAAATAATAATTGTCGCATAGAATAATATTTCAGAGAAAAATAAGATGAAAATTAACTTTACACCTTTTTTCTTTTCCGAATTTCTGTTTGAATTTTACTTATTATTTTCATAAAAAAGCACAAATTATAAATGAGAATTTTTAAATTTTACAGAAAAATATATATTGATATGAATCCTATAATCCTTGTCAAATTGCTTAAAAAAAAGAAAAATTCAATGGAAATTGGTTTTTTGTTACAAAAATCTCTGAAAATTCACTTTAGCATTATTTGACAATTTTCAGAAAATTTATACAAAACCACAAGGAAATGAGAAAATCTTTATACGTATAAATACGTATTTATAATTGAATTTAGTGCAAATGCAAAGGGTTTTTTTTAAGTTTTACTGTAAAAAGAGAAAATTTAAAAAGAGAAATTTCGCAAAAATTCCGTTGCAGTTATTTAAGTGTTAAGAGAAGTCGCGACGAATAAATCAAAGCTAATAACAATGTTATTTAATTTGTTTATTCAATCATTGAATGTATAATTACTTCAGTATTCAATTTTTTCCGACCAAAAACAGCGCGCGGAATGTTAAAAAACGATTTCCACAAAGAGTTCCGCACGAAAATCTCACCTGATTCTCTCCTATATTCGTGAATACGGCGAGCAGGCAGGTGGGAAAAATATGAGAAAATGTCACGGAGAGAATCTCGCGTAAAATCTTCTCTCACAAAGTGGAGGATATACTCCTGACAATCGTGTAATTCTTTTGCTTCCTAGATTGTCTGTCCCAGTAGTTTGGTGGAGAATTGGAGTCGGGAAGTGAACAAATGGCTGGGAGAAGAGAGAATCTTTGCTTTTTGCGTAGATGGGAAGCACAAAGTTAAGGATTTCAGTGTCTCCTCCACGATGCCATTCATTATCCTCTCATACGAGATGGTCTCAACGCAGCTTCAGCATCTCGGAGGGATGATGTTTGATGTTATGGTCTGCGACGAGGGTCACAGGCTGAAAAATAGTGACACTAAAATTGTTCAGCTCCTGAATGGATTGGATTGCAAAAGGAGGATCATCCTGACGGGAACACCCATCCAGAATGATCTCCATGAATTTTTCTGCTTGGTAAATTTTGTCCAGCCGGATATTCTAGGAACTTATGCTCAGTATAGGACCAAGTATGAGATTCCAATAGTCAATTCCCAAGCTCCTTCGGCATCTTCCACTTTTCGAGCCCTGGGAGAGGAGAAAGTTCAGGAATTGAATGAGATTACAGCAAAAGTGATCCTCAGGAGGACACAAGCCATCAATCAGGAATATTTGCCGGAAAAAGAAGAAGTTGTTGTCTTCTGTCGTCCTTCGGAAGTTCAGGATTTTCTGCAGGAGCGCCTTCTTGAGCTGTATGACGAAAGTGAGGGAAGTGTTTCTCCTCTGAAGATGATCTCTCTCCTGAGGAAGATTTGCAACCATCCAGCACTTTTGGCCGCTGTGGAAGATGAAGATGGCCTCATGGAGAGGATGTCTGAACATCTTCCCTCTGCTGGAGAGTTGGGAGCTAAAGATTCCGGGAAGCTAGTAATCCTGGAGGGAATTTTGAAGAGTTTACAAGAGACTGGGGAGAGAATTGTGGTAGTTAGTCACTCGACAAAGGCTCTGGATCTCATTGAAGGACTCTGTCAGCATTTTGAGTTCCCAAGTTGCCGCCTAGACGGTTCCACAAATTCCTCAGAGAGGCAAAAAATTGTGGATAGATTCAACAGTCATTCCGGGGATGAATTTATTTTTTTGCTATCGGCAAAAGCCGGTGGAACAGGCCTGAATCTCATTGGAGCTTCCAGACTTGTGCTATTCGATGCTGACTGGAATCCAGCGACAGATCTTCAAGCAATGTCAAGAATCTGGCGAGATGGGCAGACCAGAAATGTCGTAATCTATCGATTGGTAACAGCTGGAACCATCGAAGAGAGAATCTTCCAGAGGCAAATTAGCAAAAATTCCCTAAGTGGCTTTGTCAGTGAATCCAGGGACAGTGTCAATTTTTCCGATGCAGAACTCAGAGATCTTTTTGCTCTAGCACCAGGGAGTGAAGTTTGTCTAACCCATGAGGCTCTTCAGTGTCCCTGTGGTGGAGCTGGAAGTATCCCTGAGCCCCAGGAACATGGAATTTCTCTGCAAATGAGTGACCTGATGCAATGGGAACATCATTCTCGACCAATAAAAGAAAAACTTCTTGAGGTAAGCTCCAATAATTTATTCATTTTTCAGACACTCTCAATGCATCTATCTCACCAGGAACTCTGCCTCAGCCATTCAGCCGATGACATTGTATTTCTCTTCCGGAATCCTTCGCAAGTGCCTCAATCTTCGTCATTCTCCAAGTAAATGTGACTCCCAAATCTGCCATATAGCTGAGATTTTAAGTCCCCAATGATATCACCCAACTCTTTACACTTGGACTCGATCTCTTTGATCTCTTTCTTCTTCTTCTCCTTGGCTTCCGTGAGGAGTTCCTGGGTTTTGGGCAGATTGTGCGAGATGAAGACTTCACCCAATAAAAATGGGATTTGTTCATCTTCATCGAACAGTTCTATCTCATCACTTGCCTCCTCAAGATTCTTCAGATCGTTCTGCTTAACTTTCAACTCTTCCTTGAGATCCTCGAGCTTAGCATTGTGCTTCGCGAAGATGTTTATCTTCTGTTGATCCTCAAATGTAATATGAACATCTGAATCCTAAAAAAGGAAATTTGAGAAAATTATATATTTCTAAAGGACTAGAATGCTTTAACTTACTGGCTGAAAGGTTCCTTTGCTGGATGATGCAGTTTTAGAGGTCATTTTGAAAGGATATTTGATAAAAAGGATGAAAAATGCAAGAAAATGTGAGGACACAAAAACAAAACACCTACGCAATTGAGGTTATGTTGCATTTGAATGCCAGATTAGTTACAATTTTATCCACTGGCTCTACTAGTCACGAGGTATCCCGGCTGACCAGGTGTTAACAGTTGGCAAATAGCTGACTATCTGTTAACAACTTTGGTCTCCTAACAAAAACATCTCACTTTTTGTTCCTAAATGTTACAGTTCAGCGTTCGTGGTGGATACTAGTGGAACTACAGTAGACTCTCACTCAATCGGCTCTTTTTCAATCGGGCGTCAAATTTTGTTGACAATTTTCACGCTCAATTATGAAGCTAATTCGCTCAAAATCGCTGTAGTTCTTCCTATTTTATCGTGATTCTTTATAATTGAGCGCTTTTTGTGGAATTTACAAAGGCTTTGACGCTCAATTCTATCGCTAAACCGGATGACATTTCGCCCCATATTCCCGATTGAGAGAGAGTCTACTGTATAGCTAAATTTTTGGCTGCCGCTGTTAACACTCTGTTACCAGAAACCACAGTTACCATTCTGTTAACACTAGTGTTACTTCTGTGTTAACAATAATTTTTCAAAATCGTTTTTTACTTTATTTTTATAATAATACAGAAAACTCTCGCTTATCCGTGGACTCTTTTTCCGGGTGACATGAAAAAATCCGTGAGACAGTTGAATTTTCAAAATTTTGATGACACATTGTTCCCGTTTTGGGTTTTTTTTTTGTTAAGCAAATGTGCTCTATCTACTGTAATTCTTACTCACTGTAACTTTTTTGGACAGTACGCATGTTTAAAGAGAATGTCGATTCAGTCAGGTCAGGATTCACTCTATAAATTTTCAACGCAAACAAAAAAATCGTTGGATTTCAAACAATTTGATGGGTATCACTCTCAAAATCCGTGTGACATTTTGGTACCGGTACCGCTCTCACGGATAAGCGAGAGTCTACTGTAAAACATTTTTTTAGTAAGATTACATTTTATTAAAAAAAAATTTAAAAAATCACAATATAATTCAAAAATATTTCCTCTGTGTTGCACTTCCCCAAATTCGTTTTCGGCAATCTTGATTCATCCCCAGGATCATGTAAGATAAAACAAAAAGAAAAATTATTAGTCTAATTTTTAGTCTTCTAAGCAGAAATGCCTGAACGGAAGTTGAAGATCCTGAAGAAAATATGCCACTAACTAATATGAATAACACATTTTTAGGAATCTCTTACCACAATGACAATTTCTGTTTTTTTTTTTTTTTTTTTTGGAAGAAATTGCTAGCCGGAGGTAGCAGATCGTGAATAAAGTATGTCAATTGAGGATTGTGGATATACATCCAAGTGATTTTGATCATCTCTGGCTAGTATGATGGGAAAAAGTGCAACTTCCGGAGTGCGGACACTTGCATAAATTCTTAAATATTTTCTCGTTTTTGGGGCAGGAATTTTTGACCGGAACTGGAAAGTCGTGAAAAGGGTATATCAGTGAAGACTATGGATGGGAAATCCAAATGATTTAAGCTAAACTTTGGCGAGCAGAATGTGAAAAATATGTTAAGATCAACGAGCTCGCGCACCACACAATTTCTGGAAAATTTTCAATTTTTTTTCAAATCTAGAAGGACGCGCACTTGCATAATTTGTGGCATTTTTTTAGTTTTCGACAGAAATCTCTGCCCGGAAGTGGAAAATCGGGTAGAAGATATATCACATCAGTGAAGGATATGACTGATACTTCTAAAGGATTCTGGCTAATCTCAGGCAAGCAGGACGTGAAAAACACGTTAAAATATGGAAGGTCGTGCACTGACACAATTTGTGGGAAATTTTCGAGCGGAAATCTCTAGTCGGAAGTGGAAAATCGATATGGAAGTTCATCAGTGAAAGCTATGAATACGATATTTAAAAGATTCTGGCCGATCTCAGACCAGAAGGACGTGGAAAAGCGAAAAATCGTAGAAACTACGAATCCATGCAATTTCAGGGAATTGGGAGAGATTTTCTTGAGGAAAACAAAGAAAAAATCAATAATAAAAACCATAAGACTTAAACTTACCTTGAGAAGAAAAGTTTTCCACAAACACACGACAAAAAACTAAATTTTATACATTTTCCGCGGTGGAAAATGTCCAGCTGTCATCCTCAAGAAAAGACACGTTTTAGTTTTGAAACTCGCCGCTGTGCTACTCGTGTGCTGTACCTTAAAAACTTGCCAGTGCTGCGGTAACAGTTTCAGGCCAACTCAGTGCTACTTTCCACTGGCTCAAAACTGTTACCATAACGCTGTTAACATTCTGGTACAAGAGCTGTTGGTTGTTAACTTTGGTCAGCTGGGATAATAAAATCATAAAAATAGTCAGGTGATTGTAGCGATTGAAGTGTTTTCTGGATTATAGAAGAAATAACATTTCCAGCCACTTCTGGTGGAAAATAAGTTATTAATTATGTTCAACCCCGAGGATTATGACCTCGAGAGGGACTTCCGCCTCACGAGGTACTCAACACTGCGAGGATGAGGTTGTAAAGTCCCACAAGAAGTTTTAACCAAACTTCTTGTGGGAGTAGATTTAGTTGCCGGCAAAGATCTCCCTGAAGGCAGAATTGGTGAGTTTTTTCCTTGGATTTTCGCGAAAAAAGACTTATGAGAATGCATTCTATCCAGAGGCCGGTATGGATTCAGCTGTC
The DNA here is from genome assembly GCF_024763615.1 of Phlebotomus papatasi. Lineage (NCBI taxonomy): Eukaryota > Metazoa > Arthropoda > Insecta > Diptera > Psychodidae > Phlebotomus > Phlebotomus papatasi. The sequence continues at coordinate 58,322,014 of NC_077223.1, forward strand.
ATTCCGCTGGAGCGTCACAATTTGTCTATTGTTCAATCTGTTGATTTTTTCTATCCTTTAATTGATGATCCGATTATGATGGGCAAGATAGCTTTTGCTAATATGGCTAGTGATGTGTATGCAACGGGTGTGGTTACACTGGACAAGGTCACAATGATTTGCAGCTGTCCAGATAAGTTCAGTGAGAAGGAGCGGGATGTAATTATTCCATTGTTGATCAGAGGCTTTAAAAATGCTGCCCAAGAGGCTGGATGCCAGGTTTCAGTGGGTGGGATTGCTGTGAATCCTTGGTGCATTTTAGGTGGAGAAGCCACATCAATTTGCACCCCAGGAGAAATAATTCTGTAAGGGAATTTCGGGAAATTACATTTAAACAAAAAAAATTATAATTACCCTGAAAAAAATCTATTTCTTAGGCCAATTAATGCCTCGCCAGGCGACGTCTTGGTTTTGACTAAGCCTCTTGGAACTCAACTAGCCACTAATGCCTACCATTGGATGTTGGATGGAGCCGAAAGCTGGCAGAAGCTCAAAGAACATCTCACAGAGGATGATGTTCGCAAAACTTATCTCAAAGCTGTTAATTCTATGGCATTTCTTAACAAATCTGCCGCTGAATTGATGCACAAACATTCTGCCCATGCAGCCACAGATGTGACTGGCTTTGGTCTTTCTGGCCATGCTATCAATCTCCTCAAGTTCCAAACGAAAACTCTCAAATTTCTCATCCATACCCTGCCCATAATTGAAAATGTGCAGCGTATGGCTAAAATTTTAGGCCGTGAACAAAAATTACTTGCCGGAGAAGCTGTTGAGACTTCTGGGGGTCTCCTTATTGCCCTTCCAAAGGATTCTGCTAATAACTTTTGCAGGGAATTCAAAGATAAAACCTTCAATGATGCCTGGATTATTGGTTCTGTTGAATCTTCCACTTCTCCTAGTTTTGAAATACTAAAGGAAGATTGCAAACTAATAGATGTGTGACCGGAAAGGTTTTTTTTGCATCATGAGCCTCCTAGAGCTGGTGACGTGGATTTTTAAAGGCCCAAAAGCTCGTAAATCTACCGAAGATTTCTCTGGGGGCTTTTTTGTAAAGAAAATCTCTTCAAAGGCTTCAAAGTATTTATGTGACTTTTGTTTTGATCTTGGTGACAGGGAATAAAAAATTCTTACAATGGGTTTTTGATTTTTTTCGCTCATTTTATTTATAACCTATTTTTTATTTTGGCGGTAAACAAGATTCGATCATTTATAAAGGCGCTTTTAAAATGTAAGTAGGCGATGCCGCCATGTTTGTTTCAAGCCAGACAGAAAATTTTTCTCTTGATTTTTTTTCAATTTCATTAGAAAATAATCGATTTTAGTCTGAAAAGTGTACTTTAAAGTTTAAAGTGTAAGACTTTTTCTGTATATAAGAAATCAATTTTTCCGGAAAAATATTAAAAATCAGTAATTCATTTGCAAACTGGTAAGTGCAAGTTTTGTAAAATTTTTCTATATATATATTTTATTTAATACAATTATGCAACACAGATATTTTTCTTTAATAAGCAAATTTGACTGAATTTTATGCGTTTATTTGTAATGGCTTCTAATAAAATTGCTCCGTTATTAAATCTAACCTCAAATATCTCTTCTTATGGCTGTCCTCTCCCGGAATCTTCAAAATTTGCTTTCATATATTCCCACTGGCGCTAGAATCGTTACTGTCATGCAATACAAAATATGTGAATCCAAAACCAAAACAAACATTTTTCCTGTTTTAAAAATAGTTAAAAATGTCTCAAAATCCTGCTATTTTCACACAAAATGCAACAGGGAATGCTTTTAGTTTATCCGCGGAGTGTAAAGTGAATGATCTGTGTCGATTGTGCCTCATATCAACTGCTGATAGGCTAGAAATCTTTAGTGCCATTGGCGAAGAGATGAACATTAGCAACACAATTCGTCTCCTGTTCAATTCCCAGGTGAGTGTCTGGACGTTTCCTTGTTTTCTGGGATCCAGGCTGATGTCTAGCATATCGTGTAGGTGCTGAGGGATGATCGGTGGCCCCAGAGCGTTTGTATGTCATGCTGTGAGAAGTTGAATGAATTCCATGGATTTTACTGCACTGTCAAGTCCTCGGAAGAGACTCTCATGGGAATTTGTGGTCATATAGAAGTCCAGACCACCCAGACAGAAGATTTCGCAGGTGAAGATGAGAAATTCTTCATCAATGAAGTAGAAACAGTGGAAAAAATTGGTGAAGGCGCGGTAGAAGTAAAACAGGAATCTGAAACAGAATCTCCAGAAGATACTGGAGCGTATGATGATGAACCAGAAAGTGAAGAAGATACTCCCTTGAAGAGTCGAAAATCTCCAGATAAGAAGGTGCCAAGGAAGAAAAAGATTACAAGGGGCAATTCAACCAAGAAAGAAGTTCTCGATGAGATCATTGCCAAGTTCGTCAATTTAAATTGTGAACTGTGCACAGCTTCTTTCACAGTCTTCGAGGATCTCAAGCAGCATTACTGCGATGCTCACAGTCAAGTGGGCTACGTCAGATGCTGCAATACGAGATTTGAGAGGCGCCAGCGTCTTGTTGAGCATGTTCACTTTCACGTAGATCCCAAGAGTTTTGAGTGTCAGGAATGTGGGAAGGCTTTTAAGTTTCGTAATCACCTTCAGGAACATCTAAGTATTCATATTCCGCCAGATCAGCGACAATTTAAGTGTGATCAGTGTCCTAAAAGTTACACAAAACTCTGTCGGCTTACGGCCCATCAGAAGGTGCATGTCCCTCCGGAGGAACGTGAGCACATCTGCCCTCAGTGCAATAAGGCCTTTTCCACTGGCTCAGTAATGCGTTCCCATATCAAAATTGTCCATGAGAGATGCCAGACGAAAGTCTGTGAGTTCTGTGCGAGGATCTTCAAGACCAAGGAAGCCTTTGTGGCCCATCAGATTAATCACATGGAACAGAAACCTCCCAAAGTGCAATGTGAGTATTGCGGAAAGAAGTTCAAGCAGCGACCTGGACTCCTCAGGCACATGCTTAGGCACAAAAATCCCAATCAGGCTTTCCAGTGCGACATTTGCAGCAGGACAACAACAACCAAGAGAGCACTGTACATGCACAAGAAGTATGTTCATACGACTCAGCCACTGAAGTGTAATCTCTGCGACAGGGAATTCAAGAGGCCAATTAATCTAAAGGTAATGGTACAAACATACACTGATTGTGAGAGAAATCCGAAAAAGTTAAAATAACATTCCGGAAATGTTAATTTCACTCTGCAGTATTGATCCGAAATCGGTGTAAATATTACCCTTTTTAGGTGTATTGGGGGTTAAAGTTACCCTTTTTCATGTTAATTTTACCCTTAAAAAGGAGTAAAAAATTAACTCTAAAAAATGTAGGTGTATTTTTACACCTGAAAAGTGTTAAAGTTATGAGAGAAAAAAGTTAATCGCAGCCTTTTTTTTCTCAGTGTACATATAGAATTGTTAACTTTAAAAACATATTTATTCGGAAAATTTCGAGTAAAGTTGCTTTATTACGGTCATTAGGGTCGTCAAAATTGGTTAAAAAGTTTTATATACTTCTTTCTTTGTGGACTTCGAGCAGTAAAAACTTAAAATTCGGAGCGTTTTTATAGATTTTGATGTTGTTATTTCGTCAAATTGTATCATTTTTAAGGTGTCTACACACTCGATCTGATTCCATCAAAAATTATTTAAAAAGTATTTGAAATAAAATTACAATTTTTGAAGGAAATTTTGAAGAAAAATACCTAAATTTGGGTTTATTTTACTTTAAAAAATTTTGACAGTTTGTCACTTTGGATGGAGTAACCTCTTATCGCCACTTTTAGGAAAAACTGAAATTAATTTAATTATAATTTTTAAATCCTTATTATAAAGTAGCTTAAATTTGACACAAAGTTACTTAGATATGTTGTCTATAGATATATCAAACTAATATCCCCTCAATGTAACGGTGGATTACTTAAAAAATATATTATTATTAAAAATTCAAAAATAACCACTTCTCGCCACCTACTTGAAAAGGCCCAAACTAAATTATTTTGGACAATATTATTAAAAAATATATTAAGCGTTGCTTTTTCTTCCTGATATCCTTTTTATTACTCGTATTATATGATTTTTCTTCGATTTAACTATAGGTGGCGAGAAGTGGGTCACTGGCAAAAAGTGGTGACACCACCCTATTCCCAATTATCGTACTCTTCGATTGTTTTAATGAAAATTCGTATTTTAACTGCCTAAAACAGGGAGAAATATATTTGTGGAAATTCCGGGATATAATAAATAAATGAATGAAGTTTGGTGAAAAAATTTCCAAAAATGCGAAGGAAGAGTATTTTTCTAGTGGAAAATCGAATGCATCTTTTGGAGGAACATTTCTTTCTTGAGTTTTACCATCAAATTTCTAAAAATACGAAGAGTTATTCGAAATTCAATGATATTGCTCCTTCTGAGGCGTATTTTGGGCAATGTTTTGAGTGATATATAAATCGGTTTAAATCGGTAATTGACCAGTTTTGAACCGATAAATTAATTTTCGCCTGATTATCAATTATTACTCTTAAAACTATTTTGAGTGATTTATGAATCAGTTTAACCCTTTAAAGACGAGAGGGTCAAAAATTGGGGGTCATAAAACTAATTTTTCTGACTTTATAGTGCAAAACACAACTTTAGATGACCGCAGGAAAGATTTCATTTTTAGGTCACCAGTGACCCAATCGTCCTTAAAGGGTTAAATCAGTTGAGAACCGGTAAACAGCAAATGATGCGAAAGTATTTTTGAGGTTCACGAGCTCGAACACTTCACAAAGCCTGGGACGTTTTTCCACCCCTTTTTTATCCAATTTTGATGATCGTGATTTTGTAGAAACTTTACAGTATTAGGATAATTAATTAACCAGATACTAACGTTTTTTTTACAAATTATACGCAATCAAAAATTTCCTTTGCTGGCTAATTCTGTCCCGGTTTCCCCTATCCTCAATTATCTCGGGTCTTGAGTATTCGATATAATTAATTTCTTTGCAAAATTATAGAAGACATCCTGACCTATATTTTACCCGCATCTTTCTGTCAGTTCGCATTACTTCGCGAATTTAACTTCAAATTATTGCATGGGCTCCATATAAGAATTCCGGAGAATTTTCGTAAATTTATATTCACAAAAATACAAATAAAAATACAAACAAAAATAAACAAAAATTTGCATGCACAAAAACAATAAAGGAAACACACTGAATTCAGCGAGCACACAAAACCAAAGGCAATATTAACAAAGCCTTAAAAATTTAATAATAATAATAATAATATATTCACTAAAACTAAACCATTCCAACACTGTGAAGAAACGAGGGTTCGATTAACTTTTTTCCTAATAATTTTAACACTTTAGGTGTAAAAATATATCAACATTTTTTAAGGTTAATTTTACACCTTTTTAAGGGTAAAATTAACATGAAAAAGGATAACTTTAACCCCTAATACACCTAAAAAGGGTTATATTTACACCGATTTCGAATCAATAATGCAGGGTAAAATTAACATTTTCGGAATGTTATTTTAACATTTTCGGATTTCTCTCAGTGAACGTTAAAAAATCAAAGAAAACTATTTATTTTCATTATTTTATTAATTCAATCAAATGCAATATTTTTTGGAATATCTGGTGAAATTGGTATATGCCTTCCAGGAGCATATGGCATCCCATACTGGCCAGCAACAACTGTATAATTGCAATTTCTGCGACAAGATGTTTAATAGTAATGCCAACAGGTATTCCCATCAAAAGCGGAAGCATCCGCAAGAGTGGGAAGAAGCCATGCGGAAGAAGAATGAGTAGAATAAAAATCACTGTCTTGAATCAATTTTCCCATCGTCAATGACGAATACACTGCCATTCCTGTGATCTTTGAGTATCTCTAGGGCAGCTATGGCCACAGCCTGAACATCCTGGATGGGGTATTTGGCCATTGCAGCATGATATTCGGGAGCAAATTCGGGAAAAAGACAGCGAGCATCGAAGGAATCGGTGAAGAGTCGGGTGTTTGTGGCTCCTGGGCAGAGAGTGTGGAAGTAGATGCCGAAGCGAGAGAAGAAGAAGGCTTCGGAAAAGCTCGAGGTGATTGTGAGAACTGCTTGTTTTGTGGCAGAGTATAGAGGAGCAGCCAGGACGGGATTTAGGGCGGCTATTGAAGAGATGTTGAGTACACATCCTCCAGATCCACCTTTATCCTGGCGCATGGGTTCAATGGCCAGTAGGCAGGAGTTTACAACACCACAGACATTTACTTTAAACATCTTCTCGAAGTCAAATTCATCGAAGATTCCAGCACTATTGATCACTATATCAAACTTTTTGAACTTTTCGATTCCTTCATGAAAGGCTTTTCTGAAGCTATCCATGTCTGTGACATCCACTGGGAAGAATTCCATAGAACACTTGGGATATTCTGTTCTCCACAAACTCAAGACATCCTTCTCAATCATCCGGATGTCCACAATAGCAAGTTTTTCAATTCCTGAAGCCAGCAAATTTTCAGCAATGGCCTGTCCAATGCCATTGGCTCCACCCGTGATGAGAACACTCTTTCCCAAGATCTCCATCTTACAACAAGAACTTTTAGTTTATTTTACAGAGCAATTTATAGTGTGTTTGAGAAGAGGTTTTCAGCTAAGCAAGCCTCTAAAACTGAAGCCGCAGAAACTCAATCATGCCGTTGCGGTTTGCAATTTAGGTGAATTTCAGTCGCTATCTCTAAATTAACGAGCTAGTAGAGTAATGTGGAATATTATTTGTCATCTGTATTTGATGATAGTTTGAAATTGGGCTATACTGGTGATTGAAAATAGATTAAATATTGAAACATAAAGTGGTTTTAATTTGATTACGTTCCATCATTTTTAATATGGTTCTTTATTGAGGCCCTTGGGAGTATAATTTTAGTCATCAATTGGTCATTTGACGGAAATTGTCTGCACACTGCTGCTGGTAGATATATCAAAATTTTGTCAAAAATGATTTTTTGACGAAAATTTTTCCCAATGTGTAGAGGCCTTTAGAGAAGTCACTGGAAAGAACAGATAAAATAATTTCTGAATTTCAGTACTAACCACAGTACTGTGTCAGATCTCGTAGAAGCTAGACGGATTTACACAGAGCGCTTTTTGGTGAATCTTTTTGAGAGGAATTTTTTTCAATAGAGTATTTTAAATACTTTCTCTTGTTCTTTCCTCTTTTTGTTTGAAAGTTAAGTTAAAAAGTTCACTTTAAGAAGTTAATCACAATGAGTGCTACATCAGGGGGCCCTGTGGGCCCCCCTGATGAATTTAATCTCTACAACGTGACCCACAGAGGTGAAATGCCCACTCTGGAACAGACGCAGAACAAGAATTATAAAGCTCTTAAAGTTGCATTTTTCACCCATCCATCCGATAACGAGAAATATTTCGTTATTGGTGGTGAAGAAATAAGAAAATTGAACATATTTGAAGTGCACAGTGGATTGAAGCTGATATCTTCTGAAAAATTCAAGACCATCACGAGGCTCAACAGTGGCGATTTGCTGCTTCAAACTTCATCTACCCGGCAAATTGAGTCCCTAAAAAAACTGACCAGTTTTGGCGCCAATAAAAAGCCCGTTACAATTTCTGAGAACGGTGCTCTAAATCAATCTCAAGCCATTATCCGTTGCCGAGAGATAATGCAACTTGATATGGAAACAATTCGTCAGGGATTAAGTGACCAAAATGTGGTTCATGTGCAAAGACTGAAACGACGAGAAAATAACACTTGGATAGATACTGCCACACATATCCTCACTTTTGATTCTCCAATTTGCCCTGCTGAAATAAATGTAGGATGCCTCGTCATCAAAACGGAATTGTATATTCCATCACCTTTCCGATGTGTTATCTGTCAGCGGCTGGGTCACACAAAAAAAAGGTGTGATTCTAAAAAGAACGTGCACACCTGTGGATATTGTGCGAAACCCTTCCACGGTAATGAGGAACCCTGTCCTGGACCAGCCAAGTGCATCAATTGCTTGGGAGAACATCCAAGTTCCAGCAGACTTTGTCCGAAATACATCGAAGAAAAGGAAATCAACGCCATCCGCGTTACTATGAGGATCCCGTATAAACTCGCCAGAGAGGAGCTAAAGAATCGAAAGTTCATCAAACCTGCAGCACATCTGAAACCCACCTCCCCAATTAATCAGTCAGGAAAATCATATTCTAATATTCTTAAAACTCAAAATTCTAACGTAAATTCTCAATCTCCAATTGTCCAGCAAAAAATTGCTAAGCGTATCTCAACACCGAAAAATAAGGTATTTAAACCTAAAGTCACACGAAAAGAATTCAAAAGGCAAGTTTCGGAGGAAAAAATGAATGCCTCCCTCGCAGAGAAAGCCATTACAATCTCTCAAACAGAAAATATCCCTTCACCTGTGCAACAAAACAATTCAGAACAATTACACCACTCATCCACAAATCTACTAAGCAATTCACAATTAAATTATTCATTAACAAACCAAAAAATCTCCTCTGATGATTACAATCAGTTCAAAGGATTCGATTCCTATCACTCCTCCCCATCCCAATCCAACCTATCCGTCCCTCTTCCCTCCCCCTCTCCCTCCACCCTCCATCCTGACCCTAAGCCACCTGATATTATGGAACTTATCAGTTCAGAAGAAGAAATATCACTAACTCCAGATATTCCAATGTCTGATCCTGAAGATAATGATGAAAATGATCAATTTTCTTCTGCCTCAGGAGGTAACTCCTGAGCTGACTGATCGCCGGGATGATTTGGGGCTATGTCTGTCCCTGGTTCTTTGTGGGGGTGGAGGGTGTGCATTGGGATATGCATGCATGCGTTCTAGTATGTATGCGTTCCTTCTGGTCTTGCTTTGCCCCTGCTTGATGGATCCTTGGGTGGGCGTAGCCCCTGAACATCTTTGGCGAAATTTTGTTTTTATTAATCATTATGATAATGTCTCAAATGCACGCAGTACAAAATATTCCTATTTCCTATTACATCTCTGATTCTTCCAATAATACTTCTCAGTCTCAACAAGTCTCTAATCCACCAATTTCATTTATGCAATGGAACTGTCATGGCTTTTGGCCTAGAAAATCCGAAATAGAATTAATTGCCTGTGATAAAAACCCAATTGCCATTTGTTTACAAGAAACCCACTTAAAAGTAAACCCTCAAGACTCAAGCAAACCTAGCATAAAAGGGTATAATGCGGTTCATGAAAATATTTCTGACAATCCCAGAATGAGTGGAGGAGTATCTATTCTCGTCCAAAATGGATGGGAATTTGATTTAATTCCACTTAATACTGAATTGGAAGCTATTGCCATTAAACTTCGCTGGCACTTTCCTATAACTATAGTTTCTATTTATCTTAAACCATCGATCTTTATCCCACAGCGACAATTCTTAGACCTTATTAACCAAATTCCACAGCCTTTTATTCTAATGGGCGATTTTAATGCTAGTAATGCTATTTGGGGTAGGTCAAGGAATGATAATAGGGGTCATATGTCTGAAAATTTACTTTTTCTTAATGATGGAAATCATACTAATCTCTCGGTGGCACACGGTACCTTTAATACAGTCGATCTTACGTTCACTGACATTTCGTTGGGAGCTAGATTCCTATGGGAGGTGGATAATGATCTACATGGAAGTGACCACTACCCAATTTATATTACTGATCTAAATTCTCCCTCTACATTTTATCCCAAACCTAAAAAATGGATTGAATCTGAAGCCAATTGGAGTAAATTTTATGAAGAAGCAAATCTAAAAGTTATTCATTCTGAATCTTCCGTCGAAGAAGATTACAAGAATTTTTGCAATGACATTATTTTAGCAGCGGAACAATCTATTCCAACTTCAACTCCAAAACTGAGCAATAAAAGGAGAGTTCCGTGGTGGGACCCTGAAATTGGATATCTTATACGCGAAAGAAAAAAAGCTCTTCATAAATTTAAGAGACATCCGTCAGACGAAAATATGATGGCATATATGTCCCTTCTTTCCACAGTGAAAGAACGTATCCGCAAAGCTAAAAAAGATTCATGGGAACAGTTTTCCAATAGTATAAATCTCCATACTCCTCCCAAAGTAATGTGGGACAAAATAAAAGCGATTCGTGGTTTTTCTTCATATGCGATACGTCGGATTGATTGTCCTTGGGGAAGCTCTAGCGATCCCACTGAGATACCAAATATCCTCATTAAGAAATTTACTCATCCTTCTTCAAATGCCGCATTGAGTCCACCTGAAATTCTTGCTAAGAGTAGAATAGACAATTCCGTTCAGTCTATTGCTGACGCTACTTTAAGATGTCCTGAACTTAACTATGATTTTACAGCTGACGAACTTTCTCTAGCATTACATAAAAGTTCCGGAAAATCACATGGGCCAAATAGAATAACATATGGGATGTTGAAACATCTCTCCTTCTCTAATAGGTCTACCCTACTAAATTTATACAACAAAATGTGGACTCAATCTTACTACCCTACCTCATGGCATTCTGCTCATATTATCTCTATACCAAAGCCTTGCAGTAGTCCATTAGACTATCGTCCTATCACCCTTAGTGTTTGCGACTTGAAAGTTTTTGAAAGAATGGTCAATTTTAGGTTGATTTGGTTCCTTGAACATAATCACTTGCTTGATGAAAATCAAGTCGGTTTTCGCTCTAGACGATCTACTTGTAACTCATTAGCTAAACTAACTGGAGACATTTTCCACTCATTCGAAAGCAAGTCTCATACTACTGCAATATTTTTTGATCTCGAGAAGGCTTACGATCGTGTTTGGAAGGGTACAGTTGTTAAGCAAATCAAAGAATGGGGAATTGACGGAAATTTACTGTCTTTCATAGAGTTTTACTTAGATCCTCGAAACGTTCGAGTTAAAATCAATGACTTCTTTTCTAATGAAGTAACTCTGGACAATGGGGTACCTCAGGGCGGGGTGCTTTCAGTAACTTTATTCCTCATAGCTATTAACAGTATTTTTCGCCTGTTGTGAAATTTATTATCCTGCCTCTTCTAAAACCAGATTAAACAGCTTAAATCCTGTATATAACGCAGGCTATAGACTAAGTACTGGGGCGTTCCGGACATCACCTGTGAACAGTTTATTGGCTGAGGCTGGTGTATCTCCCCTCCCTCAAAGATTTAAATCACAAATTAGTAGATCAGCTATCCGACTTTTATCAAGACCTGATACTCCAGGTCATTTTGATCTAATGTCTTCCTCATCGCGTAAAGATATAAAAAGCTTCTTTTCAATAGGAGGACAAGCAATCAGAGAAATTCTAAATGGTCTTACAGTGGAACAAGATTTCCTAGAATATTTAGCTCCCTGGCTTCTCAATATAAATTTTCTTAATACCTCCATTACTAAATGCCCATTTAAAACTATGACAAGTACTGATCTTAATCATCAAGTTGATTTATGTATAAATAGAATTAATCCAAATAGCTTCGTAATTTTCTGTGATGGTTCACTACAAGGAGATAATGCGGGATATGCCATAACATCATTACACGGATCAATTCTGAATGAAAGATGTTCTGTTCCAACATCTTCTTTTGAATTAGAAGCGAAAGCAATCCTAAGTTCCCTCCTATATATAAAAAATGGCGAAGATTTTCATGAAAGTTGGGTCATAGCGACCGATGGGTTAAGTGTGGTTCAAGCAATTCAAAATTTAGGTAATAGAAATCCTGTGATCAAACAAATTCGTTCCCTTCTAATTGAACTTGGAATTGTTACCATTTTATGGGTTCCTGGTCATAGGTCTATCGAAGGCAATGAAAAGGCAGACACAGAAGCCAAGACTGCAGCCCTGTCCTATAATATTCCCTCTCCTACAATTTCAATACGAAGTGCACTTAAACTAAATAAAATTTTTTATATGAAATTAGAAAATGAATGGTTCCATAATGAGGTGGCTGGCTTTATCAAAGAAATTTCAAGTACACCAAAAAAACCTATTTTGGATCCATCTCTATCCCGCCGAGAATGCACTCTTATTAGCCGCCTTAGAATCGGTCATACACGACTGACTCAATCCTATAAAATGACCCGTGAACCTCAACCCATTTGTCCCAATTGCTCTAATCTTCTCACAATTCCACATATCCTTTTATACTGCGAGGATTTAAACTCTTTAAGACTAAAGCATTTTGGAAGTAAAAGTCCAAAAGATCTCCTTAATTTTTCGATGGTGGATACACTTAAAGTAGCTAATTTTTTTAATGAATTAAATTACATTAATGAATTATAAATTGTAAATATTTATTGTTACTATATTTCATAATTATTGTTTCTTTTTTTTCTAAATTGTTCAAATTAAATTGTACGGCACGATATGAAAAAAAGTGCATAATATGTATTTTGGGGAGGGCTGGGTTACTGAATAAATGAAATCAGTACTAACCACAGTGCTTTCGATTTACAAAGAACAAAATAAATTGTAAATTTAGTATTTTTAACTTCTCGAACTCCAAGAGAGAGCAGTTTTAACAATCGTGTTTTTTTTCAACTTCTCTTCATCCTGGCTGCCAAACGGTAAGAGATATTGACTTCCGGTTTTCGGTGACCCCCCCAAGTCTACATTTTCTATTGAACAAACTTATTGAAATAACCCCCCATTACTTCATCACTACCGAAAACAAGTTTTTTTTTTGACTTTGCAAAAATTGGCTCTGACGATTTCGTTCATTTTTGGATATGTTTTGGCGGCAATTTAACCGAAAATTTCGTTCTTCGACACCTAATTAATGATATTTTGAGTATTGTCTTCTGTAACAATCTTTAACTTCAAGATAAATTTATGGTGATTTATAAAGAATTTTAAATGGACAATTTTATTAATTAATATTAATTTACCTTTAACAGAATTGGTTAAATCTAACCTAAAAAAAACCCGGCGGGATTTTAAGAATTTTCTTTTCATATATTCCCACTGGCGCTAGAATCGTACTGTCATTCAATGTATAATCCAAAACCAAAACAAACATTTTTCCTGTTTTAAAAATAGTTAAAAATGGCTCAAAATCCTGCTATTTTCACACAAAATGCAACAGGGAATGCTTTTAGTTTATCCGCGGAGTGTAAAGTGAATGATCTGTGTCGATTGTGTCTCATATCAACTGCTGATAGGCTAGAAATCTTTAGTGCCATTGGCGAAGAGATGAACATTAGCAACACAATTCGTCTCCTGTTCAATTCCCAGGTGAGTTTCTGGACGTTTACTTGTTTTCTGGGATCCAGGGTGATGTCTAGTATAACGTGTAGGTGCTGAGGGATGATCGGTGGCCCCAGAGCGTGTGTATGTCATGCTGTGAGAAGTTGAATGAATTCCATGGATTTTACTGCACTGTCAAGTCCTCGGAAGAGACTCTCATGGGAATTTATGGTCATATAGAAGCCCAGACAGAAGATTTCGCAGATGAAGATAAGAAATTCTTAATCAGTGAAATAGAAATAGTGGATACAATTAAAGAAGATGCGGTGGAAATAAAACAGGAATGTGCGAGTTCGACAGAATCTCCAGAAGATACTGGAGCGTATGATGATGAACCAGGAAGTGCAAAGAATATTCCATTGAAGAGTCGAAAATCTTCAACTAAAAAGTTGGCCAGAAGGAAAAGGATTACCAAAGGCAATTCCAACAAGAAAGAAGTTCTGGATGAGATCATTGCCAAATTCGTCAATTTAAATTGTGAACTGTGCACAGCTTCTTTCACAGTCTTCGAGGATCTCAAGCAGCATTACTGCGATGCTCACAGTCAAGTGGGCTACGTCACGTGCTGCAATACGAGATTTGAGAGGCGCCAGCGTCTTGTTGCGCACGTTACCTTTCACGTAGATCCCAAGAGTTTCCAGTGTCAGGAATGTGGGAGGACTTTCAAGTTCCGTAGTCTTCTTAAGAAGCATCTAAGTATCCATATTCCGCCAGATCAGCGACAATTTAAGTGTGATCAGTGTCCTAAAAGTTACACAAAACTCTATCGACTTACGGCCCATCAGAAGGCGCATGTCCCACCGGAGGAACGTGAGCACGTCTGCCCTCAGTGCAATAAGGGCTTCTCCACTGGCCCAGTAATGCGTTCCCATATCAAACTTGTCCATGAGAGGTGCCAGACGAAAGTCTGTGAGTTCTGTGCGAGGATCTTCAAGACCAAGGAAGCCTTTGTGGCCCATCAGGTTAATCATATGGAACAGAAACCACCTAAAATGCAATGTGAATACTGCGGAAAGAAGTTTAAGCACCGACAGGGACTGACGAGGCACATGCTCAGGCATAAAAATCCCAATCAGGCTTTCCAGTGCGACATTTGCAGCAGGACAACAACAACCAAGAGAGCACTGTACATGCACAAGAAGTATGTTCATACGACTCAGCCACTGAAGTGTAATCTCTGCGACAGGGAATTCAAGAGGCCAATTAATCTAAAGGTAATGATACAAATATTTGTATAGAATTGTTAACTTTAATATAATTAGTTGTCAGTAATTTTTCCATTAAGAAAATTAATTTTCACGTTATTTGAAAATTTGGAGTGGAATAGTTACATCATTAGGATCATCAAAATTCGTTAAAAAAAAGTCTTATAGTCTTGTGTGAAATTTTACTACAAGTGAAATATCTTGGCACGATTGCTTCAAAACGCTCCATTTTGATTTTTTGGTCAAAATTCGTAGCGTTTTCATAATGCCAAGCGCACAATAATTTTTGTTTGTAAACATGTTTTCAAAATTTCCCATGAGAATGAGCGAGATGACTACACGGTAAAAAATTTCGGCACGTATTTGTTCCAAAAATTAGCTCATCCACGGACGCCATAATTTTTGGCATAATCTTGTTCATTTTATGAGACTCAAAAAGATACCCAATATTAGTAACGAATTTGTTCCAAAATGTAGCTCGTTTACGGACACCGAAAATTTTTGGAACAAATTTGTACCTTCTAGGAGGAACAAAAAGATACCCAATATTAGTAATGAATTTGTTCCAATAAATAGCTCGTCTAGTATAAAAGCGTATCCCTCCTCTCACACTCAGTCACCCGTCACCGAATTGAAGAGTACGCCAAATCTGTGGCAATTTTCGTGCTACATGGTTTCACTTTTTTTATTCGAAATTCCCTTCCCCTCTTGCTGCCAGCACACGCATATGATTTCGTGTCATATGAAATATGTATCTCACTCTCATAGAAAAATTAGAACAATGTTTACTAAACAAAAGTTATTGTGCGTTGGGCATAATGCCCAACGCACACTAAATTTTGTTTGTAAACATGTTTTCAAAATTTTCTATAGGAGTGAGCAAGATGACTAGATCTAGATCTCACTCACTCTCATTGCAATGTCAAAAACATGTTTACAAAATAAAAGTTATTGTGCTCTGGGCATAAGTATTTTGCGTATATTTTTATTTTTGTTTTCATCATTGGATTTTTATAGATTTGACGAGATTCACTTCAAAATGCTTTGTTTTGACAAAAAAAAACAGGTAGAAAAACGCCCCAGGCTTTGCAAAGTGAACTCGTGACTTATGGCTTCTACATACTACAAAAATTTATGCTAATAATTGAAGAGTTTTTCTTACGTAAGCGTAGGGAATTTGCTTCAATATGGACATAAATTTCTCTAGTCTAGTGTATTATAGAGTTCAATTAGATCATATGTATGTATACTTCAAAAGCATTTCCGCATCGTTTACCGTTTAACTGTTCTCAACAGATTTCAACCGATCCCAAAATCACTCAAAAGATCCCACAAAATAATTTAAATACGCCTGGTTTGGACCGGGAAAACGCTGTAATATCCAGTTCTATTGACTGAAATAGTTTCATATATAAACCTAAGAACAGTTTTAAAAAAAATTGAGAAAATACATGGGCTAAAAAAATTATAATTTGAGGTTCATTCAAAAATTAGCTTTCTGGACAAAAATGAAAAAAATAGCCCCACATTCTAAAACTGACCTAATCTTTTAATAATCATTTAATATAAGCTAAATACTATTAGTAAATATTATTAAGAGTCAGAAAAACTGAAAATTATGCCGAGGGAATATTTTTGGTACGGATTGTGGTCGGTTTCCGGTGTGATTTGTTCTGAAAGGGGTTTCTTCTTTGAACATTGAAATTTCCAGCCCAAATTCTACTTTTTCATATATTTATTTATTATTTTTCAAATTACTTTTTATTATTGTTGCAATTTCATTTCTTTTACTTCATTATTTTATTTAAAAAAACATGAATAAAATCATCAAATTCAGTTCTCCTCGAACAACCCTCCTTCTCTCGAACCGTCTGGTCGAGAAAATCTCAGAGAATTGCAATGAGGCTACAATCGGTTGACTGGGGTGGCCAATGCATTCGGCTTATTGGGCGTGGGTTTGTTTATTAAGAGGATAACGATCCCATGCATTCCTCAAAGCTTTGTAGAGGTTTCCTTGTTAAGAAAGAGAAACTCAGGGTCCTATCAAAAATTTTCTCTCGGCATAATTTTCAGTTTTTATAACTCTTAATAATATTTACTAATAGTATTTAGCTTATATTAAATGATTATTAAAAGATTAGATCAGTTTTAGAATGTGGGGCTATTTTTTAATTTTTGTCCAGAAAGCTCATTTTTTAATGAACCTCAAATTATAAAATTTTAGCCCATGTATTTTCTCAAATCTTGTTTAAAACTGTTCTTAGGTTTATAATATGAAACTATTTCAGTCAATAGAACTGGATATTACGGCGTTATCACACTTGCACATTAAAATTTTAATGTGATTCACATTAATTGTCGCTTGTGAGCGTGCAAATATATTATTTGTGTCTTTGAATCACTTAATATTTGGGGTTTTTCTATTTATTGATAAAGAAGTGGACTTGGCCTGCAAAAATATGTTTAAATTTACCTAAAGCATAAATATTTTTCACATTAAAAAATTAAAGAGAAAATCGTATTAATTTTTCGCATTAATGCTATAAATCAATTTATATCAAATTTTGCGGGCCAAGTCTACCTTTTTATCAACAAATAGATCAAATTTTGAATATAAAATGATTCAAACACACAAATTACACATTTGGACTCTCATCAGCGACAATTAATGTGAATCATATTAAAATTTTAATGTGCAAGTGTGATAACACAGTCACAGCGTTTTCCCGGTCCAAATCAGACACCAAGAAGGGTGTATTTAATGTTTTGAACGGTAGTGTATCTTTCTGTTAATTTGCATTACTTCGTGAATTTAACTTGAAATTATTGGAATATGGGATCCATATAAAAATTTCTGATGTTTTTCATAAATTATTCACTTAATCATTCTAACGTTTAAAAATCATAGAAAACTATTTATTTTGATCATTTTATTAATTCAATCAAATGCAATATTTTTTGGAATATCTGGTGAAATTGATATGTGCCTTCCAGGAGCATATGGCATCCCATACTGGCCAGCAACAACTGTATAATTGCAATTTCTGCGATAAGATGTTTAATAGTAATGCCAACAGGTATTCCCACCAAAAGCGGAAGCATCCGCAAGAGTGGGAAGAAGCCATGCGGAAGAAGAATGAGTAGAATAAAAATCACTGTCTTGAATCAATTTTCCCATCGTCAATGACGAATACACTGCCATTCTTGTGATCTTTGAGTATCTCAAGAGCAGCTTTGGCCACAGCCTGAACATCCTGGATGGGGTATTTGGCCATTGCAGCATGATATTCGGGAGCAAATTCGGGAAAAAGACAGCGAGCATCGAAGGAATCGGTGAAGAGTCGGGTGTTTGTGGCTCCTGGGCAGAGAGTGTGGAAGTAGATGCCGAAGCGAGAGAAGAAGAAGGCTTCGGAAAAGCTCGAGGTGATTGTGAGAACTGCTTGTTTTGTGGCAGAGTATAGAGGAGCAGCCAGGACGGGTTTTAGGGCGGCTATTGAAGAGATGTTGAGTACACATCCTCCAGATCCACCTTTATCCTGGCGCATGTGTTCAATGGCCAGTAGGCAGGAGTTTACAACACCACAGACATTTACTTTAAACATCTTCTCGAAGTCAAATTCATCGAAGATACCAGCACTATTGATCACTATATCAAACTTTTTGAACTTTTCGATTCCTTCATGAAAGGCTTTTCTGAAGCTATCCATGTCTGTGACATCCACTGGGAAGAATTCCATAGAATACTTGGGATATTCTGATCTCCACAAACTCAAGACATCCTTCTCAATCATCCGGATATCCACAATAGCGAGTTTTTCAATTCCGGAAGCCAGCAAATTCTCAGCAATGGCTTGTCCAATGCCATTGGCTCCACCCGTGATGAGAACACTCTTTCCCAAGATTTCCATCTTACAACAAGAACTTTTAGTTTATTTTACAGAGCAATTTATACTGTGTTTGAGAAGAGGTTTTCAGCTAAGCAAGCCTCTAAAACTGAAGCCGCAGAAACTCAATCATGCCGTTGCGGTTTGCAATTTAGGTGAATTTCAGTCGCTATCTCTAAATTAACGAGCTAAAGTAGAGTAATGTGGATTATTATTTGTCATCTGTATTTGATGATAGTTTGAAATTGGGCTATATACTGGTGATTGAAAATAGATTAAATATATATTGAAACTTAAAGTGGTTTTAATTTGATACTCATCGGAAGAACAAATATTGTAATTTATGAATTTTGAGTTGTGGACCTTTCTTCTCAATAAAAAAAAAAAACAAAATTGTAAGTATTTATTTAAAAAAAATGAATAAAAAAACTGGCAACAGACTTTTTGTGTGTTTTAGATATGAACTTAATTATGGATAGAAACAAAACGGTTAGAGATATCGAATTCTGTTTTTCGGTGACTATGCTAGGGATGCTAGGCAGCCTAAATCAATCTTGAGCGATATGTTTCATTCAATCTTCTTGTGGATTTCCTAGTGCTTTAAATTTTTTTTTAGATATTTAAGAGATATCCATGTCCGGTCATCGGCGACCCCCACCTCTATAAGTGAATATATTAACTCTACAATCTTTGAGTTTTTCTAAAAGTAGTTTCAATAATCGAACAAACATTTTATCCCTAAATATCTATGTCCGAAAAATAAGAAATTTTTAGTTGTTCAAGAAACAAATATATATATTCAAGATATATATTCAAAAACAAATATTTCCTGACAGCTGAAGAGTTAAAGTAGTCTTTGAACGAAGTATTTTTTTAAAAATGAAGTTTAAACACGAAGTTTGCTTTTTGAAATTTGCACTCAGTGAATTCTGCACTCGATTTCGTCTTATATAAACAAAATTTTTTGTTCAAATACTAATTTAATTCATCAGCTAAAAAGATACATTTGTGTTTTTGATTTCAGATGAACCTATACTGAAAACCCTTGTCCACAGAAAAGTAGGTTTTTAGCAAAGACAAACTCCAAAAGTCAGGTGATACTGGCTGAATTACTAAAATTTTTAAATGAAAGTTTTAGAAAATATAGTTTAATTTAAACATTGTACTTTTATATACTTAACAGCTTGATTTTTTTTTTTATTAATCTGAAAAGAAATTGTTTTTATTTTTCTTGACCCACGTAACTCCTTAATGAATCTGGGGTGGAATGACAACTTTTCGATACTAGCAAATCGATAGTACCGATAAATCGGGTAAATCTGTCTATTAGACTAAGTGAATCTCGAATTTTTACGAATAGTTGGACCATTTATTTTAACAATCTTAAAAAATGCGACTGTTGATAGATTTCTATATGAGCTACAAAAAGTGCAGCTATCGTTTAAATTTTTCAGAATCGACAGTTGATACCATCGAAAGTTATCATCTCACCCCTGATTTATTGCAAAATATTTCAATAGCTAGCCTTTCCAAAAAGAAAAAAATGACCAGTGATAAGCCTAGATAAGCTTATGGTAGCTGAGATTCTTTACAGGTGACCTCGAAATGCGTGCAACTCATGGTGCATGCAACTCTGAATGCGTGAAAATTCGATTGTGAGTTGAATTTTGGAGGTAAAGAATCGCGTCGAGCAAACGGTTCTCGGACACCGAAATGGATAAAATTGGCTCGTCGCAATTCTTTACCCCCAAAATTCAACTCACAATCGAATTTTCAAGCATTCCGTGTTGCAAGTTGCAAGCACCCCGAGTTGCAGGCATTTCGAGGTCACCTGTAAAGAATCTCAGCTACCTTAAGCTTATCTGGGCTTATTACTGGTCATTTTCTATTTTAAATAGTCCGAGTGGGGTAGGCCAACGAAAGAAAATAAGTTCATTGAAATCGGTTAATAAAAAACAATAGATATAGAGTCCGGTCCATTTGAATAGAAAGGATCCGGGTACAGTGGGTGGTGTAGAAACGGATGGGACCCATGACCTATCGTTGGAAAGATCTCGATCTCCGATGCAATTATACTAAAATTTCATCGAAATCGCACCTTAAACACCGCAAATGCAGTCAGGTCAAGACATTTTTGATTATAGCTCGGGCCAAGAAACATCGAGGGAGTAGTGCAACGAGTCGAGTGCGACCCACCATTGGAAAGGTCTCGACCTCAGCTACAACATACTAAAATTTAAAGAAAAAGCATTGTCTAATTTTCAAAATATTCAAGATCGATTAATCGAAAATCGTTTTTTTCGATTAATCAGATCTTCGATTAAATCTTTTGAAATTGGAGTGTCATAAAGGTTGTAGTACTCCACGAGAGCTCTCCAAAGCACCGAAAGTTTTCCAAATCCGATAATTAGAAGCAGAGATATGACCATTTGAAAATTGAATTTTTGACCCCATCTAGCTCGGGTCAGGGGGATCGGGGGACCTTAAGTTTGGTATTGATCTAAAGCTCTTAGGCCCACCTATAACGTACTAAAATTTGAGATCGATCGGTGCCATAGGGAGTGAGTTATTGAGAAAATAAAATTTGGAAATTCAAAATGACGGAAGTAGAGTGTGGGGGCTGGATCTGACATCACCTACTTCTAGCCGCCCATCGACATTTAACCTTTGCTGATAACCGCTTGTCGATATCTCTTTCCGTTCTCTCTCCTAGAAGTGGTTATACTACGGACGGACGGACGGACGGGACGGGATGTCCCCGAAAATCGATATTGGGGCATATGATATTCGTGATCTATGAGTGTCAAAACGTGTAAATCCAAAATTTGGGCCCGATCTGACGAGGTCGTATTTCACCTGTGACCATAGAAGTTGAGATTGTAATGAATCTCAGCAAAAAATTACTGATTCAATACTGCACTTGATTTATTTTAATTTAAATAGATTTAGATTTAGTTAATTTTCATAATTTTTCTCAATGTATGTATTTATGCTAAAATAGCATTAGAGGGCAGTTCAATCAAATTTGGCGGTAAAGGATCGGTGCAAACTATTACACATGCTGAAAGTTTAGAATCATGCATAAATTTACCTTACCTAATTCTTTACCGCCAAATTTTATATGGGCTAAATATTCTCGAGGATCAACCTGTGTCTATTTGGGTCTTAGCAGTGTGTATTCTCAAAAATGTAATTAATTTTTAGTCGTCACTGCACTTTTTTTTTTATTCCTCAGCTTTTGCTTATACGCGGTTATGAAATTACAAACGTTGAATTTATTTTAATATTTTTCTTTCAAAGAGAAGCTATAACTAACCGCGCATTTGAATGACTTGCTAAAAGAACAGCGTTGGTGAAAAGAACCGGAAAAATACCTATTGTCATTTTCAGGTTCCTTTGAGTGCTTTGAACAATTTTCTAGATTTTCACTTGCAGCTTTTTTACGGTTTCAGTGAACGTTATACTCCAAACTCATGAAATACGAAAATTATATTGAAAAAAATATCAACATGCTTTCTGCTAAATAACTCTCTATATGAACTTGGTAACCAAACTCTCTTCAAGGAATTTTATCTTTAGTATATTTTCATCTTGTACAAATTAATTTTGCAGAGATTTATTGTGAAACATTAAAAACTTTTATACAGTAACCAAGTTCATCGAATTAAACGTCGGTCGTCGTGATAAATCCTTACATCAAAGACATGTTGCTTAATTTCACCATAAACACCCTTATATGGTTTTCAGTCGCCTCAGAATTCTATGAAATAATTGGGTCGCTTTAATTACCAATTAATCATTTTCCTCGGAGCTCTCATGAATAAATCAACTCTAATAATGTAATGTATCTCAGTATCGCATTTATTGGCTAAAAATATCAACATTTGAGAGAATTTATGTGTACTTATTGGTTCTGTAGGTTGGTTCTCAGTAGATACATTCTCCAAGTAGATCGCACATTCCTTCAACGAGGGGTTTTGTCCAGAAATCGCGGAAAGAACAGCCATCTCGAACGTATGGTATTTCAAAGGGGACAGCAGTTATAGGAGCATCCTCCCAGTCAAATCCATCGAAACGGTGTCCATCCGATTGATTGCATTGCATACTCAAGGGTTCCCTCACGTACATCGTGTACAGAATATCAACTCGAGGCTTTGTCCATTGGATAGCTCGATAGTTATCTGAACGAGCACCCTTAACATCAGTTTTCTGATGTTCACGCTTCCTCATGTACCTGTTGGAAAAGTTGTTGTGTATGTCAGCTTTTTGGTCAAAAGTTATCGATTTTCATCAAGGAGCAAATTAATATGTATGCAAATGAATATGTGATTAAAATTTTCACTGAGGAAAGGATCAACTTTTTAACCATGAAAATGCTATAATGATAATTTTGGTGTTTTTATGGAATGTTTGAGGTGAAAATTCCGGGAAAATTTTCTAATATATACCACACCAACAAATTTCTCGTTTATCTTTGCTTCCCTTTGAGAGGAAACAGCCATACCCTGAGAGAGACCAAGAACAAGAGTATGCTGAGGATTGAGGGAAAAGAAAAGAAAAAGTTGAGAAAAACTTCCATTTTCTGGGTGTTTATTTTTTAAGAGCGGATATTTTCCATAGCCTCCAGCTAATTCACATTATTTTCATGAAGAACACAACAGAATTTCCTGTGAGATGGGAGTTTAACGCACATTTTTGGCTACATAATGTTCAGAAAAAAACTTTTTAGACATTTCTTCATTTCTGGGATTATTGTGAGCAAAAATTGCATGAAATAATTTTCTGACAATATAACTCAATGTGGCTGAACTTTTGGCATACACAACACTAAAAAACTCATTTTTCATTCTCCGCCTCATCCACTCACATCTCTTGAAAACCTGCTACTTCCGCAATAACTCTTTTTTTCTTTGTTGGAAGTTTAAAGCACGTGGATGAGAAGGAAAAACATGTCTTGGTGGGTAAATTAGCATGAGATTGGTTTTGAATCTTCATCATGAAATTTAATCTTATAATTTTTTGTTGTCTGGAATTATATATACACAAAAAGTCTGGATGAGACATTTTGTATGTATATATAAGAAGGGGCTGAAATTTTATGATATCTCATTGTTATAGAGAACAAAATCTATGAGGAATGTTGGGACTTTTAGGGATTGTTCAAATGTTTGGCAATAAAACGTTATGATTATCATATTCATATCACATGATTCCTCTGCCAAATGGATATGGCCAGAAGGTTTAAGCTTATACAGTAAAGTTTTGACGCATGAGATAACCATCATTTAGTGATAAATTTTCCAACAATATTTTCAATAAAAATGTCACGAGAATATTTATTGTGGGTGATTCGAGGATAAAATTTTCTCTTTGTGTTGTTAGCATCTTCCAAAAATCAGGGAAAGAATAATCATAAAGGTTATTCAGGGTGCTTTTATGTGATATGGTGCTTGAAATTTTATTTCGAATTTATATATTTTTTAGATAATTTTCATTTCTTATTCTTGTTAAAATTAAAATATGGATTCTTGGCTTTGAACAATTATTCTGTGGTTTTGTGAATATATTTTGCTAAGAGAGCGTCAGCTGGCTGAGTATAGGCTAACGTTTGATTTTCATCGCATTAATTTATTTTATTGAAATTGTATTGAACTTTTTATTGCTGTATTTGTTTTATATCCTATTCCCATCTTTCTCCTAAAAGTTTAATCTTAATGAAAGCATTTTCAAAACAAAACCTGACTTTCAATTTGGTCTTATATCATCAAAATATTAATTATTAATTCAGATAGGATACCGCATCGTTTCTTGTGTAGATATCATTTGAAATGAAATATATGCTTTATTAATCGTGAACATAAAAGCTTATTCATATTTTTGTTGCAAAAGCTAAAATTAGCCTGCACTCTACGTGTACATAGTTATGGTGTCTACACATTAGAAGCAATTTTCGTCAAAAATTGCCTTTTTAAAAAAATTCTGACGTTTCTGTCTAAACGTATAGGGGAAATTTTCTTTAAAAAGGCATTTTTTAAGAAATTGCTCCTAGTGTGTAGAGGCCTTTACAGAGTACAATTTTTTTTTTCCTGTCTTCATAAATGATTATTATAATTCTCGGGCTGGGTGCCTGGTAGGCCTCAGTACACTCAGGTGAGTCATAGAAGATCGGGTAATCAACCCCATTGGGAAGTCCGAACCTGAGGCTAACGAACAAGGGATCTGGTTCTTCCAGAGAGGGTTTGGTGAGGGGCTAACAACTCCTCCCCGTAAAAGCAAGATTGTTTCGAAAACTCGCATGGAGCCTCCGATCAGACAAAGAGACGCCGGTACCGGAGGAGGTTAGTGCGAGAGACCCGGTCGCTTAAAGGAACGTTCCAGCCACCTAATAAGTACAGTAGACTCTTCGATATCCAGCACTTCGATATCCGGGTGACAGCTGCCAAACACTGGCGGTTGATATATTCAAAATTATTTTCACTAAACATGAAGTTTGTCCAGAGTGAATTAAAGTATTATTAACATTGTATCGAAGTTTTTAATACATAATTGTGATAAAAAATGAAACATAAGCACACCATGAAGAAAATTCTCTTTTTCTTTGTCAGACAGAAAATAAATTCACACTGCACAAAATAGAAAAACCGTTGATCATTCAAAAAACCTAAATGTCATTTTGTCCCCCAGTCAGCCGGATATCGAAGAGTCTACTGTAGGTAATTAGTTTGTAAAGCTATATTATATCATGGTAAGGTTTAATTTAATTTAAAATAACTAGGAGAAAGAAGTCGAATTTCAAAGCTGCCCCAATTCAAAGGTGCCCCACTTCCCCCTACATGTTAATGGCCTACCAATTTTTGTATTTTCTTTTAGCTGAGATTCTTTACAATCTCAGTTTATTTCTCATATATATATTTAGCTTTTAGTATTTAGTCTACTGTACAATCTGGTTTCTTGTCTTTGAAACAAAATTCTTAGGGGAAGTGGGGCACCTTTGAATTGAGGTACTTTTGAAATCGAGCTTTTTCTTTACTATTTTTAAATAGAACTTGATTGTCTAAATTGTATCATGATAAGCCTTAATTTCTTTCAGGAGATAAAAGCGCAATTTCAAAAGTACCCCATGTCAAGAGTCCCCCATTTCCCCCTACTAATGCTGAAACCATTGAAACTTTCCATTAATTGGATTTGATATATGACATTCGGAAAGGTCAGGGAAGGTCAGGTTCGGAAAAGACCTAGGGGAAGGTTTTTAGGATTCGTACACACTCGAATTGGAACACTTCTTCATATTTTTCCATATTGCTTCAATGAATCTGACCTATTTTTTCAGGAAGTGTGACTTAAGATTTGAATAAAATATATTGCCATAGATATGTTAAATTTTATTAAAGGAATATGGGAAAAAATGAAGTGTTTGAAGCCAGAGTGTGTGCGAAACTTGAAAGCATTCTGGAGGCAGGAGGGTGACATTAGCTCTGAAGAATGCGACCGATTTTAGCGTAAATGTTTCCATGTTTTCGTACACATTACGCGAGATATCTCCAAAACTACGTAGTTTGCCGATTTGGGGTTTTCGGTTGCCTATTCAATATTAAATTGGCTTTTTTTTTAATTTATATTTTTTGCTAATTCATTTTACACTGACAGAAAACATCTAATAAACCCAAAAGTTTTTTCGGCGCGATAGAAACATATGGGAAATGGGAAACATAGGAAATGTCATGCCCCTGTCTGGAGGTATCCCTTACTGATACCTCCTCATACCGTTCTTTAATTTACCATTCACAGGAAAATAAAATTCAGATCACTTGCATTACTGACCAACCCGAACAACCACTTAATTCATTTAAGGGGAAGTGGGGCACTTTTGAAAGTGGAGCACCTTTGAAATTGGGAGTTTTTTAACCTATTTTTAAACAAAATTGAGTCTTATCGTAATATAATTTAGCTGCACAAATAGATTGAAAAGCTAAATTACATTATGATATGGCTCAGTTCTACTTAAACATAGAGTTAGATCTCACGATCATAAATCATATATTAAGTGTCCTCATTTTTGAATCGACGCGACATAAGAATGTGAAAATGTTTATATTATTTTTTCTGAGAATTCATTTTTCTGAGAATATTTATCTTTCACAGTTTCGACTTATATAGATCACTCTTTGATGTTTAATTGACAAAAAACCACAATGTTTATATTACCTTGAATAGGAATGTACTTCTTGCGAAATTCAAATCGTCATAAGATCATAAAATTCTAAAAATAGATTATCTGAAAAAAGACAAAGAAGATCGAAGGGAGAGCAATCATATAAATATCATGTATCAAAAGAAAGAAAAAGAGAATAAAGTGGACATCGAAAGAAGCAACACGTCTTCTTTATTTCTTAACATTTTGATTTCTTCGCTCGGAAATCATAATTATAGGTGAAAAATCCCAATTTCAAAGGTGCCCCACTTTGAAAGGTGCCCTACTACCCCTAATTTTTATGAGTAAAAATATGAATTTTTTGGAAATACTTTATTTCGCTCACCTGAAATAGTCTGATAGTGTCCTCTCAGATACCGCACTTTTGCAGACTTCTAGCTTAGTGGCAGGATAGTAGTGGATGTAGTTAACACACATCTCATCACTGATTGAAAATCCGCCTAAAGTTGTGTTTCTGTACTCAAGAGTGTTGTAGTAACAAGTTGTTACTAAAGCATCTCCTGGTTTAACAACAGGTTTCTTTCGTAGTTGTCGAATCTCCTGAAAGTGATGCGAGTAGAAATCATCCCGATTAATTTCATTCAATTCTCTGAGTCCTCGAAAATGCCTGGTAATAACACGAACTCCTCTCAGATGAGTGTGAAGCTGAGAACCAAAAATTGTAATTCCTTCAGGTGGGAGAGCAAGTTTTGTGCATTCAGAGATGCAGTAACCACTTAAAGGGAATCCCACTTGTCCAGGTGGTATTGCCATTTTATCTGTATATTCCAATCCAAGTTCCATCACAGCAGCATCGAATTTTCTCAATTTTGAGACAATCTTTAATCTCATTCCTGAACTGTCGACTGTTCCATTAACAAGATCTGGATTGTTAAAGTGAACTTCTAATCGCATATAGGGATTGTAGTCTTTTCCGCCAATTGGTAGGCCAGTTTCTGGAGGATATGTGAATGTGCTTGCACCCATTGCCCACAGAGAAGATACCTTGGAGCATACTTTTGTTTCTGACGGAGCATTCAAGCAATCTCCATTGTAAGTGGGGACTTCTACACTGGGATCAGTATCGCAATGAAAAACCTCCATATGATGGACAAATGGTCGACTTGTGGCAGCAATAATGGGTTCAAATTGCACCACATGATGTTTTTTGTGCCACAGAAATTCTGGGAGTTTTTGCACGAGGCACCAATATGTAGTTTCTTGATTGGGTATTGTTACTTTATCGAGAACAATTTCGACATTTGACACCGTTTTTTCAGGTATAACTATCTTATCTGCTCGTAGAAGCTGAATCATTGTTACCCCACTTGCCAGTGGATGAAGAGTATCCTTGTCGATAGATTCTGTGAGATCAAAATCATCCTGGCCACGTCCCCATGCGATGTACATTGTTCCCTCCTGATAAAAGTATGTCTTATTTATTGCCATAAAGTAAAATCGGGGCTAAATTAGGAAATGTGCATAAATTTCCATATTCATTGGAAAATTGATCAGTTTAATTCTATAATTTTATTTCCCTAAGCACAAGTTAGCAGAGGGAAAAATAAAAATTATTCATCATCATCATCTATACTATAATTTTACTACAACTTATGCAAAGAAAAATGTAATTTTCTGGTTAATTAATCCCCAGTCTCTCTGTTGAAAAATTATTCTTCTAAACGCATTATATATATCTTATTAACCCATTCAGTCAATGTACCAGAAATACTTGAGATAGAATGTTCATATTTTGGGATTAGTTTACTACAGATTAATATAGATGAACTTTTTGAAAAGAAATAATTTTTATCCATTATGGGGGCGCGGGGAACCTCTGTCAGACACACGTCTTAACGGTCACTGAATTTAAATTTTGTGCATTAATTCATTACAAACTCTATTGCTTTAGATAGAGTGACTATCCAAGAACACCAATTGGGAACTAGAATTCAAATCAGGAAAGAGGAAAGAGGCCAATTTTAACAAATTCGACGGGATGTCGTATTTTCCGTCCGCCATTTTGAGCAAAAATTTTGCATGACCTTCCGCGAAGCAAGAAAATAATAACAAAATGTATTTTTATCTCTGTCGGAATATTTTTTCCAAGTAATTGAATAACTAACGTTACTAAAAATCCATTCCCGACAGCAATTCGGATAAAAATTGCCCAGAAATAAATCATCAAAAATCACTCAATTTGCGTATGATGTATAATACCATGGTAAGGAATGGGTTAAATAAAATTATTTATATAAAGTATTTTGATTCCATCATTTTCTCTGTGGCGTCGTCTGACGTCTTTTGAAGAAATTTTCGTCAAAAATTGTTTTAAAAAGAATTGACGTTTGCCTACAATGATGAGGATAATTTTCTTTATAAAACCATTTAAAAAAGTTGCCTCTAATGTGTAGGGGATAGCGCGCTACCTTCAGACGACTATCAAGCTTTGAACAACTCATTTAAACTGATTTGGTTAAATTTGGATTATTTTGGAAAAATTTTGTAATTTCTTATCCAGTTATATCAGTCTCAATCGTTAATAAATCGATTAGATAATCGTAATTGATGTATTTTTCTCGAATATCTTTTTCAACATGATTTTAATAAATTTGACCTAGTCCCCGGCGAGTGGCCTTCAAAGTTGAAGCCAATTTCATACTATCACATACAAATGCGTATGGGAATTTTTCTGCACTCGTGATCGTTATGCTAAATATTTAAAAAGTGAGAAATTTTTCCCTATTATAAGATACCTTTCCGTATGGAGGGTTAAATATACTAAATTTTTGTTTAAATAATTTTTTTTCCTTGGAGCACTGTGAGCTGAGTCCGAGATCAATTTAGGAATTAGCTTCGAATAGCTCCATATAAAAAGGCCAACTTGCCAGGCGCTTGAATTTGACCCATTATAATAATTTCAATAATTTACTTTAACCCTTTCACGGAGAGACACTTTTCACGGGCTGAAAATCAACAATAAAAATTAAACTGAGAAAATCAATGATAAGTCTTACATCTAAACTTGGGAAGTCCCAACAGAGTCCAATACCAATGAATAATATTTTTCGTTTTAATGAAAAACATTACGTATGAGTATTGTAGTTTTTATTGCCAAAAGGGTTTTGCTTAAAAAAATTGGAAGTACAAAAAATAAATAAAATCAATTATGAATTTGAGAATTTTAAATTTGCCATTTTTGAGATTAAATATTTACTACATAGCAAATAGCTAGAGACTTGCAAAAAATATTCTAGATTCCTTCAATCTTCTACTTTACAATTATGTACAGACATAAGAAAAAATAACTTTAGTGAGGAAAAATTATTTTGTTTATGGGATACCGGTTTTCCAATCCTTAAAGGGTTAATAGCTAGTTTGATCTATACTGGGTACCTGGACACCAAGGAATTGAAGGCAACGAAGAAGCAGACCGCCTTGCAGTTGAGGGAGCAGGGGTTGACTTCGTTGGACCTGAACCAGTAGTCGGACTATCCTCACAAATGAGGAAGTCAATTATATTAGAAGATATGATCAAGGCTCATCAAGCGGAGTGGATAGCGGCAAACACGTGTCGCGTGTCCAAACTGTTTATGACCGAAATTAACAGAAAGCGAACGGATTAAAGGGTTAATAGTTAGTCCAATTCCTCAAATTTCCTGGAAAGATTCATGGGTCAAATCGGTCGAATCGGTGGAATTCCTTAAAAATATAGAAAAAATTTATATGTCCGAAACTTGAGTCATCCGAAGGTAACACGCCTTCTCCAAAGGGCTTCAGCAGAAAATTTGATTGATTTCATTGTTCTAAGTTTAAATGGTTTTTAAAACTCTGGATAATTAGGACACGTCATGTGATCAGAATATTTAATGGTATTAAAATATTTAATTGCATGTGGATTATCCTTAAAGTTTAAGAATTTTTGTGTTTGCTTGGATTCCACAGAGAAAGAGTTCTCTCGACATTTTTACTCCCCAAAATTCCTACCCTACACTTCCCGGGACGACTTTTCTCAACATATCTTCGTATTTCAGACGATTTCTAAGAAATATCGTCACTCTGTTTGTCCGTTTGTCCGACTAGGGTGTAGGGTCTGTCTAGGTCTAGAGCATATTTCTCAACCAAATTTTATATACCAATTTTTATAATGTTTGGACTATTGAAAGGTCTTGGAATTTTTATCAAGTCTAAACCAGTTCCAACCAGTTTTGAAACGATAAGTAATTTTTGTCCAATAAATTAATTATAAAACTTTTAAACTGTTTTGGAGAATCCTTTGAGTTATTTACGAATCGGTTCAAATCCGTTTAAATTCGGTAAATGGCAAGGATGTAACGGATGTAACAGTACAATTGAGGCATAGCATCTAAGTCATTCGAGAATTCCGCAAAGGATAGGACGCTTTACCACTGTATTTTAGTTTTATTAGAGAGGAAACTAGTATTTGAGATCTTCTTTATAAGTTTTGCAATTTTTGAGATAGGTGATTTTTTGAGAAAGTGATTTTTTTTTTTAGCAAAAACCAAATATCTAAGATCGGTTCATTATTCGATTCTGAGTTCTTTGAGGTTTAAAAAATTTTCCAATGATCCTTAACCTTTGCCGATAAATTGCAAAAGCTTTTTAGATTTGTTTAACCTATGACCTTAAGAATCGTTATTAGGAATTCACGAGCATTTTCGTATATAGATGAAAAATCGATCTACACAACCTACAAAACATATATTAAAGTGAAAAAGAAACATATGTATTTTCGTAATGTAAAGGTAAGCATATGGAGATCGACTTAAGGAAAGGGGCCCTCGATGACCCCAAGTTTCTGTCACTAATAGTTTGATCTCACTTCCATAGTGAAGGTCATTATACAAGCAGATACCCATATTGGACGACTATTTCCCAAAAATTTATTTTACCGATATTCTAGCACAAAAATATTATCCTTTTGAATGGCTAAATAACTCAAAATCCAAAGATTATGTTGCTTTCACTTTGAATTGATTCAATAAAATATAAACAGTATTCAAGTCTAAACAATTTATCATAACTTTATATTAAAAGATATGCTTGTATTTGAACTGAAAATGCAATTATACATCTTAACTTTAATAGAATACTCCCGCAATGAATATCTACCCTATACATAATACTGAACAATTTCATATTTTACCTTTCTTTGCGCATTCAAGAGAATTTGAATTATGAATAACATCTGGAAGTCAAAAGTCCAGAAGTCTGTCGAAAGTTTTCTTTTTGCCAAATACAACAAAGTCCAAAGCAAAAGTCCATTGAAAGCATAAAAAGAGTTGATCCACTCAGGGGGAAAAAGTATCATGACAAGTGAGGTGGAAATGGATATTTGAAGTTACATAAAAATTTTTCACATCAAATAATTTCCCAGGAGATGAAAGAAAAATTCGATTGAATAACGTTTCATAAAGTTGATTGGCATTTCTTGAACGCCGGATTATTTTTGTACGCACATAAGGCTGAATCTAAGGTCTTAATACATTCCATCTCAATCAACTCCAAATCTCATGGATCCAAAAGTTTGCTGTGATTTTTTTTCTTCGTAACATCAAGGAGATTTTCCATGAAAACATGGTCTATGATTTATGCAGAAGACTGTGTCCATCGTAACTAACATCGTATTTAGCCTCTCATGAAAATTTCTCATCATAAAATAAGAGCCAAAAAGCTCACAGACAGGAAGAATTATTTATTGATGGGGACAGAAGCAGTAAAATTAGTTTCTCGATTGCCAACATTTCCTCTCTGTCACAGGAAATTACTCCCCCTTCTTATATATGAGGGTTGAATCTTCAGCAAAAGCCACAATATTCATGGTAAACAAATGATTTTGGTCTGGAGACAAATGATGATGTAAGAGAAGAAGATTGAGGAATTTCTCATTAACTTTTTCACCGCAATTTTACTTTTTTTAAATAACAAACAAACTTGAATAATATTGCCCATGGCGAAAAAAAAGTTGAAAATTAACATTAAGAAAAAGTATATTATGGATATAACAATCTTATTTTTCTCAAGAGAATTGTCTGGGTTATAATATTTTTTTTGTGTAAACCGGAAAAATCTCAATGGAGAAAAACATTTTATCCTATTCATCCTTCCCTGTAAACCTCATATAAACGATTTGCGGAGCGGAAAACTCAATAAAAGGTCTAAGCTCCGAAGAAAACTTTATCAAATTTCCCCATCAATAATTCAGCATTGTCTCTCATTCTCTTTTCTTTTTGCGTTAAATGGAAAACGACAGCAATTCTAAACATTAATGACTCTTGAAAGTCGCTGTGCAAAATTAATGCACCAATTGAACTCTCCAATGAAATTGTTCCCTTTGAAAAAAAAAAGAAAATTGACTGAGACATTTTAAGCTTGAAAAAAATTATTTGTTTCTAATAAATTTTTATTTGAATCCTAATGGATTTTTTTCTGTTGTATCATATAGGACTTTGGACAGAGTATAGTATTACATGTTACATAAAATTAAATTTTTAATGGTTATCTATTGCCAGAGACTTTAATCGGAAATTGAAGAAGGAGGAGCAAAAAAAAGAGAAGAAAAATTGCAAAAGTCCACTCACGTGCATTTTGAGATCCTGGGGGTCACACGTGTTGAAACGTCTCTTGAAAGCCACTGAATTATCATCGATTCTCAGGAGTTCACAGTCCTGTGTAACATCTTTGAAGATTGTTCCCCCATCTTGACTAATGTAGGTGTCTGTTGCGAGATTGAAAAGGGTATTTTTGAGTTGAAAGATGCACAAATCTGCCTCGGTCATTTCTCCGCGTTTGGAGAAACCCAAATAGAACCAATTGTCATCCCCTCGGAAGGCATTTTTTACGTGGAAGAAGACTTCTTCGCCATGCCAATCAATCAGCCAGCTCATCTTCATGGTGTCAGAGTCCAGAAGGTGCGAATGGAGCTTCGTCATTGGGATTTCTGTGCAGGATAGATGAAGCAAGCAAAAATTTATCGATTCTGTTTTGAGGAGGGTGTGTTTTGGGGTCTCTTCATTTGAAACCCAACGACGAGGGACAATTTAGTGATGCTGAGGGAATTCCATCACGTTCCCATTTTGTTGCTTGGGCGGATGGAAAGCTGAAAAGTCGTCATCAGCTTTGGTGGGATATAGAAATGAGGACGATAGAATGATTGGAATCCGTTTGAGAATTTCCACAAGGAATCATAAGTATTTTCATTTGTGAAGGGAGAGCATATGAATCTATCCAATCGATTTGATGTAAATTCTGGGTGTGGAGAAGACAAATTTGTCCATGCAAAACTCCACACCAAAATTGTACAACACTCAAAATTTAATTCAATTAGTGTGGGGAAGGGGTTCTAGGGCTGAGCTTCGGGGTGATTTGCTCTCGTTTGAAATTAATTTTCACATTTAATTGGCACCCTAATTGAGCCTCCGTGTCAATCTTCGGACTTTAATTTGACCTCAGTCTCTCATTAAAGGATCCAAGGAGAGATTTGGCGCAAAATTTTCGTAGTCTTATGATATTAAGCTAGAAAATTATCATTTGAGGTTGAATATTATCACGAAATTCAAAAGTGATTTAATATTCTCCTCCTTTTGAGTTTCACATTTTGAGATAGAGAATGTTGAGGAAATTGTGCAATAAGATTTAACTACTCCTTGAAGCATTAAAACTAAGTTGAAGTAGGAAGATAAGCGAGTAATTATTTAACAATCTTTCTAATTTAATAACTAGAGCTCTTTTAAAGTTTTCTCGTTGGACTACAACAGCCGCAGATATATTTATAGGGACAATCAATGTTGAGAAAATAGATGACGAAATGTGTAAGATTTTACAAACTTATAAAATTTAGAATTAAAAAATTGAAGGATGTATTTTTTTCGTATTGAAACTAAATAAGATAAAGTGCCCTCGAGTCGACCGGTGGTCAATATTTGAATGTTTTAATGGTGCATTTCTATAAAATTGTCACTGATTCGTATTTATTTATGGAAAAATTGACCTATTAATGTTAGATCATACGCCAAATATTAGTGCAAATATAAATAAATTGAATAAATAACTCTACCGGTCGAATTGAGGAATCGGTCGACTTGAGGACACTTTACCTTAGTACAGACGGTGTTCATTAATACGGAAACCCACTGCAAAATGTAGAAATTCAAAAATTAAATTGATATCTTCCAAGACAAAAAGAAAACCAAGGCTTTAAAATTTTATCACGAATTGCCTTCATTAGTCTCATTAAACTTACAGATTTTAAATGGATTCGAGTGGAATATGAAAAATGAGAACCATTGAAATTTTCAGAATTCTTCTTTTTATATTTTTCAAACTTCAAGTTTAACCACTTTATTTTCTAAAATTAAATTAGTTAGTGTTGTACAGTAGTCTCTCTTAAATTCTGGTATTTTGGGATCGAATATGTCATCAGAATTACAGAGAAATTCGGACATGAAATGCTTTGAAATTCAACGAAGTCTTGCTCAATCTACATACTCATAACGAATTTACATACTCATTTATCCTAAATTTCGTGAAAAACACTCAAATATGGAAAATAACAAAAAAAACTAAGAAAGACCATAGTTAATTTGGGCATATTTGCTTAATTTAATCATAAGAAAATTTGAAAAGTAAACAAACTTTTTATTCTAATTTCACGGCTATCCGAATTCAAAAGTAGCTGAATCTTAAGAACGTATTAGCGAGAGTCTTGCACCAGAATAATTTGGATCCACTGAAACCGAATCTGTTCTCACCTTTTGTGAGGCTTGTCTAGAAATTCCTTTATTAAAAATATGACCCGGGGTAAAAAGTGACAAAAAATTTCACTTGAGTGAAAAATATTCATGCCAGTCTATAATTCGCCTTTCCTGTCTTATACCAGCCAAAAACATATTTCTCGCTAAAAGCAGCTTTTAGAAAATGACTGCAAAACTTAAGTCTACAGAATTTAAATCTACAAAATCGATTTAATTATTTAAGAGAAAGAAAAGGTTGTTCATCTTTAAATGACCAACAATTCGATGGCAGTTCATAAAACCGATAGATACGCTGTAGTTTGAAATATATCAGTAACCACGGAATAATCGCGTGTTTTAGCATCCTATTCGTAATTCGTATTGAAGAATTTATTCTCTAGAGTTCTAGACCTAGAGGCATTTATTTGCCGAACTGCGAGTTCCGGAATTTTTTTCTGATATTAATTTAAAACTTTCTTTGAAGCACCCCTGCGGTAGAATACACAAGGGGTCATTACTGCCTTAAGTCTGGTGGCTCGAAAGATAAGTTACTAGAGGCTGAGAAAACAGCCGAGAGTCAGTACGATTAGAGAATGAATTCCCCGAAATTCACAGAAATATTCTCATCACAGCAAGGAAATAGTCTGACAAGATTCGGAGTAATCTCTTCTCCTTATTTTCGGCTCTTTAGCTGAACGGAGTCGTAACAATATTAGGGTAAAGTGTATAATTTGGAATTAGTTTTACAAGTTGGACAATTCGCCCGTACAAGTTGGACATGGCTTTTTTCTTGATAAATACAGTACAAAATTTGTTTTAAAACACAAGGAACCAAATTATAAAATTAAAGCATTAAAAATATACAAATAAAAATGAAGTAATAAATTTATCAAGACAAAAAGCCCTGTCCAAATTGTACCATTGTCCAACTTGTACCACTGTCCAACTTATCCCACTTTACCCTATCTCTTTTGCGCTTGATAGAATAATACTCGCATAAGATGTAATTAAAGTCCCGATGTTTGAGCTCCAACGAAAATCTAGCTCAGCCAAATATAATGAATTTCCTCAAATTCGATGTGTTAACCCTCTAACGGTGTTTTCTTTAATATGCGAAAAAAAGTTCTAAAACAATGTTTTCTAGGATTATGATCCAATAAAGTCGAAAAAATCATCCATTCTTCATTATCTTTTTTAGTTTAGGCGCTAGGCGAGAAAATATAAAAGAAAATTTGAAACTCTTTTTGCTTTTAAAATTCACATTTTTAGTTTTTTCAATTTTTTTTAAATAAAATATACAAAGTAGAATGACATATCTTTCAGTAAAAAATAAATTTATTTTAGTCAGATAACTTTAAATCGGTATGGAAATTGGAAATCAGTTTTTTTGCACAAATATTAGGGAATAGCAAGTAAACGAAGAGTCAAAATGAGTTCAAACTTTCAAGAGATGTTTATAAGACTATTACCGAGGACACTATAGCACTTTTAAATAAATAAAACCTTTATTGTCGCTGTAAATGTGATTTTTGTGAAGACCGCCTGGAGGCGGTCTTACCCGTTAGAGGGTTAAAGAAACCTTTCTTTTTTTGCTGTTTTCTTGATATTACTGATAATTTGGCTTTCTATAAACTCTATTTATAGAAAGGAGAACCTCTAGGATCTGTGGCGAAACGTGCGGTTTAATCTCAAAAAGCTAAAAAAAAAACAACTGAAGAACAATACAGATGAAAAAATACACTATAATCTCTAAATATGTTTAAAGTATATTAAGTTAAGTATATTATGTAGTAGGAGTTCCTGAATTTATTTTTGGAAATGACGTTTGAATTTGAAGATTGACGTCATTTATACTCTTAATTATATGTTCGAATTTGAGGGCATTCACTGGTAAAAATAAAAGGATCAAATTGATCGAAATTTGATCCGTTTACAAAGGATGGATCAAATTAACATGTTCTATTATGATAAATAAGCATTCAACGTTTGAAATTTGATCCATCTTTTGCAAAAGGATCAAATTTAGATCAATTTGATCCTTTTATTTTTACCATTGTTGACTGTAGTGGAAATCTTCATAATTACCTACATTTTGACTTTTTTGTGTTTCTTAAATGATCCAGGGTTTTTTCTTATTTTTCTCGTTTAAAACTGCAGAAATCTTACAATTTTTACTGCTTCAAATAGCTTTAAAAATATATGCTGCCATCTTCTAATACTTCGTAAAGTATCAAAAACACTTCGAGTTTGATATTCCCTTAATTTAAAGCCGCCGGGGTCTTACTGATATCTAACGCAAATATTCATACTAGTCGGAATCTATAGCTAATGATATTCTCTGAATGCAAAAAAGTTATAACACATATAGTTAAATAAATCGGAACAGTAGGATCAAAGTATAAAAACGCTAAAAATCATTTTCTTTCTACAAGACTATGGAATTTGAATTGAATAAAGTGCATTATCGTAAAGGATTAAACTCAACAAATCCTAAGTTCTCTGTATGATTTTTATTTAAATACTTTTCTAATAAAGCCTTCGAATGACCATTATATGTCATTTGAGAACATAGATCACGCGTTTCGAGGAATAAAGTGCTAAATAGTATTTCAATAAAAAATAACAAAATCGAAATGCATTATGCTAGCCAAATAAATTTAGATTAGATTAAAATCTCTTTTGAAATTATGACTTTCAGTTAACATTTTCACGGAGTCGTTTTTTGGTAAAATATCTTTGTTTGCATTTTATTCACTATTACTGAAACTACAACCTTTTGATGATACATGTACGCTACACTGACATGAGAGAAATACGGGTGTGAAAATTTTGTGGACAAATAAAATAGCATTAAAATCCAAATATAAAATTACTGCTGGATAGTTTAAATTATTTTTTTCCAATCTAAATTTGAGATTTAAAGCACAATTCTCTGACTGGCTCTATAAATATGTACTCGACTGTATAAATGTATTGTAAACCGTGCGGTGCACATTATAAAGCTGCCGGAGAACTTTTTACTTGACAATTACTTATGAACTTAGCAGGTATAAAATAGTATGCAATTTGCCACGAATTTCTCTAATTTAACTATCTAAAAGCAAATCACAAGCTTGTGTGCTTCAAAAGACGGTAAAAAGACACCAAGAATGTGCCAGAAGAGCAAAACCCTAATTTAATTAAATCATCAAAGACACGGTTGCGGAACGTGTAATTTTCGGGAAGAATTGCCCTTCGTGAAAGGATTTTGTAAGGCTCATCTTTCAAATTGGAGTATTTTGGCCGTGAGAGGAAAAGCACTTTATATCCTTAATTGGGCAATTTCACTGATGTTCCCGTTCTGTGTGGTGTGGAAGACTATTGGATTTCGATAAAGATGTAAATTTTATATGGTTTTTCTTTTAATAAGAAAAAATTGTAATATAATAAATCATGATTTCGGAAATTGAGATACTGATCTCGTTTTGCAATAAAAGCACCAGTTTTGCCTTTTTGACCTCTCTCCTCAGTTTAAAATTCTGAACTTTAACTCTTTTATGATACAATGAGGGGATACATTTAACAGCCCTAGAAACGTGAGGAGAGTCACCATTGAATTAATGATAAGTTGTTTTGTATATTGGGAGGTACCACAGAATTTTCCTAGGTTTGAACTTACTAGAAGACCGAAGAAAGGTGAATGTTGCGAAAAAAGTTGCAAGAATCAGCAATGTTTTCATATTTGTGACGATTTTTTAATTTTTTTCCCTCGCAATTTTTGTTTTGTAGATAAACAGAAACCCAAAAAGTGGGGTGAAAATTGAACTGGAAAACACCTTTCACATTTCACTTGTATATTTAGGAAATAAACCAACACACAGGAGAGAAGCTTTTCACGAAATGTTGTTCTGAGCGGGAAAATACCGTGTGCGCGTTTCAGATGACCGTTTGCGAATACGCTGGTGGATGATGTGCCCGAAGGTATTTATAAGAGGAAAACGGGCTGAGCACTCTCGTTGGCTTTTCCCTCTTGTGCGCTCTTTTGTGAAAAGGTGGGAAATGCGAGAAAGATGAATAAAACTATAGGGAAAAGTTCCTTCTTCCAATTTAATTCATATTATATATATCTTTTGATGTAAAAGAAGTTTTTTTTTCTTTGGAATGCACTATCCTCGAGACCGAGACACCGGGATATTGGTCCTTAAAAACCATCATGTGGAAAACTCAGGTCTATGAAATTGAACACAGATGGAATTTTTTTTCAAGGATATTTTCCATGGGGAAAATTGAAATTCCAACAGTAAGACATTTTTTGCAGACTTTCCTGTGATTTGCATTCATCACTGAAGTCTCTTAATAAGTTTTTTTTTGGAGAAATGTTGGAATTCATGAGTCCTTTATAATAAAATTGTTTTTTAGTGACTTTAAATGTAAAAGTTTTGAAGAAAATATTTAATTAAGATCTAAAAAGCAGTGAATAGCTCAGATAAGTGTATAAATATAATATTTTTTTCTCTTCAGACAACCAACATGTGTTTAGGAGGAGATGAGGCTACTTTGAGCTGTAGGGTCCCATTGTTATACGATTTTTCGCATATTATTCTAATGAAACTGGGTTTTAACGCAATTTGGATAGACAAAACAATTGTGGATCTAAATAAAATAATTGTAAGGATCTGCCTCATTTACAAATAGACGAAAAAATCATATATCAATGTAGCCCTACTTTCCCCTAAAATTTGAAATGTTTGCAAATTTGATTGTGACTGAGTTTAAGTTTGGGAGCATAGAATTGCTTCCAGCAAACTGTTCTCGACGATCGCAATGGATAAAACCTAAATTCAACTCGCAATTAAACTTGCACGAATTCTAGGTTCCAAGTTTTCCAAGGTGCCTGTAAAACATCTTAATTATAATATGCGGGCATACCTGTAAGTGTAAGTTCATCCATTCATTTTGCATTTATGGTGTATGCAATATTTATTAGTTCTTAAATACCGTGGGAAAAATAGCCATAGGGGGAAGTGAGGCAGCTTTGAAATTGGGCCTTTTCTCCTATTTTTGAATAAAAATGAACCTGAAAATGTTAGGAGTGTTAGGGACCAAGTTCCCAACATGTTAAAGAGCTTGTAACGGAAAATGCATCAGGTTTTACTCATACAGCTTCTTGATGAAAATTAAAACTATTCTTAGATAGGCCCTCAATTTATCCGTGAATAACATTTAATGCCAATTAATCTTGAAATTTTGAAATTTCTTATTGAAAACCTTACGCTTATGATCAAAATTGCCCTTGTCTCCAGGGCAACTGTACCAAATTTCAGCATAGTTGCATGCAAGCGCCATAGTTTTAAGTCTGAAATGTGGTCTGAAAAAAGTCTGAAAAATGAAAAAAAATACTTTTAATACATTTTTTTTTACTTGTTTTTGAGGAGTGTTGCTTGGAACCTTGTATATAGTTGATCGTTTCTCTAAAATTATTTTTAATACATTTTAAAATTTAAAAAATATAGCTTTGGGTAATATTTCGGCCACTTTGGTTCTTTTCCTGGCCTGTCTGGAATTCTTCCAAAGTCTCTTCCGCATCATCTCGTTTATATAAGCGACATTTTTTGTTACTTTTTGCATTGTATAATAATGTTTGGAGTAATTTGAAGTAAATTCATGGAAATTTGAGGAACAAAAAAA
Source organism: Phlebotomus papatasi (assembly GCF_024763615.1). Classification (NCBI taxonomy): domain Eukaryota; kingdom Metazoa; phylum Arthropoda; class Insecta; order Diptera; family Psychodidae; genus Phlebotomus; species Phlebotomus papatasi. The sequence goes on from NC_077223.1 coordinate 58,363,031, forward strand.
GTGGCCGGAATTGCAAGCTCGTCGAAATATGGTACAGTTACTTTTTAAATTCGGTATGTATTTTACGAAAAAAATATGAAAATTTCATGCACACTAAAAATTTTGAAAACATACTTTTGGGGACCCCAAAATTTATTAAAATTAATCTAGGCGAAAGTGGGGCACCTTTGAATTGGAATACTTTTAAAATTGGACATTTTTCTCCTGTTTTTAAAATGAATTAAACTTTATTTTAATGTAATTTACCTTCATAATAGGTTTGTGGGCCTAAAATAGGGGAAACTGGGGCACCACCAAACACGGGGTACCACCAAACAATAATTTTTATTTTTAAACTACTTGGACTATCTCGACCATTCCTTCAGTGGACAAGCATCTCTATAGTGCCTATAAATTCCTATCGGTCTTATCCTCTGATATCCAATATCCGATTAAAAAATCGCAGTGTTTGGTGGTACCCCGTGTTTGGTGGTGCCCCAGTTTCCCCTATAGCTGCTAAATTATATCGCAATATGTTTCACTTCCATTTAAAAATGTCCAATTTTAAAGTTGCCCTAATTCAAAACTACCCCATTTCCCCCTATATCAGAATTTTTATCTTTTTGTCAAAGAAGAAAAGATATATCTATAAAGCAAAAATAATTCTCATCGCCTATAAGAGATAGAATAGAATTTTATTTCACTTATTTACTTTATATATAGTTTTATAATACTATTCTATTAGTTATTAGTATATTCACTTTATTTACTTTATCACTTTATTTCATTATACACTCATTCATTTTAATACACTTTATCACTTTATTTCATTAGATTTAGAGCGACTATCCCTATTTAGATTTGTACCTATTATCTATGTATTGATGACTATTATTATTATTTATGATTACATTTATTTGCAGTCTTGAATTTTCCAATAATTTTGAATCAGACTAATTAAGTAAATATGAATGTATAAAAAAATGGTTATAAGTTTTATTATTTATTTATAAGTTTTATTTCGTACTCTAAGTTTTATCTCGTAAGTCTTATTGGGGGCGTGCCGTGTGGCCTATTTTTTTTACATACAGGAACAGGACTCTTTTGGTCGATTACGGCGCGACACAATATTGTATTTGTGTCGCTCACACCAAATAGCACAGTCAACGCTAATTGCATTAACAGAAGATTTTTAATGATACTCTACTTTCTATAAACTAGGATTATAATGCTTTGTTTTTTATTAGTTTTTTTTTTGGTTTTCTATTACTTTTTTTTTATTAGTGCGCAAACTTGATTCATAATACCTTGGTTTTTTACACTCTACAAAGAGGCTTATTATGTGTATCATCCATCCCTCTTCTATGTATTTCGAATTCTACTTCTTTGTCCAGAGTCCAGATCATCCCACGGTAAAAAATTTCGGCACACATTTGTTCCAAAAATTAGCTCGTCCACGGACATCATAAATTTTGGCACAATCTTGTTCATTTTACGAGACTCAAAAAGATAATCAATATTAGTAACGAATTTATTCCAAAAAGTAGTTCGTCCATGGACATCGAAAATGATTGGAACAAATATGTTACAGATGTAGGAATAATATTGTTATGAAAAAATATACCAATTTATTCCTGACAGTGGGAGCAAAACAGCCGACTGCAACAAATTCTAATCCAACTTTCAGGAACAAATTTGTATAAAACGAAATCAACTCAAATTTGTAGACATTCCACCGTATCAAAGCGGCTCCAAAAGAAAATTCTATCAACATTGTAACTATATTTCGTAACAAAACTGTAAAGAAAACTTTTTGGAACAAACAAATATCTTCTCTAGGTACAAATTGATTCCAAAAAAAAATTGTTTCAAGGAAAACTTATTCCAATATTTTGGTCAGTGTCCAAAAGTTTTCACCGTACAGACAATCCAGACAGACCCAAGGTGTCCAAGAACCGTTTGAAACCGAACAAACGTCAAATGAAACTTGTACGTCAATGGTTTAACGACCTGAACAAACTTATTTTGACGTTTGTTCGATTTCAAACGGTTCTTGCACACCCCTGCAATAGATTATTAAATAAATTTTAGAAATCTGAAGTTTATAGAAAAAGGAAGGTGAAAGTGGGTTTTGAAAGTGAGCTCTTTCTTCCTATTTTTTTTAAAATGGAATTGAGCCTTATCATAATATAGTTTGGCTTCGCAACGCAATAGTTTGTAAAGCTGTACTCGTGTACTCTATCATCGTAAGGCCCAGATTCATTTAAAAATTGGATAAAAAAGCTCTATTTTAAAGCTGCCCCACTTATCCCTACCACGGGCCTCGAGTGGGTCAGTGGATAGAGTAGTAGCTCTATGACTGCGAGGTCTGGGGTTCAAAGCTGAGCAGCAGCAGAAAAAGATTTCTCATGCCATATCGGCTTTGAATTCGTCCAGTGAATGAATGAATAGTAATGCCAATGGTGCATATTGACAAAAAAGTGAACCGCCTAACTAAACAATAGAGGCTGGTACGAGAACGAGTTTCGACATGAAAGCGGTTACTTCAGTCGATACAAATATTCGCTGTCACTGATCCCAAAACACACACTGAGAAGGGATGCTGTGATATAGTAACGGCACTGGACTGCTCACAGAGCTGTGATATAGAGCGGCTACCCGTATCGGGGGATAAGATAGAATAGGAGTGGGGAAGCATAAGGGGCCCAATTGGTGGCCTGGATGCATCGGAATATCCGAAATGGAGAACTGACCCCTGGCAAAATCTTATCTTATCTTATCCCTACCACGTTTTTCTGCCATCACGCCTTTATCAGGGCTACAGGCGAGTGAGTTAAGAGACTTGGGGTCTTCGACGGAACTTCCCATAACTCGATCCAAGATTTGCATTTTCTATCTAATTTTGGACGTATAGAGAAGTGGCCTACACTCAGTCCCGGCATTTTTATGCACTTCGGGATTATGCTATGCACCTGACGAGATTATGCTCATATACAATTATGCAAGTTAGTCTACTTTTGGGAGTCAATTTATGAAATCATTTTTTTAAATACGCCTGAATGTATATATACTATTTCGTAACGCGGGAAATTTGAAGATGCTATGCTTCAGTACAAAACTTTATTTAATCTATTATTAATAAGGTAAAAATTTTAAATATTCTAACAATTTATTGAAAAACTATGGCCAAAAAGTTGTTGATGCATTTCTTTTAAAAACAGTTAAGTTAAATCTTTTAAGTTTAGAGTTTAGATTGCTTTTACTCCGCGCGAAATTCGTTCTACGGCCAATTTATTCAAAAGATACTCCCTAACGGATAATTTTGATCCAAAATTTATACGTGATATAAACTTCGACTTTGAGTATGATCCTTTTCCCATAAAATTGATCGTTCGATCACAAAGCTGGAAATGCTTTGCCATCGTTTTTTTATACAGAAATCTGATTAACTCTTTCCGGACCACAACATATCCAGCGAACGAATTTCAGTAAAACTCACTTTATTGTAAGTCTTAGTGGTCAAATATGATACTTTTACAGAGAAAGAATTTTTTCCTCCTCTGGGAAATTGGAAAACTCATGGGTACTCTCGTCCCCAAAAGAACGAAAAGGATACAAACTTCAATTTTCCCAAAGCCAATATTATCGATTTTGTAAACTATTTGTGCATGTCAAAGAACTCCTTTACAAGGTTGATTACTAAAACAAGAAGAATTATTGACCAATATCTTCTGAGATGTCCAGGAAGTGGTCAAGAAGACACCAAATTCCTGCTTGCCAACAGATTCCTCAAAATATTTCACAGAATAACACTTAACACATTTCATTCAACACGATGTTATTGTAGATTGTAGACACATTAAGTTTTCTTAAAAGCATAAAAGACACTTCCTGGACAATCAGAATTCACCAAAATCAGGAAGAATAGGAAAAACTTCCCTGAAAGCAATTTCCCTCGCTGCCAAAAGTCAAAATTATCGGCCATATTGGTAAAAATGTCGCTCCCGCTTGGAATTTTCTTACCAGGTTGGTGTCAAAAAGCAAGTGGCGGGCATTGGCGGGATAACCTTACATTTGACTTCTAAATTTTTGGGGACGAGAGTACCTTTGAGTTTGGGTTTTTAAAAGTTTTTTGAAAATTTAAGAAAAAATTATTTTTCGAATTTATGCAATCTGTAATTGTTAGTTATCATACTTATTGACCACGAGAGGTTTTTCCTTATTCTGGTCTAGAAATATCAAAAAAGTCACAATATCTGCAAGGAAGCAGAAAATCGAAAATTCACGATTTTTGACCAAAAATATCTAAGCTCAGGAGTTAATTAGGATCCTGCAAAAAATATCGTAGGTTTGGACATTCTTATAGTTTGTACTTATCCAGAAGAATCGGATTTTTATCGATTCTAGATAGTCTAAAAAAATTGTTGTTTCCATGGGTACCCAGGGTCCCAAAGGAGACGAAAGAGTTAAATAACTTTATCAAATGTGACAAGAAACTTTTAGCCGATAAAATTGATCAATTTTTGGAAAACAATTATTTATAATACGATCTTAAATAATTTTTTTTTGAAATACATATAAATAACATTTATGGATTACAGGCAGCTCATTTGCAAAAAGAAAAATTTTAAAAAGCGTTTTTTATCATTTTTCCACCAGATTTCTCGAATATAACTTTGTCAAGAAATATTTGGCCAATGCTGTACTTCTGAGGTGCTAAATTAGTTGTTGCACTCGTACTTTTGGTCTCTTACAGACTTTCCAAAACAATTTCAATAAATTAGAAACGACAATACATTTTTTGAGACCTCTTTTCCAGAAGTAACTTCACTGGTCTGTTATGGCCTCTACACACTAGAGAAATTTATGTCCATATTGAAGCAAATTGCCTACGCTTGTGTAGGAAAAGCTCTAAAATATGGACATATTTTTTTCTAGTATGTAGAGGTAGAGGCCATTAGAAAATCCATAGAAAGAAATTCTGCTGGTCATAAAATATAGATAATATTAAAATATCGTTAGTATGCAAGAATATCTGCTGCTAGAAAATCAAAAGGGACAGATAATCCTAACCGGCTTATGTAGGTGAGATTCTTAACGTGAGCTAACTCGGAGTGCATGCAAATTCGATTTGGAGCTGAAGTTGGGAGACGCCATTCAGTTATCTTGAATAAAATTCGTGAAATTATACAACTTTTGCATTTAAACCAAAATATCAAGGATTTGGATGAACTGACAGAAAAGTGTTATATGGGTGAAATGTAGACCAGAATGTTCTCTATAATTTTCCCATAGAACATTATCTCATCGCCGAAGGTCAAGGAGATGAACTCCCTCCGGATGCGTCAGGGGGTGCAATCCTTTCAGGACAGGAAAACACAAAATTCTTTGCCAAAGCTTTCGACGCTTCAACGCGTCTTCCTTAGTGGTCAAATCTGTGATTTGTCTCTGAAATTTTGTCCGCACTGTCTGTCTACTACTCCAAATGAGGATTTACAGGGAAAATTGGGAATTCGTCGCGGGTACTCCTTATTGGACATTGATATGTGGCCAACTCAATTGATATGTTGGCCACATATCAATGTCCAATAAGGAGTACCCGCGACGAATTCCCAATTTTCCCTGTAAATCCTCATTTGGAGTAGTAGACAGACAGTGCGGACAAAATTTCAGAGACAAATCACAGATTTGACCACTGAGGAAGACGCGTTGAAGCGTCGAAAGCTTTGGCAAAGAATTTTGTGTTTTCCTGTCCTGAAAGGATTGCACCCCCTGACGCATCCGGAGGGAGTTCATCTCCTTGACCTTCGTATATGAATTGCCGTCAGTAATCTACCGAAAATTATCTCATCGATTACTCAGAAGCCAAGATAATCGAGGTTTTTTGTTTCTTAACTCGTTTTTTCATCCAGAGTGCCCCAAGTAGTCATTTGTTGAACTTCAACTATATCAAAGAATTGTTGTATTTTGTGGGACTTTCCATTTAAAACCCTATTTTAAGTGTCTTGGTGGAGTAGAGGCAGTCAAATTGGCATCTGAGTGATTTCAAAGCGTTATTATTGGAAAAATCAATTTTTTCACACTTAAACGGCAAAATCGGAGTGATAGCGTAGTCTGAGCGGAAAATGATGTATGGACGAAATGTAGAGACAAATGTCCTCTACAATTATGTCGAAGTAATCATCAAAATCGGTTCAGCGACAGTCGAGATAATTGAGGTTATGTGATATTGAAATTGGTTTTTCGACTGTGGCGCCCCTGGTGTTGGTCCCACGAAGTTCAAATATTCTAGAAAGCTGTAGCATTTGGTGAGATCTTTCGTTTAAGCCCTCATTCATCAAAATCGGTCACATAGAACCGGAGATATGATTTTTTGAATTTCGTGAACTTTGACCCCTCATATCTCCGGTTCTATTGAAACCACAGCGCACATACGCACCATTTTGGAAATGTCCTAGACTGGACTACAACATACTAAAATTTGATTAACTTGCACAATGCCGTTTTTGAGAAAAATGATTTTGAATTTCGATGAATTTTGACGCTATCACAGCGCCACCTGTGGTGACTTTTTGAACTTCCATCTGAAAGTGCTCATCGAGACGAAACCAAAAAGGTAAAATTTATGTCGATATGTTAATTAGAACCGGAGATAGAGGCCGGTCAATGTTCGAACTTTGACCCCTTATAGCTCGGGTCAGGGGTTATGGATCGACTTAAGGTTTTTTTTGTTTCATTGGTATAATCAACGGCTACAACATACTAAAATTTCAGCCCGATTGCATAAGGAATTTTTGAGTTATTTAACTTTTAAGATTTGAAAGTTTTCTTTTTAATAATAGCGCCCCTAGCGGTGGTTTTATGAACTTGCGATGTTAGAAGAGGAAGTGGCATTTCACGAGAGCTTTCCAAAAAGCCCCCATTTTTTTAAATTCTGACAATTAGAACCGGAGTTATGGCCATTTTAAGAATTTTTTTTTGAACCCTTATAGCTCGGGTCAGGGGGGTCGGGGGACCTTAAGTTTGGTATTGATGGAAAGCCCTAAGGCCCAGCTATAACATACTAAAATTTGAGCCCGATCGATGCCATAGGGGCGGAGCTATTAAGAAAACAAAAAAAAGGGGGGTATTCAAAATGGCGGAAGGAGCGGTGGGGGGTGGGGGGTCAATGCACCAAGTTGCAATTTTCATGCGATATATAACCTTTGCCGAAAACCGCAAGTCGATATCTTTTTTTAGTTTAGGAGCTATTAAGCTCCAAAGAGCGGCCGGCCGGCCGGCCGGGAACGTAACTTAGCCCCCCATATATTCGTGATCAGGAAGTGGCGAAACACATTTTGGCCAAGTTTGAGGTCGATCGGATGACATGAAATTTTGTTAGGATTATAGTAGGTGAGATTGTTAAGAATCTCACCTAATATTAAGAAAAATATAGAAAAGGGACAGATAATCCTAACCGGCTTATGTAGGTGAGATTCTTAACGTGAGCTAACTCGGAGTGCATGCAAATTCGATTTAGAGCTGAAGTTGGGAGACGCCATTCAGTTATCTTGAATAAAATTCGTGAAATTATACAAATTTTGTATTTAAACCAAAATATCAAGGATTTGGATGAACTGACAGAAAAGTGATATATGGGTGAAATGTAGACCAGAATGTTCTCTATAATTTTCTCATAGAACATGATCTCATCGATTACTCAGAAGCCAAGATAAGCGAGGTTTTTTGTTTCTTAACTCGTTTTTTCATCCAGAGTTCCCCAAGTAGTCATTTGTTGAACTTCAACTATATCAAAGAATTGTTGTATTTTGCGGGACTTTCCATTTAAACCCCTATTTTAAGTGTCTTGGTGGAGTAGAGGCAGTCAAATTGGCATCTGAGTGATTTCAAAGCGTTATTATGGGAAAAATCATTTTTTTCACACTTAAACGGCAAAATCGGAGTGATAGCGTAGTCTGAGTGGAAAATGATGTATGGACGAAATGTAGAGACAAATGTCCTCTACAATTATGTCGAAGTAATCATCAAAATCGGTTCAGCGACAGTCGAGATAATTGAGGTTATGTGATATTGAAATTGGTTTTTCGACTGTGGCGCCCCTGGTGTTGGTCCCACGAAGTTCAAATATTCTAGAAAGTTGTAGCATTTGGTGAGATCTTTCGTTTAAGCCCTCATTCATCAAAATCGGTCACATAGAACCGGAGATATGATTTTTTGAATTTTGTGAACTTTGACCCCTCATATCTCCGGTTCTGTTTTAACTACAGCGCGCATACGCACCATTTTGGAAACGTCCTAGACTGGACTACAACATACTAAAATTTCATTAACTTGCACAATGCCGTTTTTGAGAAAAGTGACTTTGAATTTCGATGAATTTTGACGCTATCACAGCGCCACCTGTGGTGACTTTTTGAACTTCCATCTGAAAGTGCTCATCGAGACGAAACCAAAAAGGTAAAATTTAGGTCGCTATGTTAATTAGAACCGGAGATAGAGGCCGGTCAATGTTCGAACTTTGACCCCTTATAGCTCGGGTCAGGGGTTATGGATCGACTTAAGGTTTTTTTTGTTTGATAGGTATAATCAACGGCTACAACATACTAAAATTTCAGCCCGATTGCATAAGGAATTTTTGAGTTATTTAACTTTTAAGATTTAAAAATTTTCTTTTTAAAAAAAGCGCCCCTAGCGGTGGTTTTATGAACTTGCGATGTTAGAAGGGGAAGTGGCATTTCACGAGAGCTTTCCAAAAAGCCCTCATTTTTTAAATTCTGACAATTAGAACCGGAGTTATGGCCATTTTAAGAAAATTTTTTTGGACCCTTATAGCTCGGGTCAGGGGGGTCGGGGGACCTTAAGTTTGGTACTGATGGAAAGCTCTAAGGCCCAGCTATAACATACTAAAATTTGAGCCCGCTCGATGCCATAGGGGCGGAGCTATTGAGAAAACAAAAAAAGGGGGGTCTTCAAAATGGCGGAAGGAGGGGTGGGGGGTGGGGGGTCAATGCACCAAGTTGCAATTTTCATACGATATTTAACCTTTGCCGAAAACCGCAAGTCGATATCTTTTTTAGTTTAGGAGCTATTAAGCTCCAAAGAGCGGCCGGACGGCCGGCCGGCCGGCCGGGAACGTAACTTAGCCCCCCATATATTCGTGATCAGGAAGTGGCGAAACACATTTTGGCCAAGTTTGAGCGCGATCGGACGACATGAAATTTTGTTAGGATTATAGTAGGTGAGATTGTTAAGAATCTCACCTAATACATGTAAAAATAAATTACTGAAGAATTTTTTTAAGTTTCTCAATTATATTTTTCATAATATTAAACAAATTATTGATTAGTATAAGTGTAAGAAGTGCTGGAAGTATTACAGCATTTTCAGGAGTTTTCCGAATTGCTGAAAGTGTAAAGTGCTCCTTCATATAAATTGTGGAAGTGTCTGGAAGTGGTGTACACATTTTCATCCTAATATCTCCCCCTTGGATCGTTCGATCACAAAGCTGGAAATGCTTTGCTATCATTTTTTTTATACAAAAATCTGATTAAATTAAACCAATTCCATTGAAACTCAAGCATTTCAATTATTAAGTTTTTACTCAAAATTTATTTTGAAAGGGATTTATTTCTTGAAATGTTTTAAAATTATTGGTAGCCGCCTTGTCCTCTAGGCGGTGCTGGAGCTCCCCTCATCATTCCAGGCGGTGGTCCTCGAATTGGTGCCCCACGTCCCAAATTGGGCGGAATACCGGGCATAAGGCCGGGTGGAGGACCGGCGAGCATGTGTCTCATGGGAGGAGCAGCCACTTGACCCCCGCGAGCTGCTGGTGCCATGTGCTGCTGTGAGGGTCCCCCGACACCTCTAACTGGTCCCTGAAGTCCTGCAGGCACAGCTGCCACACTGGCAGGCATTCCACGACCGGCTGCACGTCCAACGCCGGGTCCTGGAGCAGCTCCTGGGATGGGAACACGAGGGAGGCCCTCTTCAGGTGGTGGAGGACCCTCAACTGTCAGTGAAACTATATTCTCGCCTCGCAAGAGGACAAATCCAAGAACTCGCTTCTCCTCTTTTTCAGGAAGTTTACTGTTTTTCGGTCTAATCTTCCTGAACTCTTCGCAGTCTCCTAAGATGAGGTTCATGTGCTTGTCAAAGGCTTTAAATGTGCCTATAAAAGTGCGTGAATCCTGCAGAATTATCCTCACACGGTAGTTGAGGTGCTGCATCATCTTATTGTTCTTCCCGATCGTCTGTATGGGGGCGCAAAAAGGGGAAAAACGATTACAAAAGTGTCTCCAAACATAACCTCTAAGACCCACGCTCAGAGAAATCCTTCAGAAAAAGGATTTCTCAAGCAGTTTCTTAATATTTCACACTCTACTTACCATCCTGAATACCTCTAATTGCCTTTAGCAATGTTAAAAGTTCAAAAATTGTGGAAAAGCCACAAGAATCTCGAGAAATGCTTCCCCGGAAACTTTTATTCAAGCGCTTTGTTTTGACGTTTCCCCTGCCGGCTGTAATTTTCAATTTCAATACTCACCACATGGTGCGCCACTATCTACAAATTCTTGCAGATTTAAATTTAAAAAACATTTAACGGTTATTACTTCATCCAAAACGGAGATACTTTTATTTCTTAAGAAAAAAGTACAGAGAATGAAAAATTAATAAATATTCTTATAACTATATGGCCCAACCATGGACAATAATATGTGGGAAATCAACATACACTGATACGTATTGTTTTTAACCATATTTTTCAAACATAAACTCAACGATAAATGAAGGAAGATATTTTTTTTATCATTTGAGAAATAATTTTTTTATCATTTGATTTTGTCGGAATTTTGTACTTGTGTGGATCTCGGAAAAAAAGTACAAATCTACGAATGAGGGATGTTTTGACGGAGTCTGAGAGTCATCAAATGCATAAATATCAAGCCTAAAATGCCAAGAAATCATCACATTTATCAAAGAACAAGAAGATAATTCTACTCGATAAGCATTTTTGAGTCCACTTTTTTCTGTGCATCATTTTTTTTCTCTGGGGATCTTCTTTTTCTTCCCGAGTGATCAGAATGACTCCCTGGCAGATAACTTTGGGGGTCTCATGAACACATTCCCGTCACTCGAGGTTCAATTTGGGGCCACCCAGGTTTAGCCATAAGAGCTTCAATGGGTCTTGTTGTAGGAGTCTTTGTGCTGATATCCAGTCACATATCCCGATTTATCTGGTAGATCCTTCCTCCCGGCGATTCCTTTGCCCTTTCCGGACTCATCGAAACGTTCCCGATGGGATCCTGTGTATTTTGAGACGTCCGTGAGGCGATTTACAGTTGCAGCTGCTTTTCCAGCCTGCAACAATGCAAAAGCAACAATTGTTAATCATTCCTCAAAAATGAAAAAATACAGGATTGTGCAATTTAAAATTTTTTTTTGAATTTACAATTTTTATCTAGGGGAAAATGGGGCACCACCAAACACGGGGTAGCACTAAACACAAATTTTTATTTCTAAACTATTTGGACTATCTCGACCATTTTTTCAGTGAACAAGCATCTCTATAATGCCTAAAAAATCGTATAAGTCTTGTCCTCTGAAGTCGAATATCATATTAAAAAATTGCAGTGTTTGGTGCTACCCCGTGTTTGTTGGTGCCCCAGTTCCCCTATTTGTCTTCCGATTTTCCACTTTTATGTTTTTTTTATCAATAATATAATTAGGAAACAGATTTCAATGGTAAAGAAAAGACTTTTTATCAACTTTTCTTCATGCTGTAAAAAAAGTTCCTTTTTAATTTTAACAAAAGTTTTATTGTTGGAAAAAAACTTTATTTTTAAATTTAATTGAAAGGTTGTAATTACTCAATGTAAAACTATACTATAGTTAATTTAACAGTTAAAATTTCTCAGATAAATTTAAGAACATGAAAGCCTAAGCTAGATTTATTATATTTGAGGTGTCTTCAAATCCAATAAAGATTAGGGGAGATTCTTAACACACTCTTAGAAAAGTTTAGACGTGATTACTAATGAAAATTAGTTGTTCGGGCGATTATTATCAAATCTATTTAAAATAGTTCTTATATTCTTAAAACATTATACTCATAATAAATTTATTAGTAGTGAGAATATAAGACAATATTTACGTGGATAAGTTGCGGCATTATTTCATGATGCTTTCATACAATTATATTTGCTTGTGTTAATTAAATGAAATCATTATCCCAACTAATATTGGTCACTAATTCCTTTTAGTTCTCACAACCAATGTAAATAGTATTATATATTTTCATAAAGTTATGACTACTTTTCCAATAGTAAAGAGTGGTTTTTATTTTAGTAATGCGTTGAAGCTCTTTCGAATTTTAAGCAATTTATAAGAAATATGCATCACAATGAATGCTATATAGTAACCACAACTAATATGATATAGTTATTACAGCCAATAAGATGGGTATCAACCCCATTTATTTAGTAATTGGAACTAATATGTTATAGTACCCATTACTATTTTGATTTAGTTGTGATAACTAAATGAAAAGGATACTTTAACTAATTGTGGTCAACTATTTCATTTAGTTACCCAAACTAAATATATAGTTGGGTCTATATTTACTATATTTTATAGTTCTAATAACTGCATATGAGCTTGTACGAACTAATTTTTTCTAAGAGTGCAATATTATGCTGATGATATCCAGTCACTTAGCCCAATTTATATGGTTAAACCAAGTACAGGGAGATCCGCTATCAAAGAATTTATCAGGACCGAGAAAAAGCCCACAAATTCACTTCAGTGACACAGAAAAATTGCATACGCACAGGAGAATCCACTGGAATAAGTAACGGAAACGCCGTGATGTATGCAAAAATTTTCGGCGCCAATTTTTCAGCCTATTGGCCTCTACACACTAGAGTAATTAATGTCCATATTGAAGCAAATTCCCTACGCTTGCGTAGGAAAAAGTCTTCAATATGGACATATTTTCCTCTAAGTGTATAGAGGGCATATTACTCAAAGCACAAGTTTGCAAGGGTTAAATAAATTATTATTACTATTTTCAGCCTATTTTTTTTTAGCACCAACGGTTCATAAGAATTGTATTTCAAGTTTACCGCGTGAAAAAAAAATTTGCATAGGGGAGACTGGGGCAAAAAGTGACAAATCGAAAATTTCAAAATTCAATATCTTCCAAGATAAATAAAATAACGGCTTAAATTTTTTTCCATAGATAGCTTCCATAGACCTTCTTCGATGTTGTATGTTTCTTAGAATTCGAACAAGGAATTTAGAAAACAAAAACTATCAAAATTTTTAGCCCTATTTTTGAAATATTTTCCTTGAAGAATATATCAATTATTACCTACTTATTATTCAAAATTTATGCACTGATGATTACTTCCTATATGACTTGGATTCTTTGAATACGAAGCCGCTATCTATTTTAGAATTTTACAAAGATTCTTCTCTCAATAAATCTTTTTATTAAGAAGACCACTTGGGGTAAAAAGTAACAAAAGGTATGGAGCAAAAAGTAAGAAAAACCGAAACAATTTATGATGTTGCACGGCAAAAAAAAACATCAATGCCATGTGTCACCGCTTGTTGTTTGCGTTGGTTAAACGATTTGCAGTCTTTTGTGTGTTTTAACTGTTCGAACTTCAAGAGAGAGCAGTTTTCACAATCGACTTTTTTTTCAACTTCTCACCATCCTAGCTGCTAAACGGTAAGAGATATTGACTTCCGGTCTTCGGTGACCCCCCACAAGTCAATACATTCTATATAACTAACTTACCCAAATTACCCCCACCCCTTCTAACCCCTCCAAAAAAAAACATGTTTTTTGACTTTGTAAAAAATTGGCCCTGACGATTTCGTTCATTTTTGGATATGTTTTGGAGGTAGTCCAGCTGAACATTTCGTCCTTAGACACATTCTCTCTCTCGACGTCGAGCAGAGTGGTCGCCCAGGGGAGCGGGCTGTGCTTCCCGGCCAGAGGAGCGGCCTTTTGTCTCCTCACCTCTCAATGCCTTCAGTATTGAGTGGTTTAAAATCAAGTGCACAAATAATATCGTGAAAAAAGTGAGAGAAAACTCAAGTTTTACCAAAGACGCAAAATTTTACCGTCTTACCGGCAGTACGTGGCGTCTTGGATGAAGAGGAGTTAGCCCCTTTCCGTGAAGTGGGGAAACATATTGGAATTTTTTTTTCGACATTGGAAAAGAGTTAAGATACAGTTTAGAGTAGTTTTCTGAAAAGGAGAGGTACGGATCATTTGATGGCTGGCAGAGAATTTTCTATAGAACAATCAATCCAACGGAACTCTGGTTTGGTACAGAGAAGAACTTGTTTCTGAAGTGAATATTGCGGCGGATTGGATATAAATGCTGGTGGACTCCCAACTGATGACGTCAGTGCATCGTTTTCGGAGCTTTTCTGGGAAATTAAAGCATAGGGGAGGCTCAAAGAAGTGCAGGGCCCGCATTTCGGTGACGACCCTCAATGATTTTATCCTGAACCAGTTGTTGCAGAAAAGAAATGTATTCTTTTTATGTTATGTGAAATTGAAATGTTGGAAAGATTTTTAAAAAGATTTCAGTAAGATTTATATCAAACTTTGGAATAGGAAATAACTTATTGAAATGTACCGAGAATAACTTGTACAAAATGGCCAATAGGCCCAGTACAATAAATAATTAATCAATCGTCCTTAGACACCTATCACCGGAAAATTCGCCATCTTGAATTATTGAAGGTCAAAGCTTAATTTTCAAACCTTAATGATTTTTTGAAACCCTCTTCTTGAACAATTTTCAACTTCAAGATGGTTTTGTGGTGATTTATAGACAAATTTAATTCGACAATAATTTTCTATACATCAGAAAGCTTGCGAAAAGGTATATAAGGCAGAGCTCTTTCTCGGGAATTCGAGCAGCTCGCAAAAGCCTCGGAAGCTTTACCATCCCTTTCTTCTTCTAAAATAGCTTGAAAAACGTTTTTATCGTTCAGATAGAGAAAACGGTGTTTAACAAATTTGTAGAGGAATAAATTTTCTATTAAATTATGTTATCTAGAAATTTTTTTTAATTTACGGAATCCCATGGAATCCCGTAACAAAGCGAATCAAAATATGATAATATCCTATACCTGGTACTATTTGCCCCAGCATTTTTGAGAATGATCACAAAATTACGTTTTATAAAACGGCTCTATAAATGTATTTCCTTACAAAATAGAAAAAAATTACTTTCACAAAGTTATATAGCGCTAAATTTCCTATAAAACTGCGCTAATTAGAAATTTCTGAGGCATTCGAGTAGTTTGTAAAAAAATTAAATATCCGTTTTGTGACTTTTTGCCTCAGTCTCCCCTACATTTAAGGACATTTCAAAAAATATTTTATAAATGAGCTCCCAATAGTAGGGGCACTTCATATCAAATTCTTTCAATCCGTTTTCTCTTAAGCCGGGACTCCCTGATGTACACTCAGTCCCGGCATTATACACTTCCGGATTATGCACCTGACGAAATTATGCACATACATACAGTTATGCAAATTTGCCTACCATTGGGGATCAATTTGTGAAATCATTTTTGAAATACGCCTGAATGTATACTATTTTGTGACGCAGAAAATTTGAAAACACTATGCTTCTTTTTCAGTATAAAACCACAAATTCTTTTATTAAAGAAAAATTTTAAATATTCTAACAATTTATTGATGAACTCTGACCAAAAGGTATTGTTTGTTGATGAATTTCTTTTAAACAGTTGAATATTTTTGTTCTGACTACTTTTACTTCGCGCAAAATTTGTTCTACGGAAGATTCATTCAAAAGAATTCGCCTGCGTTTATGCAAATTTTCTCGATGCATAAAGCCATTTTGCGTGTTTTTTTCGGTCCCAAAAATGTGCATAATCGCGGGTCTGTGGGTGTATTTGTGACTAATTGGGAGGAAGGAATAGACCTTATGGTTGGAATGCTAACCCCCATGGGGGTCTTCCCAATCTGGCCGCTTGATTGACCCTTCACTCCCCCATCCGTGCTTCCACCATTTTGAAGACCCTCCTTTTTTTGTATTCTTAATAATTTGAGCCCTATGGCATCGATCGGGCTCAAATTTTAGTATGTTATAGATGGGCATTATAAAGTTTCCGATTATAATAAAAAAAACCTAAGACCCCCGACCTCCCTGAGCCCAACTAAGAAGAACTAGAAATCAAAGCTCCGATTTCAAGAATTTTATGTGCATAATCCCGAAGTGCATAATGCCAGGACTGAGTGTAACATGATGAATATGATGTAGGGAAAAGTGTACATGCTTTGCACGGTCTCAAGCTTTACAATGACTAATTTTCTTCTATGTTTCTGAATACATACGACTCTGCAATATATTTTAAAAATAAGACACTTTCCCCTAGTTTTTAAGATACAGTAGACTCTCTCAAATTCGGGCATATGGGACCGAAATGTCAGCCGAATTAGACAGAAATTCGGGCGACAAACTTTTTGAAATGCAACGATTTTTTATTCATGTGCATATAGATATTGAGTTTACACACTCATATATAATGTAAATTGCATGAAAATCCCTCAATAATGCAAAAACACATCAAAACTAAGTCAAACCATGCCAAATTTGAGCATATTTGCTTCATTTGATAATCATAATCAAACTTGAAAAATGTCAACAAACTTTTTTCAAATTTAACTGCTGCCCGAATTAAAAAGTAGCCCGATCTTAAAAGAGCCGAATTTGCGAGAGTCTACTGTATAGAAGAGATGAGCCACATTTATTAAAAAACATACGAAAAATTGAGCTATTGTAAAGCTTGGGACTGTGTAAAGCATGGGCACTTTCCCCTATAGTGATGAAGAAAACCAAAATAGCTTATAGATGTCTCTCCGTTCTCTCTCCAGAAGTGGTTATACGACGGACGGGATGGGATGACCGGACCATCCACGAAAATCGATTTTAGATTTTTAGATTTTTTTAATCCCGAAAATGTGCATAATCCCGGGACTGAGTGAGTGTAAATCCGAAATTTGCGCCAGATCTGACGAGGTCAGATTTCACCTGTGACCATAAAAGCTGAGATTGTAAAGAATCTCAGCTAAAAATAAAAGAAAAAACGTAGAGTATAATGTCTTGTCATACCAACATAAAAAATCGGCATTTTAGTCTTATTATTTTTAGAATTAATAGAATATTGTTTTAGCTAAGATTCTTTACAATCTAAGCTTTTGTTGTCCGAGGTGAAATCCGACTTCGTGACACTTCAAGATCAGGAATATCATATACGCTAAAAATCGATTTTTCGTGGACGTCCTGTCCGTCCGTCGTATAACCACTTCTGGAGAGAGAACGGAGAGAGATATGAACAAGCGGTTTTCGGCAAAGGCTAAATGTCGTTGACCCGCTACAAGTTGATGATATCAAACCCCCCTCCTTTGCCGTCATTTTGAGTATCCCAAATATTTTGTTTTCTCAATAGCTCCGCCCCTATGGCATTGACCGATCTCAAATTTTAATTTTTAATTTTCAGTGTTTTATAGCTCAGGCATACCTTTTAGATCAGGAAAATTTCATGAAATCAAAATTCACATCATTTTCTTTCTCAAACATTTTGAGCAAATCTATCCTCAAATTAGATTGAACTAAATTTGAATTTGGTGTGATGCTAAACAAAGAAGAAGAGTGTGACAGAGTGGGATAGACATATGCAACATTGAGAAAGAAAGGAGTGTGAATTTTGATTTCTTGAATTTTTCATGATCTAAAAGGTGTGTCAGAGACATTATGAAGCGATTTCGATAAAATTTTAGTATATTATATTAAAAATCGAGACCTTTCCAATGGTGGATCCCATTTGTCTCTACTCCAACCCACTGTGTACCCCGACCCTTTCTAAATTCAAATGTTTATTTCTAATTTTTATTAACCGATTTCAATGAACTTTTCTTTCTTGTGTAGGCCTTCCCCACTCAGACTTTTTAAAATAGAAAATGACCAGTGATAAGCCCAGATAAGCTTATGGTAGCCGAGATTCTTTACAGGTGACCTTGAAATGCGTATAACTCGGTGTGCTTGCAACTCAAAATGCGTGAAACCATTTTTAATCGAACCAATTTTATCTATTTCGATCGCCGAGAACAGTTTACTCGACGCGATTCTTTACCCCCAAAATTTAATTCATAATCGAATTTTCACGCATTCCGAGTTGCAAGCATCCCAAGTTTCACGCATTTCGAGGTCACCTGTAAAGAATTTCAGCTACTATAAGCTTATCTGGGCTTATCACAGGTTTTTAAGCTGGAATTAAATATAATTTCACTCAATAATTTTGGCGCTAGGGTATTTATTTTTGACAAATTAGAGTTAATATTTTTTTAATAAATTAATTTTTAACCTAATTATTATTAAATCATAATCCTTTTCATAAAGTTTTACATTAATTTTTGTGAATTTTGCATAATAATTATTTGATTTCCAAAGTCTTTACAATTATTTTTATTAGCTCACCGTAAGTTGTGCTACCCCTGGCTGACCACAATTGCTCATCTTTCCTTTAATCTCCTCCACACTGACCCCTTTCGTCTTGGCCAGATCGTCTAGGAACTTGTTGTAGTCCTCGAGGCCGACTTTGAGACTCTTGAGCTTCTTGAAGTGGATGGCAGTGTCCGTGGTTGTGATCTTCTTGTCAATCACCTTTGCCTGCTTCATCCACTTGTCACTCTGGGACAGTGTGATGTGCTTCCCATCGCTCTTGGTGTCTCCGAACTTGGAGAAGGCCTTGAAGGCTTCCTTGAAGGTAGTGCCACCCGTTGGAGCACTTCCATTCTTTCCATTCTCCTCAAGTGCCATTGCCGCCATTTCTACTGTTGGCGCGTCTTTTGAGGCTTCCTTGGTACTTTCTTCCTTCGACATGGTTACTCCTCTGTTAAAAAAAAAATATTGCATATTTTAAAAATTGAGTTTTAGAAGATACTGAATCAGAATACAATTTGATTGTCTTATCACGATAAATAGTGGTCGAACAATAAAATTTTCATGAAATTTCCATAGTTCATCGAAGCTTTTATGTGCTTCAACGTTCGGCAAAGCTATTGAAAGCTATTGAGAGGCTCTCTCGAATTATATTTGCTTAACAAATTGATTGGAAAATTTCACTTTTTATGAGAAACTATTACATTAAATAAAATTCATTACAAAACTTGCCTATAAATTGCAACATGACTGAACATCTTGGAAGACAAAGAGCAATGTTTGGGAGGGAATATGTGTGACTTCACAGAATTACCAACTAAGATCAACAGTGTGAGCAAATAGATCGCCACCAGATCAATTATCACGTCACTCTCATCTCTTAGTTAAGATGTACCACTGTTAATTTGAGGGTCAAGATCACTTTAAATTTCGATGAATTTCTTTTCAAAAAATCACTTTTCAGACTTGCGGTATTTTATTTCACACAGTTCATTGAGATTTACTGAAAAATTGATCTTCTTGGGAATAATCCGACCGGCAGATTGCTCGACTGCTCCCCAGTCAGCATCTATTTTCTCCTCATTCGCGGCCACAACTGCGCAGAGCCGAGAATCGTTTTGGTGATTATAGATAGAGAATTCAAAGAGAGGGAAATTTTGGGGTTCCTCTTCAAACTGATCTTGACTACAGTCGCGTTTTGAGGTATGGAAACGAAATTCGTGGATGGGTTTCTGTATAGAAGAGGTTTTCGTATAGAAATTCATATTAAACTCGCAAAAAATTAGCAATAGCCACACTGCTTTAACTTCTTATCCAAATGAGATGATGTCATGGATTTTTTCTATGTGGAGGAAGTTCTGTTTGTATTAATGTTTAGAGCGGATTCGCGTTTTTATCGCTCTTTGATTAAAATTTGCGAGTGTAGTGGCTGCAATGAATTTTTGTAGCTTTATTGTTTTATTTTTGGGTGGTAATCTTAATGATCGTATGAAGAATCATCATAAAATACTATGATAAGATAACCTGAACTGCTGATAATTTTTCTTCAAATGAATTTCGACTGTTTTGACTGATTGGGAAGAAAATTTAAGTTTGATAAAACTTTTCTTAAAGACCGACATGATACAGAGGAGGACAACTAGCATAGATTTAAGTTTCATTTTTTACGGTGAAGAAATACTAAATTGGCAAAGGAAGTTTCCCATAGCTTGGTCCTGGAAGTAGGAATCGACATTAATACGGCGGGGTTCACATCACAATTAAGTCAATTTTAAAAATATTTTTAGCCAATTTCACTTGTTTTGGAGTCACTCAACTCATTTATACAGTGTGTGTCAAAAGTCTGTTTCGTAATATATGTTTAAGAAATCAGGTGGAAAAAATGATAGGAAAAAGTACTTTTTAAAATTTTTCTTTTTAAAAATGCATTGCCTATCCGTAGATCTTATTTATACATTTAATAAAAATAATTCTTTTTTTTCATATACAAATAAATTGTTTTCCAAAAGTTGATTTTTTGACGTGTCAAAAGTTTGTTGCCTCATTTGAAAAAGTTACTCAAAATGGTCAAAAATATCCAACTAACTTAATGTAATCCGATTATTCTGGTAATTCGATTTGAAATTACAGTGGGACCTCGATAGAGTCAACTAATTATTTTCAGGCCTGTTGACTCCATTGCATTCGGTGACTCTATCGGAGTCCGAAAAAATCAATTAAAATGTGAAATTTTGATATAAATGGGGAATTATTTTATGTTCGCACAAGATAATTGATAAATTTAACACGATAGTACAATATTTTATTTAATTAACCCATAAATTTTGCACCATCTGATAAAAGTATGTTTGAGCAAAAACTGGAGATTAAGGAATGATTTAATAGACTATTTTCATTATTCGTAAGTATCTTAAGTGAAAATTACTATCCATGTGATAATATTGAGGTCCACCCACGATGTTGAAAATATTAAATGGTGTCTTAAAGATTTCTTTTTTCACTTTTTTAGAAGAGCTCCGGTAGATATTTAATTTTTGAAAATTCTAATGCAATTAACGTTATTAATTAGAATTTAATTTTTAATTTTTTATTCTATGAAAGAAGAGATTGATAGTTGTTCTTTTCGTTATGACATAACTATGGCTCTAAACTTCATAAAAAGAGTAATAAAACTAATTTTTCTCGTTTTCTTCTTATTCTGAAAAATGGGCGCTAAATGGTTAGAGATATCTACTTGGAGTCTTCAGATGACACCCCCTAATGAGTCAACCTGGGGTTTATTATTATGACCCTCATTTCCTCCCTACCCTCAGTTTCACCACCAAAATCGTTCTTTTTTGTGATTACAGGAAAACACGCCATACGGGATCATAGGGTTTCATTAAAAAATCTTAAGAGAGAAAAGGCAAGAGAACTTTCAATCGGTCAAAACGATTAAAATCACCAAAAGAAAATTATTTTGTCGTAAATTGATTACACGGTTAATATACGAATTTTATTATAATATTGTTTTCCTTGTGTTAAAAACGTTACATTGATACACCAAAACACTGATTTTAATTTCGAAAAAATCACACAATATTATTAGTTCAATAATAATGGAAAAGTTTACTCCATCGGAATCAATTTGGGTCCAAGTTGACTCTATTGGAGTCCGTAGAGTAAAAAAAATAGCTGTTGACTTTATTGGAGATTGACTCTATCAGGGGTTGACTCTATCGAGGTCCCACTGTATTTAATTTTAGGAGGCAAATGGTGGATTTGCACATTTTTGAAGTTTTCAATTAAGTATCAGTCAGTTTCATTAAGTTAGTTGTATGTTTTGCATTTTGAGTAATTTATAAAATGAAGCAACAAACTTTTGACTCATGACAAATAATGCCCAACGCACAATAAATTTTGTTTGTAAACATGTTTTCAAAATTTCATATGAGAGAGAGCGAGATGACTAGATCTCGATTTCATTCACTCTCATTGAAATGTCAAAAACATGTTTACAAAACAAAAATTATTGTGCATCGGGCATAATAATCAACTTTTGCTTGGAAAATAAATATTTTTTGTATAAAAAAAAATGTTTTTTAAGCACATAAATAGAATCTACGAAATACAGGCAATACATTTTCAAAAGGAAAATTTTTAAAAAGTATTCCATAATTTTTGCGCCTGGTTTCTCAAACATACATTACGCAACAAACTTTTGATACCAATTGTATCTATCGCATATTGATAATATCGCACAATTAATAATATACTAATTACAAATCTCTACCGGGAAAAGATTTTTATTGTTCTTCAGTTTTTAAAAGACGTGGAAAAATTCAGGTAAAGGTACAAATACTGGCTTCGCAAAAAGTCATGTAAAGATTTTGCTTGAAGTGATATGCGGAAATTTTGTCATTGCATCGATTTTGATAATATTTTTCTTCATTTTCTTTCCTAATTTGTATTCTGAGTAGCAAATTTATTAAATAGCTACCCCCATAAATAAATGCTATTTGAGAGAGTTTAAAAATAAAAAAAAACACATAAAGTCACTGATCATTAATAATAATCAACCCCCTGGCAAGTTGCCTGAAATTTGAAGTCACTTTCTCATACTTAGAATTTAAATGAGTGAGAAGTGAGAAGTTTTACCGTATTATAAGATACCTTTCCGTATGAAGCGATAATATACTAAATTTTTGTTTAAATACATTTTTTCCTCGGAACACTGTGAGCTGAGTCCGAGATCAATTTAGGAAATTGGCTTCGAGTAGCTCCATATAAAAAGGCCAACTTGCCAGGCGCTTAATAATAATAATATCCCTCTGCACCTCCTTAATGACTAATGCCCAACGCACAATAACTTTTGTTTGTAAACATGTTTTTGACATTTCAATGAGAGTGAATGAAACATAAATCTATTCATCTCGCTCATTTTTATGGGAAATTTTGAAAACATATTCACAAACAAAAGTTATTGTGCACTGGTCATAACGCACAATAAGTTTTGTTTTGTAAACATGTTTTCAAAATTTTCTATGAGAGTGAGCGAGATGACTAGATTTAGATCTCTTTCTCTCTCACTAAAATGGTAGAAACATATTTACAAAACAAATGTTATTGTGCGCTGGGCATAATAGAAGTTTTTTTTTGTTTTCACGATATCATATATTATTATTCTGTTTGTAGCTAATTTTGAAATATAAACATTATTTCTTCAGTACTTCATGCAACCTAGTTTGAATAAAAAATAAACAAAAACAAATTTCTTCTAAGAAGAATTAATCTTTTTGTCTTACTTTGTGCTTTTCAAAATAATTACATTAAAAAAAATTAAAAAACTAATTGTATCATGGAAGAACATTTGCCTTTATTTATAGTTTTTATAAAAAAACTACTTTAACTATATTATAGTAGATTTTTTAGTTCCTAAAAAATACTACAACTAAAGTTCTTATTATAAAACTTATTCATGGACATAATTTTTATGCCGTAGCAAAGAAAGTTCGAGTATTCCACAAAGTTGAGATGTTTAGTCATTTTTTTAATCCCAAAAGTTCTAAACACTATTCAAAATGAATTGAAATAACTTTTTCTTCTAAATCTTTGTACTTTTATCCACATTTAATTTCTTCACAATTGATTCAATAAGACATTTCAATTTGCCGACAGAACAATTTCCAATGAATAAAGACAACATTGTTCTAATGTAAATAGAACAACTTGGCGCCAAGTTTTTACGCCCCTTTCTTTCTATTTTCCCTTGTCCTTTCTATTCACTTCCGAATCAATATATTCAATTTATTCAATTATCCTACCACAATTTCCGCCTTTTTCTTTACATCATAAAATTTTTACTATATTTTCATTGATAAATTGGTTGGCACCGCTTCAAATAGAACTTCTCTGTTTGTTTTTTTTCCGTCTTCAAAATGTTACACGAGATAGACACTTGTTGATAGGCAAGATTATTCTGCATGGAATGAAAATTACTTCGTGTCTCATTGTCATATAAAGAAGAATTTTATTCTACTTCAATTAATTAACAACTAAATGATTGTCGATCTTTCGTGTGAAAAAATCATATGAAGTCTCTTATGATGTTCTCGCGTTAAAATTATGGTCTATCCTGTCTTTTCCATGTGATTTTTTTCTGTCATTTAAACTCACTCTCTCATGCTCTAAAAATAACCTTTTATGATTTCACTAGTGGAAGTGTGGAAGAATACGAAATTATTCTTTTGCATGAACATTCATTACTGTGAAAAATGATCCGGTAGAAATGTGGCAATTCAATTAAAAAGGGAAAAATCGATTTTCATGCAGAAATAGGACAATTCCTTCTATTTATTCCTTGCGTGCTTGAAGCAAAAAGCTCTGCAATTATTACATTCTAGAGGTGCAGAATTGAGGTCAATTTTCATACTTAAAGAAAATTCTCTACTTATCACAGTGTTATCAATGTCTTCCGCTCGATAGATAAAGTGATATTGTGTCCTATACCAGTAATTCTTGACCTTTCCGAAGGCCTTTTATCGCGCGTGCAATTGAATTTCAGGGCGTGGAAATGAATTAAGGGGGCCCTAAATCTACTTTTGGCTTGTCATCCACGTCCATTTCATGGTTAACCCTCACTTTTACCTCTTAATTCTGTCTAAAAAGCGGAAAAAGGAGCGGAAAATGGAGGGAATTCTAACTGGCAAATCAATAAATTGGGAAAGGGGAAAGGTGTCATGATGGTCGTGATAGACGAGGGGCGGATAAGTACCTTTATGCATGATTTTATAAGCTTAATTTATGCAATAACTCAATTTAAGGCTCTAAGTTGGATATTTAGGTTTAGTTTTTGGTTTAAAGTTTTCATCGTATTTTATTTCGTAAATTTTTAAACTTATTTTTAATCTTTTAAAAGTTTTTAACTCAAAAGAAAAATATGTAAAAATAAAAAAATAAAATTTAGATAATTTCCTATAGATATTTGGTTCCGGAGACAGAGCTGTTATACGCTGCAAGATTTATGCTTTTATTTTTGGAAAATAAAGCAAAATATCGGATTTTTTCGGTTAAATATAACAATTTAAATAATTTTTTAATCTGAAATCCGAAAATCAAAAAAACCTGCATATACAATCGAATTATAGTTTAGACAAAACGATTGAAACGAGGTAGGGAAATACGCTAAGCTCATTAGATCTGCATAAACATGTCATAATAACCTTTTCGAAATGTGTATTATGGCCTCTACACATTGGGAGCAATTTTTGTCAAAAATTGCTTTTTTGAAGGAAATTCCTTGCAGCGTTCCCAGCAACGAAAGTTCCCTGTTTGAACATCGTTCAGCAAACGCGTTCGGAAATCCTTACGGGCTGGGAAAAAGTGAACGCGGTTGAAGCAATAGTTCTCTTTGATGGCCACCACTTTCTGAACATTTGGGAGGCCGCCACCGTCGCGACAGGTCGAACAGGGAACTCTTTCGTTGCTGGGTTGTAGGGGGAAATGTCAAATTTCTGTCAAAAACGCAATTTTTGACGAAAATTGCTTCCAATGTGTAGACGCCTTTAAGGCCTCTACACATTTTGACGTTTCTGCCTACAGCACTGCAGCCAATTTCCTTCAAAAAAGCAATTTTTGACGAAAATTATTCTCAATGTGTAGACACCTTTAGGTATGATTAATTCACAATCACACCAATTTTCTAAGATTTTTCACCAATTGTGTATTGAATATTATAACTCCAGGGGACAAGAAATGCTATTATTCCTTACACACGGCTGGGATTTCCAACTCCAATCCCAATGGAATTAAGTGAATACTAGAATTGAATTCCAGAAAATTTCAAGTGACAAAAAAGCATCTTGGAATACTTCCATCAAAGATCGGGTGTTCTTGTGCTTCATCCCTTATGTGTCCACTTTGAAAGAATAATCACTTAATCATGAATTAATTTGGAATTCTTCCAAATTATATTTCTTAGATTCATATCGAAAGATTGAAAAACATAAAAATACTGTGTAATAGAAGAAACTATTCGTAGAGAGTATTCGAATAAAAGTATTTCGAGTACTCATAGTCGGAATTTCCTCAAAAGAACAGATATTCGATGATCGGTTATTTATGAAAGCCAAAGAAATATCATTTTTTTGTTTTGTTTGGCTTGGTGCCCAAAGTAGGGGCAATACTCATATTTAATTCTTTCACGAGCTCTGAGAAAACTTAAACGTTTTATAATAAACATATTCTTATAGTAAATTTACTGCTCTACAACATTGCAGAAGACTATTTTCCTCTATCTCGAAAGAAATGTGATTTTCGAATCATTTTCTAAAAGTCGATTTTGTGGAGATTCTCAAAATTGCTGGCGCAAATTTTGTCAGTCTTCGGATAATTTGTGACGTTTTATTCTCGCAAACGTTAAAAATATCAAATAGACATATTTTTATTGGAAATTTATTCCTCTACAACTTTGTCGAAGATATTTTTTAACAAGAAATGTCCTTAAATTGAGCTAATCAGTATTGATATTTTCTATAAGTCAAATATTCCAAAAATAGGGCTCAAAATTTCACCATTTTTTATTTTACATAATCCTTCTTCGAATCTCTTGAAACTTTGTAAGTTTAAGAAGGTTCATGAAGGCTATCTATAATAACAATTTCAAGCCTCAGTCTCTTTTATTTTAGAAAATAGTGAATATTGAAATTTTCGTTTTGACAAATTTTGCCCCAGTCTCCCCTAGTTATAGTTTAATGATAAGAATTAGTATATAGAATTGGTTAAGTAAAACCTAAAGTAAAAGTAAAATAAAAGTTTATCCCATTACCTAAACGATTTTCGAAGCTTTTGTTTTAATAATAGAATACAAGAGAGTATGGGGCAGTTTCAAGCAGTAAAGTGTTTCTCATGTGTTTTCCTTTCCAAATAAACGAATTAAATTCCTATTTGTTTAAATTGAGTTTTAACTACCTGAAAATATGAGGTCCAATTCTTTTTCTATAAAAAAAAGTATTAAGTTAACAAAACAAGTGAATCTTGTTAAAATTTTGCCAAAAGGATGTTGTTTACCAGTTTGACAAAACTTTTTCTCATGTTTTTTATAGAAAACAACCCTTTGACAAACTTTTAACAAAATCCAATTGGCCTCCGATTGACAAAACATTCCTATATTTTTATGGAAGAACATCCTTTTGAGAAACTTTCACAAAACCTTTTTTTTAGAATAGATACGATTAGTAATTTCTAAAAGTTTGCATGTGTTGCGTGCAACTTTCATACTCTTTCTAATTAATATCGTTAACCCATTCCTTACCATGGTATTATACATCATACGCAAATTGAGTGATTTTAGCTGATTTATTCCTGGGCAATTGCGATCCGAATTGCTATCGGAAATGAATTTTTAGTAACTTTAGTTTCTTAATTACTTGGGAAAAATAGTTCGACAGAGATGAAAATACGTTTTGTTATTGTTTTCTTGCTTCGCGGAAGGTCATGCAAAATGTTTGTCCAAAATGGCGGACGGAAAATTCGACATCCCGTCAAATTTGTTAAAATTGGTCTTTTTCCTCTTTTCTGATTGGAATTCTAGTTGCCAATTTGTTTTCTTAGATAGCTACTCTATCTAATCTAAAGCAATAGAATATGTAATGAATTAATACACAGAATTTAAATTCAGTGACCGTTAAGACGTGTGTTTGACAGGGGCTCCCCGCGCATTCTTTCTTTTCAAGAAAATCATCTATTAATCTGTATGAATCTAATTCCAAAATATGAACATTCTATCTCAATTATTTCTGGTACATTGACTGAATGGGTTAATGATAATAAGGAAATAATAATTTCAGGATTTCGCTTTAAATTCTGTTTCCTAGTTCTATTAGTAAAGGGTTTGCTTGGTAGCCTCTTAATTGATTACAGAACTGCATTGTCTAAAGATTTTGTCAGAATATTCCGCTTAAAAAGTCTTTGTGATTACTTAGAAGCCCCTTGAAAATGTTCTTCACTCACAATTAGCGAATATAAACAGTGATTTGAGTATCTTCTGACGCTTTCAATGATGCCACTGAAATATTTAGAGAGTATTAGCAAATGCAAAGAGATTTTTTCTCACTCAACAAAATTACATAATATAATTCTTCCTGAATCATCAACAAAATAACCGATTGTTTATCGAAATATCATAAGGGAAAATGTGTGTCGCACTGTTATTTTGCATTAATAATTAATTTTCCTGAGAATATTTCCCTCCACTTTTGCATGTTCTACTTTTCCCCGCAGTTAATGTTTTTTTTTTGTGTGACAAAATTGAGGGTAGGTCTTGATGAGTTTTTCATTGAAATTTTATTTATTGTATCACTGAACATTTTTGAGATCAATTGCTGAAGATGAATTTATGTGATTGGGGGTCCCCCTCTGAGATTTACTGAGGGGCTCCAATTGGGGCATCCATTGAGTCAATTTATGGGCAAAAGAGAATTTGAAAGGGAGTGTTCCCCAAATCAATTTTTCACGCACATCATCAAATTCATTATTTTTAGCCATGATGTCACTCATATCACAATTTTCACGTCTTTTGTTCTTCTTTTCCAAGAGTCTCTTCCTCAATGGAAAATTGCTGTGTGCAGGATTCTTTGTGTAATTCATCTCTTGGGATATTCTTTTTTTTTTGGAGGGAAAGCGCATGAATTTATCGATCCAATGTCTCGCACTATCCCGTCTTCCCATTGAGATTCTCCCAGAAAAACAATTCCAATAGCAGAAAAGCCCTCCAAAAAAAAGTGATTTTCAGAAGAAATAAATTCACTCACGCACCTCTAAGAATGCTCCACACGAGACGATGCTTTTCTTTAAGGGAATTCTATTTCCAAATTATCCTGCCACACAGAATCTTGTTTGATTTAGCAAGAGAAAAAAAGTAGAGTGTCGCAGAAAATTCCAATCAGGAGGATGTTGATGATTAGACTGAGACTATGATGAGAGATTCCTCTCTGTTTTGCCCACCAAAAAGTTCCCTCGGAAAGCTCCGCAATCTCTCGTGTACTCTCTCGGGCTTCTCTCTTGCTGAGAGAGGGCTTTTTCTGGCGCGAAAATTGGTGGGAGGAGCTGGAGGATCTTAAAAGCTCAATGATTTTCCCTCGCAAATCAAATGAGTCATCAGGACGATGACTCATTGCTCTCCTGTAGGATTTTTTTTCTATTTAGGACAATTCTGTGCGAATGCAATTTCTGCAAATTTACTGAACAATGTAGGAATTCAGAGAGAATTTTTGTCAAGACTTTTAATACAAAATACTTCGAAAAGTCTCAATATTTTCTTATCTATACTTCCACAGTTTTTATGAGTCAATGAGCAGTGTTTTACTGTATACAAAGCGTTAAAGAATTAGCTGAGCAAAAAATATGCACTCAGAAAAATGTGTAGGGGAGACCTGGGTACCTATAGCCAGGGGTAGAATTAGTCAGTGGATTTTTCTCGTTTTTCTTAAAATGTACATGTAGCAAAGTATTTTTTTAATGAAAGTAGAAACACATCCCCATATTGCCAGAAATATTTATAAGTCTAATCCTGTTATCGTACAATTTAGAAGCATTTTTATAAAATGGGTATAAAATTGTAATTTTGATGTTACAGTTTTTGGACCAGTATTTGGTTTTCTGAGTTTCTAGTCAAGATTTCATAGTTTTACCTCGTTTCTGGTTTAATAAACCTAATTAAAAAATATTTTTCACTTGGATAATAATTATCCAATTTTTTTTATATAAGATGATAAACAGCCCTCGGGGCAGTTGTACACGGTAAAAAATTTCGGCACGTATTTGTTCCAAAAATTAGCTCGTCCACGGACACCATAATTTTTGGCATAATCTTGTTCATTTTATGAGACTCAAAAAGATACCCAATATTAGTAATGAATTTGTTCCAAATTGTAGCTCGTCCACGGACACCATAATTTTTGGAACAAATTTGTACCTTCTAGGAGGAACAAAAAGATACCCAATATTAGTAACGAATTTGTTCCAAAAAGTAGCTCGTCCACGGACACCGAAAATTTTTGGAACAAATTTGTACCTTCTAGGAGGAACAAAAAGATACCCAATATTAGTAACGAATTTGTTCCAATAAATGGCTCGTCTAGTATAAAAGCGTATCCCTCCTCTCACACTCAGTCACCCGTCACCGAAGGGAAGAGGACGCCAAATCTGTGGCAATTTTCGTGCTACATGGTTTCACTTTTTAAATTCGAGATTCCCTTCCCCTCCTGCTGCCAGCACTCGCATATGATTTCGTCATGCACGCGTCTGTATAAAACACTTTTAAGTTGATTCTTATTTGATGTTCCTTATGAACTTTCGCTACCGAAATCTATCTCGACTGAAGTATAGGCCTTAACTGTAAGGCGAAATCACTTACACAGATTTGTTCCCGACAATGGGAACAAAAAGATTCCCCATATGAGTAACAATTTCGTTTCAAAAATTACCTCGTCCATGGACATCGAAAATTTTTGGAACAAATATGTTACAGATGTAGGAATAATATTGTTATAAAAAAGGGACAGATAATCCTAACCGGCTTATGTAGGTGAGATTCTTAACGTGAGCTAACTCGGAGTGCATGCATATTCGATTTGATGCTGAAGGAGGGAGACGCCATTCAGTTATCTTGAATCAAATTCGTGAAATTATACAAGTTTTGTATTTGAACCAAAATGTCAAGGATTTGGATGAACTGACAGAAAAGTGTTATATGGGTGAAATGTAGACCAGAATGTTCTCTATAATTTTCCCATAGAACATGATCTCATCGATTGCTCAGAAGCCAAGATAAGCGAGGTTTTTTGTTTCTTAACTCGTTTTTTCATCCAGAGTGCCCCAAGTGTTCATTTGTTGAACTTCAACTACATCAAAGAATTGTTGTATTAGGTGAGATTCTTAACAATCTCACCTACTATAATCCTAACAAAATTTCATGTCGTCCGATCGACCTCAAATTTGGCCAAAATGTGTTTCAGCACTTCCTGATCACGAATATATATGTGGCTAATTTACGTTCCCGGCCGGCCGGCCGGCCGGCCGGGACGTAACTTAGCCACATATATATTCGGAATCAGGAAGTGGCGAAACACATTTTGGCCAAATTTGAGGTCGATCGGACGACATGAAATTTTGTTAGGATTATAGTAGGTGAGATTGTTAAGAATCTCACCTAATATGTACCAATTTGTTCCTGACAGTGGGAACAAAACAGCCGAATGCAACAAATTCTGTTCCAAATTTCGGGAACAAATTTGTATAAAACGAAATCAACTCAAATTTGTAGACATTCCACTGTATCAAAACGGTTCCAAAAACAACTCTAACAAAATTGTAACTGTATTTTGTAACGAAACTGTAAAGAAAACTTTTTGGAACAAACAAATATCTTTTCTAGGTACAAATTGATTCCAAAGAAATTTGTTCCAAGGAAAACTTGTTCCAATATTTTGGTCAGTGTCCAAAAGTTTTTACCGTGTAGTCACTCTTCCGTGGCGGGATAAAACCATCAATGATTTTTCACTAATACATGGATAATTGTTAGACGAAAAAGTACTATTGATATTCCAAACAATATTGCCATTTGGATGAGCAACTTGAGAAATAGACTTTTTCAGGATGTTTACATCAATTTTGCCGCAATTACAAAAATGTTATAAAAAAAAGTCGGCTAAAGCCTTTTTCTTAGGTGTAAATGACATATTTAGCATCAGTGGGCTTCAGTGTATCAAGCGAAATATTATTTGGTATCTCCAGTTTAAAATTTCGTCTGGAAACTGGTGGCAATTAGCACCCCAAAAGTGGCTATATCTACCCAGGCCGGGGAAAGTGTAGCCAATGAGTCATACTTTTTTCATTATCCTCGCTAAAAAAAGGAAAGGATTTTAGAGCTTTGGACTACACTGTTTCATACAGCCAATATGCTAATGCTACTTATGAAACATAAAAACATTACACAAACCTTATCATTTTTTCACAAATCACGCGCGAAAAAAGCTTCATTTGCTGGCTAAAAGTACCCCGGTCTCCCCTACAGCTTAGTAGATTTTGATTATTGAAATTCATTTTATTACTCTTTTTAAAGACTGGGCTATTGTTATTCTTCATGATGTTTTAAAGCACTATTAGGTACTGCAAAACTCAGGTAAAACTCAGGTAAGTTAAGCTCGATAATTGCAATAATATATTTTACAACTTTCGGTCTCTTTGAAATTTTTTAAGCAATAAAATTTCAGGCTGTAGAAATTTCTTTTTATGATTTAATGTTTTTGAAGGTAAAGAAGCATAATTAGTCAAAGTATAAAGTCTATGAAAAATTTAGAAGGTATTACGAAAATCTGCATTGCAAGACAGTTTAATTAACATTAAAGAAATATTCTTAGGGGGAAATGGATCATCTTTAAACTGGGGTACCTTTGAAATAGGACTTTTTTCTATTTTTACATGGATCTGGACCATACCATCATATAATTTAGTTTAATAAACTAATCGTGAACCGTAACGTGAATCGTAACATCATGATAAGCTTCAATTAATTTTAAAAATAGAATAAAGGGCATAATTTAAAAAGTACACGTTTACAAAGATGCCCCACTTCTCCCTAATTAATATTAATAATGAACTTTTATTTTGCTTGAAATATTTATTGTTTGCAATAAATTTTATTTATTTTTATTTTCTACTTTTACTTTTTACTTTTAAAGCAGTGTCATGCAAATTTCGCCAAAATGAAATGGAAGTTAGTAAATAAATTATAGATGCTAGATTAGAATTATATTTGAAGTTGAAAGGATTTAATATCTAATAAAATACAGGGTGGCTGAAAAAAATGCAACAACTTTCAGAGCGCATAGCTGTCAAACCGCTTGTGATAGCGGTTTCATATTATGCATAGTGGTAGTTCATTTTATTGGCTAAAAGTTTACGAAAGCATTTTCGATAATATTTTGTAAAACTTTTTTAAACTGTAATGGAACTAAAACGTGACAATTTAATGTCGTTATATTTTGCAAGAAATGCGGAAGCAGCTATCGTTGGGGCTCTTCAAAACCGGAACGTAATTAAACTTTCCGTTTTTTCGAAACACAACTTGATACAGGGATACTAGTAGCATTTTAAAATACTTTGGTGAAGGTCTAAAAAATTGCTTCATCCCTAGTAATTGTTGACATTTTTCAAGTTTGATCTTGGTAATTAAATGAAGGAAATATGCTTAAATTTGCATGGGTTTGCCTTACTTATGATGTGATTTTGCATTATTAAGGGATTTTTATGACATTTACTATAAATATGAGTAAGTAAACTTAATGAGTGTGAAGATGAATAAAAAAATCGTTGCATTTCAAAAACTTTGTCGCCCGAATTTCTCTCTAATTCGGATGACATTTCGGTCCCAAATGCCCGAATTTAAGAGTCTACTGTATTCAAGGTCAAAAGACCGATCATTTTTAATTCGATTTGGTATGATAAATTAAAATGTTAATAATTTTTTACGTTCCTTCTTCTTAAGTAACTTTTAATTTCAACACTGGTAAAAAAAGGTGGATCATTTTGATTCATTCGCGATCCTTTTGGTGAATCAAATATGATCCATCATTTCAAATGTTTCATTTCGATCCTTCTTTGAAAGATCATTTTGATCCATTGCAAAAGAATAAAATTTTAATACTTTGAATGGTTCACTTTGAGGAGCTTTTCAATGAATCAATGTGATACTCTAAAATAGATGAAATGGAACTTGTAAAATGATGACTTTTTAATCTTTTTTTTTAATGTAATGCATTCGCCCTTCAAAACAAATTAAAAAAAAAAACATATTATTATTGTCCTGCAAATGAATTTTTTATACTTATATGTTTTTACCATTTACAGTTATTACATCAATTTTTTTTACTCGTTAATACATTTTTGACAAGAGATTTTTTTTGTTAAATATTAAGTTACTGATATTTTCAGTTAATTTGGCAAATTTGAATTATTTAAAAATTTTAATTCAAATTGACGTATATTTTTAGTTTAAATAGAAATTCTGGAAATTATAACCATTTTTCAAAAGATTTTTTTCAACCGATATTCTGTACATTCTCTTTTTTTATGGATCCCTAAAAAAAATGAAAAACTATGAAATATTTCAAGATATGGGCTTCTAAATCTTCCGAAGCGAGAACATAGACAAAAAAAAACACATTTTACACAATGAAAATCTAAGTCTAAGTCTAAGTCTCCAAACTTAATCCTTTTTTACCTTAAACATTATAATTTGTAGAAAAGCGCCACTGAATATCTAAAAGGACACAAATTCCACGACAAGAGCCCTCCGTTTATTTATGCGCTCAGAGAGTCTCAGTGACTGTCACTGACGTCACTAAAAGTGGCGTGATTATCCAAGTGATCCATTCAAATGTATCACTTTTGACATATCGTACCAAATTTTCAATCACTGAAGTATCACGGTTAAAACTTTAAAGCTATCAATTTATTAGTTTAGACATGTTCCCCTTATATGAGCAAATACAGTAAACACAGTTTTTACTGTTTTAATGGTTTTATTTAGTAAGAAAATTCATGGAAAATAATCGCAAAAGTGATCCAATTGAAATGATCAAATTTGATCCATTTGAATGTATCCCATATTTTCGATATTTTTTGGCGTAATATCCTGAAGATTGAAAATAGTTATCTTAAAAATGTCACATTCTGCCTTACTACATATTCCTATTAAACCTAAAACAGTAATTTTCGCTGTTTTCCTTTTATTAGTTGGCAGAAAAATATTCTTGAACATTGATTTTTCTGAAATGATCGATTCGAGGAACCTTTCAATGTATCATTGAATGTGATCCTTTACTTGGATCACTGAAGTGATTCATTAAAAAAGAATCAATTCAATTCAAGTGATTTGATGAAAATGAACCTTTTAGGCCATGATTCTTTGGAAATGATCCCTGGTGATCCATTCATTTTTACCAGTGAAGCTGTTTTTATGATGATCTATAAACAAATTTAAACCTATATTAATCTTATAAAATAAAAAAATGAGGTAATTCGGAATCATGTCTAATTTGGAATTTTGAATTTTCCTAAGAATTTTAGATGGCAAAAGGAAAAAAAAACAATGAAGAATTACACTTGAATAATATAAAGTCTTGTACTTCTTTTCCACTTTGACCATATGAAATAGTGAGAAAATCACAAAATTCTAAAATAGACATGATTCCGCATTATCCCATCTAATCCTATGCACCTAAAAATATTACGAAAAAGAATAAGAGATATCGAGGTTCAAGCAGCTCGAAAATCCTCGGACGCTTTGCCACTCCTTCACTGATGAGAGAAATCCGAAAAAGTTAAAATAACATTCCGGAAATATCAATTTTACCCTGCAGTATTGATCCGAAAACGGTGTAAATATTACCCTTTTTAGGTTTATTATGGGTTAAAGTTACCCTTCTTTCATGTTGATTTTACCCTTAAAAGGTGTAAAATTAACATTAAAAAATTTTGATATATTTTTGCACCCAAAAAGTGTTAAAGTTATGACGG
The DNA here is from genome assembly GCF_024763615.1 of Phlebotomus papatasi. Classification (NCBI taxonomy): domain Eukaryota; kingdom Metazoa; phylum Arthropoda; class Insecta; order Diptera; family Psychodidae; genus Phlebotomus; species Phlebotomus papatasi. Next base: position 58,398,562 of record NC_077223.1, read on the forward strand.
AAAAAGTTAATTGCAGTCTCTTTTTTTCTCAGTGTTTGGACAGAAAATGTTATGGATCATGAAAATTTCAAGAAATCAAAATTCACATCTTTTTAATACGTTTTTCATACATTTGTCTATCCCGTTTTTTTTGCATTTAAAATTGTATTGAAGTAAATTGAATGGGAAACAATACAAAACGCGTGACAAACACTTTTGTTTGTCACGTTGTTACTCTTTAGTAGGGGAAAGTGCTCTCCCTTAAGGTGTCTACACATTGAGCACAATTTTTGTCAAAAATTGCTTTTTTGAAGGAAATTGACTGCAGTGCTGTAGGCAGAAACGTCAAAATTCTGTCAAAAATGCAATTTTTGACAAAAATTGCTCCCAATGTGTAGAGGCCTTTAGAACGATCATGCCTTCGAATAATGTGCATTTCTTTTGTTTTTCGTAAGAGATTTATACTAAATTATCACGGAATTATCAACAATTGATGATAGGCAAACTAATATTTAATAGAAATGTGTAAGTCTCTTAGGAAAACTAAAAGAAAATTCACAATATTCGAAGGCACGAACGTTCGAAGGGAGAGTACTTTCCCCTACTAATTTTGATTTCATAAAATTCAAATTCCTTTTCCCAGTTTTGTATATGTCTATCCCACTCTTCTTCTTCTATTGACCGTCACAACAAATTTAATTTAGTCCAGTTCAATTTGAGAGAGTGCTTATGGCTCCGACGCATCTTTTAGATCAGGAAAATTTCGTTAAATTATAATTCACATCCCTTTCTTTCTCACGCGTTTTGCAAATAGTTATTTCATTCTTTCGCATTCCAAATTCAATTGAGCTAAATTGAATTTGGAGTAATGTTTAAAAGAAGAAGAAGAGTGCGAAAGAATGACATAGACATATGCAAAGCATATGAGAAAGTTATTTTAATCTCGACTTCATGAAATTTTCCTGGTCTAAAAAAAGGTCTACCAGAGGTTATTAGTGTAAAAATTCTAGATTTCCGATTTTGAATTATAGAATTATAGAATCAAATTTTAAACTTTGATTCTTCAAATATTTTAATGCTTTTTTATATTTGATTTTGTTTTATATTTCTGCTAAGAAAAATATTTAAAGTGTTTATAAATGTTTATAACTTACCTGCTGTTATTCCCAAGCTATTCGAAGGTGGAAACACTTTTCTTATTTTTTTTTAAATTCAAATATCCTTGAACCAAAATTCGGAATTGTGTAAAACTTTCTCTTCATGCTTCAGAAGTTTGTGCTTGCAAGAAAAACTGGAGAGTTTCTGAAAAACAAGATTTTCCTTTGGTGAAAGTTGAAAAAATAAATAAAAAGACGATTTTTTTTGTATATTAATCAGTCTAATTTTATATTATCCTTTATGTTATATGAAAATACATTAATAATTGATTACATTTACTTACTATTTTTTTTTAACTCTTTCACTCCCTCCCATTCTTATTCTTGTTTCTTTTTTTTCTCTTTAATTAGAACTCACATTCCCCCGTTCAATTTACTTTAAAACCCACTATTTTAGCTAAATTTTCTTCGCTTATTTCTTCATTCTATTCTTCTCCTGCTTAAATATTAATGTTGCAACACTTAAAAATGGCATTTTTCTGCTTCCGCTTGTTACAATTATCGTAAATATTTTTTTGTATTCTTTTTTTTCTAAATACTAGATTTTTTTTATACGTTTCCCTCGCACTTATTTTCTTACAAAAAAAAAGAAGAAATATTAAAACTTGTGAGTACTGACCAATTATACATAAAAAAAATGAACAAATTAAGAAAAATGTCTTTGACTTTCTTCTTCTTCTTTGTATTAATTAAATTAATTGTGTACTTTTTTTCTTAATCTTTCCTCTCATTAAACGAATCAGTCAATTTTTTCTTGTATCTTTTTACTTATGTAATTCTTTTTACACAAAAAAAAACTAATAAAAGAAGATTTTTTCTTCTTTTTTGCAATACCTCCCAATTTGTATTTCTTTTTGTTTTCTACTTTCAATAAGCAAAAAATAATAATATACAGTTTTTTTTTAAAAAAAAGTTAATAATAAAAAATGATTTAACAAATTTTTCAACAAGTTCTTTGCCTTAATAAAAAAAAATTTATACACACTTAGACAAGAAAAATAATTTGAGAATGGGATGAAGAAGAAAAAATATAAAAAAAGGGGGATAACAACGAAAATTTACAAAAATTATTCCTCTTCTAAAAGACTAAAAGAAAACTAATTAGATAGATTTTTGTTTTTAAATAAAAATCTCCATTTATGAAAAATCTCTTTAAATATTTCTTTGTAATTTCATATTTTGAGATTTTTTTTTCTTTTTTTTAATTTTACGTAATTTTATTACTGATTTTTTTTCTTCTTTTTAAAATTTCCATTAACCCTTCTGCCTTCGGAGAGTTCCTTCTTTCTCAATATTAATAAATAATAAATGCAAGTAAGCGATTTAAAAGATAGTTACTCGGATATTTTCACCAAAGTATTACTATTATTTTTGTTTATTTTTATCAAGTAATTTTCATATCTCAGCGAGAAGAATTGTGAACTGTTTCAACTCGAAAGTAGCTGGCTTTACACAGAGCTGTAGAGCATAAAAATCAATTGTTATGAAGTAAAGAGATGAGATAAAATTTAGTAACAAGAATTCGAGCATTTCGCTAGACTTCTAGATAAAAACTGCAGAAGAGCATAATTTTGCATGTAGGCAATATTAAACTTCCAAAGAAAATATGTTTTTAAGTCACGCCTCTTCAGAGATCATGTCCAATTGTATTGTAGAAACCACTTGTTAATTTGTTAAGTGTCACGCCCCACTAAAAGATAGTCCCCTCCTCCTATACACTGAGAGAAATCCGAAAAAGTTAAAATAACATTCCGGAAATGTTAATTTTACCCTGCATTATTGATCCGAAATCGGTGTAAATATTATGCCTTTTAGGTGTATTATGGGTTAAAGTTACCCTTTTTCATGTTAATTCTACCTTTAACAAGGTGTAAAATTAACATTAAAAATGTTGATATATTTTTACACCTAAAAAGTGTTAAAGTTATGAGGAAAAAAAGTTAATCGCACCCCTATTTTTTTCTCAGTGTAGCACCTGCATGAACAAATAGTGGATATTTCACAAAAATTCTTTGAAAATTTTTGCATATTTTAATATTTCATAAAATTTTACGAGGGATGAGATAAAAATTCGGACTTTTGGGTGAGGATAGTCAAAGAAATGGGCGGGTTTACAGAAGGGGCGTAGCTGCATTATTTTCTTCTCTTCATGCACAGATGTCACCGTTGTAAAATTTTACACTAATAATTCCGAAGTATCCAATCTTTTGGATAAAAAAAATTTCAAGGGGAGTGGCTCAAATCTTAAACAGGAAAAGACCCTTTTACTCTTTACTTGTATCTTTCTGGTGAAATTTGTGGGTGTCGCTTATTTTGAAGAAAACAAAATAGTATAAATTTCAGAGAATTCGTGAATGAAACTCGTCCTTGGCGAGTCATTATTGTTTAAATTGTTAGCACTAGCTTCTCCCCAACGCACAGTGGAGCCACTCCATACAAATTGCGGCCAAAACTCTAACTCTGAGGCAAGAAGGTCATATATGGGTAATTTGGGGTCCCTGAATTCATTTTTGACCATAAAAATTTAAAAATCATAGGGGAAAGGGGGGTAACACGTACACAGGGCGCACGAACACCAACAAATCATATTTAGTAAGGCAAACGGTTAGAGATAGAGACTTGGAATCTTCGAAGGACTCCCCATAAGGCGACCCAAGGACTGTTATGATACCTTCGATTTTCCCCCCACTCCTCCCTTTCGCCTCCAAAACCATGTATTTTTGTGATTGCTCGAAAACATGTGGTACGATTTTTTTTTTAATTTTTGGATATGTTTTAGAGATTACCCAGGCGGACATTTCGTTGTTAAACGACAATACCCTTGAGTCATTCCCAATAACGGTTTTTCAAGGTCAAAGGGGAAAAAGACCCGAGAGAGCGTATTTTTCAACCGAATGGTATCATGTTTGGGCTTGTTGGAAAGGCCTTGGAATTCTTGACAAGCCTGTACCGACTTCAATTGGTTATGAACTAGTAATAAACCGATTCATACCCGATAAGTAATTTTGGTCCAAAAATCAATTCTATTACTCTTAAACTATATTTGGGGGATCTTTTGAGTGATTTATGAATCGATTCATTACCGGTTCATAACCGATTAAAACCGCTTCAGGCTTGTCAGAAATTCCAAAATCTTTCTCACGAGTCCAAACATGATACCATGCGGTAAAGAAATACGCTCTCTAGGGCTTTTTTTTAAACTTCTATACTTTGAAAAATCGTTAATAGAAGTAATTCTTATGCACATATATAATCCTAAAATAATCTCTAAAACATACTAATCTTAAACGATCTCTAAAGCAGATATTAATGAAAATTTGGGAAAATATTCTTCATTTATCACTAAATGAAATAAACATAATTTTGGTTGGAATAAAAATGGTTGAAAAAATAGGTTTTGGCCGTCTTGGCCCCACTGTGCAACGGTTAAACCCCCCGTTGGTATTTGAATTTGACATCATAGATGTCTCTCAGGGCGGCGCCGATTTCTCCTAAGTATCAGTAGGGAGGGGTATCATAGAAACGATCAGTATCTTGAGAGTTAGTTTATGTTGGATCGTCGTAGGGAATACAGTGCTGTCTCGCTATATGCACAGTTTGGGTACTTTTTTTGACAGTTCTCTCTCTGAATATGCACAACTTTTTTTGAAATTCCCAACGGTTTTTTTCTTTCTTTTAAAACATTATTATTTTGTTATTGTTCTTGAATTCCCCGTGTTATTTTAACTATAATATGAGACAGAAAAAATAAAATTAAGATAATTAAAAACGAGAAAAATTAGTTACCAAGAAAATAATTTTCTTTATTACTTTGTCAAAATGTAAACAAATTGATTTTGAATGCAACCGACACAAAAGCTGTGCATATAGAGAGTGTGCATATAAAGAGACAGAACTGTAGATCGTTAGGAAAAGAACGCTGAGGGTTCTGGAGAAACCTCTGGCGGCCAATGCACTCATCCACGCTGTGGTAGACATGAAGTTGTACGCAAATCGATGACGGCGCCAACTGGTGGAAAGTGAGTGACAGAGAAGAAGTGACTGTAGTAGTATTGTGTGGCTGTGGTGAAGAGTGAAGTGTCGGGAGAATAAAGTATTGGAAAAAAGTAATTAAATGAACTGGTGAGTACCATAAAATGGCGACGAGGATGGGATATCTGTAAGAACAATTACACTCGACAATGCAAAGCAGTTTGTGAGTAACGAATTGGAGGAATATTGTAGGGAAAAGGGAATCTTCCTGAATAACTCAATTCCCTATTGGCCTCAACAAAATGGAGAAGTAGAAAAGGCAGAACCGATCACTCCTGAAAAGAATCGGAATCAGCCACAATCTTAATCGCGATTGAAAGAAAGATCTGCAAGACTACCTAGTGATGTATTACACAACTCCACACACTACTACAGGAAAAACAGCCACAGAGTTGTGTTATGGTCGCACGATCAGAGGAAAAATTCCATCACTAGGGGATGTTGAGACTGCTCCACCCAGTACAGATTATCGTGATAAAGACAGATCGGAAAAGAAAAAGGGACAGAGAGAGAGGACGCCAAGCGTAAGGCCAAAACGTCGGAAATAGTCATAGGAGATGTAGTGTTGGCAGGAAACCTTCAACCAGGCAACAAGTTACAAACAGTCTTCGGGAGAACCCAGTATAAAGTACTGAGAAAATCAGGGGCAGCTGTCCTCATCCAGGACCTGGCGACTGTGAAGCAGTTGGATAGAGTGAAAGGGGTGAAATAACGCTAAGAAGACGTGGGGCAATATGTGACAAAACGAATAATTATTTTTTATTTACGAGCTACATAAGACTTCGGAGATTTCTTATCAAGGCATTTTAATGGAAAATTCATCGCTCTACAAATCTACACCAGGCCCTTTTTTCTTTATCTCGAAATCTGATTTTCAAGCCATTTTCTAAGATGATTATTTGACTTATCATTGGTTGGATCAGCAACTGTGCTAACTGCATTTGCTTTGTGTTTGAATTTATTACAAACGCCATGCAGTGATGCGTGACGTTTGACAATAAATTAATTTTGAAAGCAAATTTATGCCTCTACAATTTTTTTTGGATCATTTTGCTCTACAATGGAAAAAAAATTGTAAAATTGTTGGTAATTTGTGAATTCCTACTGGAGACTTATAAAAGGCTTGTAAATCGTCTAACCCACTAAAAAAAGTTCGTAAAAGTTTGTAATTTTTCTCAAACATTGTTCGTATCATGAACACTTGACGAATATATTTTTTTTATTCTTTTACAAACATTTGTTAGTACATTTTTGTTCATCTGACAAAACTTTACGAACTAATGACAAAATTTTACGAACATTTTTCTTTATGTTTACGTACATTTACAAATGTTTGTAAAACCACAAAAAGTGCTCGACAAATAGGGTGAAGTGGGGCACCTTTGAAATTGGGAATTTTCTCCTATGTTTAAGTGGATCTGAGCCATAATATAATTTAGCTTCTCAATTTGTTCGTGCAGCTAAATTATATCACGATAAAGCTCAATTTTATTTAAAAATAGGTCAAAAATTCCAATTTCAAAGGTGCCCCACTTTCCCCTAATCAAGTTACAACCCAGCTAGCACAATTAGCTAAAAAGACAGCATTTTTAGCGTATTATTGCTGAAAACACTGCCTTTTTTAGCTAACTGTGCTCGCTGGAAAACAATGTTTATGGAAAAGTAAAAAGAGGCGTGGCCTAAAAATACTTTTCCACTTTTAGGCGGAGCTTACTCAGGATATCAAATAAAACATTCATGCAGAATACAGAATTCTTTATAAAATCTATGCTCTTCTGTAGTAGTCTAGAATGTTCTGGTGAATTATTGAACAGGATAAAAATTTTATATCCAGAATATTCTAATGGAAAAGTATTTTATGAAGAATAAAATTATGTTAAAGTAGACTTTACAATCACGATATAATTTTTCAAAGGAGGAATATCAGGAATATTTAAATATCAGGATAAATCGATAAGAAATTCTTTTCACTGAGATAAATTCCTGTGATATGAAAAATAAATTAAAAACAATTGTTAATTGTTATTAAATGTTCCTCACCGTCACTTTTATCTCAATATTTCGCTAAGCAAATTAGAAAATTAAAAGATTATCCTCTTATTCTGTTTTTGTTTAATAACGAAGGGTGTTGGTTTTCTTGACTATATTTCGTTAATATAACTACATATTTCACATTCTCTCTCGCTCAGTGTTTTTTTTGTTTGTTTTTAAATAGAAAGCTGTTCAATTCTTTTAAAACAGAGAGAGAGAGAGAGCAATATCTTCCCCCTCAAACATGTATATATATTTTTTTCAGTGGTATTCAGATTTTTGAAATTTTTTTTTAAAGAACCCCTTTTTCCGATTATCCAGAAGTAAATGTATTTTTTTTTCATTTGTTAATAATTCACGTGAACGTTTCTCTTTTCTATCTTATGTTTTTGTTTTCTTTTAAAATTTTGTTAATTGTGTTTAACCTGAATTAGCTGAAACACAGACCATTCATCCTTCTTATGAGCATTTTAAGCAGGCACCTTCAACATCAAAGTCCAGTACCATCAACTTGGTCTCCTCGGTTCCATTCCTGGAACCCACGGCACAGATCAACTTGGTATCATTGGCCCTACACAAAAACACATAAAGAACGTTTTTATTTATTGATCTCTAAATAACTTCCTCGCTTCCATCTTTGAATTATACAAAAAAAAATGCTCACCTTATTCTCCATACAACTCCGCCTGATCCACCCGAATCCAGAGCCACTAAATTCCTAATGAATTCTCCAGTCTTTACGTCCCATAGCTTCACAGTTCCATCGTCGGAGCTCGTGATAACAAAGCGAGAATTGAATTGCAGGCAAGTAACAGCTGATTGGTGTTTATTTGGTCCTGAAAATACAAAAGATAAAAGAAAAACCACTTTCATTAAACGAAACTTAAGAGCACGTTCCGTTCAGTGATTCATTCATTTTCAACTGCTTATCCCTATCGGGGTCGCGGGCCTAGGTCACACCCAGGTTATAAACTATGTATGTCTGTTTCTGTTGATACCCTGCCACTTCAGGAAGATGATCGTTTTCGATCCCAAAACGCTTCAAAACTAGAACCTGAATTTAATTCAACCACCTTGTCCTAGGCCTACCCCGAATGCACTGAACATGATCATGCCATCGAAGTTGTGATCTCTCAACTCGAAACTTCTCAACTCATCGACTCTTTGCAACTTCTCGACTCTTAGCTCATCACGAACGGTTACGTTCCTCACTCGATCTCAACGAGTGATTCCTTTAACCGATCAGAGGTTATTCATCTCGACAGCTTATACTCACGATATTATACTTTCGGTCATTACCCAAATCTCATGACCCTATTTGAGAATATGAATTAACACAGCTTTTAAACCAATAATTAAGCAGAACGACTAGGCTCGACCTTCCTCATCATGCTACTGCTAAGGTTTCTCATTACTGCAGAAGTCTGGCCGATTCCTAACGAGAGTTCTGCGTCCATCCTACCATGATTTGTGAATAACACCCCGAGATTCAATTTATGTGTTTGTCTTGAATTAAAGCTTGGTTGCGACAGCCGCCGACTTACCGCAACCAATTTCATCAGGTAAACGACAGAAACCACTGAATCATAAGATCGTATATACCAAAAATTCGTACTACTTTTACAAATTTTACAATCCATTGTCAATTATTTGTGTATGGCAATTATTCATAGTAAAAACAAGATGAAATTGGAAGGGTGGAATTCTATTAGTTGAACTGAACTAGTTGAAATTTCGAATAACAACCACTGAAAAAATTAACTTTCAATTGAAAAGGAATCAATTAAACTGTAGAATTGGTAAAATTCAACCCTTAGTAATGGCCCAAGTGCAATAAATAATGGTAATAATTATTATAATGGTACTAAAATCACTAAAATGAAACAACAAAATAGCGTAAACTACATTTAATCTACTGGTTATTTCTACGATTATCGTGTGTAACAGAATCAATTCGATTGTCGTAGTAATTTTTCCACCGATTATCGCACCAAAATTTCAACTTTCAACTACTTTCGTTTGAGCTCATTCTTCTTCTTTTTATATTTTGTCATTGTCTTTGGATCCAAAGACAATAATTAGATCCTTTTAGATCCAAAGACAATGATTTTGTGAAATTTCAGTGGGACGAGGCCGAAAGAGCAATCCGTCGGCTTAAACACAACAGAGCGCCAGGAGTAGACGGAAATGCAGCAGAGCTGTACCAACATGGAGGCGCCCAACTACACCGATTTGTTCATCAATTAGTGCTCCGTGTATGGGACGAAGAGGTAATGCCAGACGAATGGAAAATTGGCATTATCTGTCCTATACATAAGAAAGGAGATATCACAAACTGTAGCCACTATAGGGGTATTACGTTGTTGAGTACCGCCTATAAGATATTCTCCTCTATTCTGCTTGGTCGAATAGCCCCATTCGCTCAGACCATTATTGGACTATATCAATGTGGTTTCACTCCAAGCAAAACAACAACAGACCAGATCTTTTCCCTTTGACTGTCTACGGAGAAGATGAGAGAGCATTACCAAGCACATCATCATCTCTTCATCGATTTCAAAGCAGCCTACGATAGCATAGTCAGGGTAAAACTGTACGAAGCCATGGGAGAATTCGGCATCCCGAACAAATTGATTAGACTGACAAGGATGACCATGACCGATGTGAGGAGCAAAGTAAAGACGAACGGATCGCTGTCACGAGAGTTTTGCGTGAACAACGGACTCAGACAGGGGGACGGACTATCGTGCGTCCTCTTTAACCTGGCACTGGAAAAAGCGATCCGTGACTCCGGCGTGAGCAGGTTATACTCAATAAGTTCACGCAGCTCCTAGCCTATGCTGACGATATTGACATTATGGGGGGTAATCCCAGAGCTGTACAAGAGGCCATCATCCAGAATGAACATGTGGTACGAAATCTGGGGCTACAGATAAATGAAGGCAAAACGAAGTACATGGTGGCCTCGTCAGCAGCAACTCCGGCAAGATCCACGGAGAGCATCTGTCAAACAGGGCTCCCGATGGGGGACTACAACTTTGAAGTTGTCAACTCCTTCGTGTACCTTAGGTCAACAATCACAGCCGACAACAACACCTCAACAGAAGTCCGCGCACGGCTGCTGAAAGCCAACAGAGCCTATTTCAGTCTATCAAGAGTTTTCCGGTCCAGAAACTTAAGCATAAAGACTAAGCTACTGCTGTATAGGACTATGATCCTGCCAGTTCTCACGTATTCGTCTGAGACGTGGGTCCTCAGCGAACAGAATTGCGAACTCTTAGCCGCGTTTGAGAGGAGGATACTACGACGGATTTTTGGCCCCATATGTGAGGAGGGACGATTCCGGAGCCTATACAACCATGAGGTGTATGAGCGCTACCGAGAGGTAACTGTCATCAAGCAAATACGCATCAATATGCTCCGGTGGGCTGGTCATCTGGTTCGTAAAGATGAGGACGACCCAGCCTGGAAAGTCTTTAGGGGCGGACTCTATGCTACGAGGAGACGAGGCCGACCCAGCCTCAGATGGATCGACGGCATGGATTAGGACGCCAGCTCATTAGGGGTGCGGAATTGGAGAACAGTGACGCGTAACAGGCTCAAGTGGCGACGGGTCCTGAGTCAGGCCAAGACCAGTAATTGGTTGTAGGGCCGGTTAAGTAGTAGTAGTTTTAGTGGAACTTTTGGAGGAAAATTCAGCTTACTTTGCTTTTCAACTATGAAAATTCAACTTGTTTGCTGTTCAACTTTGGTTCCTACGATAATCGTTTGAAATTTACTACAATTATCAATGCTCTCCTATTACACGCGATAATCGTAGTGTAGACACTCGCGGAAAACTTTCCGAATTTAGGCTTATCTTGCCAACTCTCGCACCACACACTCTGTAGCCAACCATGGCTCACGTCACTCTGACTCTACGTCAAGTGGCGCTGTGGACGAGTGAAAGCTTGCTCATCTGGTGAGAAATGTTCGAATTGCATTTCAGTTAGCAAATTCGACAACAATAGTAATTATTTTTTACTATGATGCGTAAGAAAGATGCAACAGAATATGCACATTGAGGGATGAGTCTCGGCTTGGCCAATAAGGCAAGTGACACAAAAGTCCAGCAACATTACACCGTTCTTGTTTTCGTCAGTGTTATCGTTCTTTCCAATCACACCATTCCATGCCTCAGAATCGACACCAACATAGGCAATGAAATCTCCAAAAACTCTTAAATCCACTCCAGAAGTTGCCTTATCAAAGTTACATTTGCCTAAATTATGGCCGCAAAAGTTAATTGAGATCAAAACGTTAAGCAGTTTCACTAAAATCATTAGACGCGGAAATCATCGATGCACTGTAAGCACTGTAATTATTTGTGGAACTTCACCAGCAAAACAAGAAAAATATTGCTTTTTATAAGCCCCATTTGTAAAACTTGTCGTGACAAAAAGGCATTTTAAAAAGCCAATGAAAGTTTTTCTTTCAAAATCAAATTCCTCACCTGAAAGTGTTTGTAGGCATTGTCCCGTGAGAATATCCCACACTTTGACAGTCGAATCGGCATTCCCAGACACCAAAATATTCTGCCTCAACTCCATTCCGGACGTGAGGCTCTGATGTCCCATCAGAGTATGCTTGCAACTCCCCGTCTCGGCATCCCAGACACGAATTGACGTATCCAGTGAACCAGACACTACGTGAATACCATCAAACTGGAAAATATTCTCGTTAGAACAAAAATTCAAATGGGGGAGGAAATGGAGAGACTGAAGTGGATTCACCTGTAGTGAGTAGACACGATTGGTATGACCCTGAAGCGTGTGTAAACACTCAGCCTTCTCTGGATTCCACACTTTCACCATATAATCGTAAGCCCCCGACACTACCAGTTTGCCATCGTACTGAACGCAGCGCACAGCCGCCAAATGACCCACAAGGATGTGCAAGCAGATTCCACGAGTCACATCCCACACTCGAAGAGTTGCATCGCGGGAACCACTAACGACTCTGAATGGTCAAAGGGAACAATCAAAATTGGGAAAGCTATTGGGAAAGGGTATTTCTTCTAGAAATTACGATACTCACTTGTTGCCATGCAGATGCATACACCTGACTGTGGATGTGTGTCCATAGAGTGTATGGATACATTGTCCAGAGTCTGCATTCCACACTTTCAACGTCCTGTCGGTGCTGCCTGAAATGATGATGTTGGCCGACATCTGGGACGACCATACACCACCTGTGTGTCCTACAAGTGTTCGAAGGCACTGCAGAGACAGAAAATCAAATATAATGTTACTTCGCCGAAACGTAAACAACTCTATGTTTTTTTTTACTGAATTAAAAATATCGGATTTCAAAGGCTAAACCAGTATTTACTAAAAGGTTTGCTTTTTAGTTTTAACTTGAAAAGTGACCTGGAGGGCAATTCTGTAACGCTCTGGTAATGCCAAATGACAAATTGGGTTTGAATTTTAGGAGAGCTTTTTCAAAAATGCGATTCTGTAGCCGTGACATTGCCATTTCAGCTCACGTGGTATTGTCAGAAGTCACATATTTTAGATTTCTGGCAATTCAAATGACAATGAATTTTGTTAAATAAATCAACCAAGGACGTACTGTATTTTCATAAAATAAAATCATCAAGTAAAGGGATTTCATTCAAAATTAAATGAATTGAATTTTCGAAATCATATGATATGACGAATAAAGCTCGAAGGGCATTGTCAGGTTTCGAACTCACGCGTGGCAATGCTACGAAAATAACAGAATTCCCCTACTGGAGGGGAATTCTGTAAATAGAATAGAATATTTATTTAATCACAAAAAAGGGTACATCCCTCTTACAATTGTGATAAAGAAAAAGAAGATTAAAATTGAAATAACAAAAGAAAACAGAGTTAAAGAAAAAAAACAACATGAGCTGAAAAAAAGATGAAAAAAAAGATGAGAAGATGCTTCTTTAAGATTCACTCAGCCTGGACCCGAAAAAACTGACGGATGCCATCCGCGGACCTACGCATGTCACTAGGAATTGCGTTGAAGGGCACAATGCCTTTTACAAACAGTGACCGGTACAGACAATTACTCCTGACCTTAGGCACTATGAGTCCCAGAATCCTGGCCGAATCCCCCCTAACCAGAAGACTCGACAGGTACTCAGGACACCCAAAAATTAGCAAATGAAACAAAAAGAGCGCAGCTCTTGAGTTCAAATGAAAAATAAGGTCACAGCCGATAAATACATTTCTGTGGGGAGTGATATGGTCCCGGCGATTTAAGCCACAGATATACCTGACACAATTATTGAAAGAAACAGTTAGACGACGAATGGTGTCACTATCCGCCGCAAAGAAAAGCTCTGCTCCGTAAGTGAAGAAAGGAAGAAGAAGCGCTCGCGCGAGGAGCAAGCGAGTGTCATAAGGTGTGATGTCCCGGAAGCGCCTAAGGGTATACAAAGAGTAGTTGACCTTTCGGCAAATTGAGGTAGCATGATCTGACCAAGATAACGTGGAATTAAAGATTATTCCGAGGTTTTTAACCTGATCTACAGTAGGAATAATTTCTCCGTGTAGGAGTAGAGGAAAGAAATCAAACGAAGGGGTTTTTCTATAAATTATGATAGCTTGGGACTTTTTAGGGTTTAAAAGCAAACCATTCAGAGACTCCCAGTGCTCAATATTGGAAAGATTAAAGTTTATAAGATCGAAGGCATCCCGTGGATTAGTAGGATCACCATCCACATAGATTTGAAGGTCATCTGCATAAAGATGAAATAGGCAATTTAACATTGAAGGTAAATCATTAATAAAGAGAGAGAACATGAGAGGGCCAAGAATTGAACCCTGAGCAATGCCCTTACTTAAGAATGTAGGTGGTAAAGTTTCATCGCCAAATTTGATAATATGTGATCTACGAGTGAAGCATGATCGAATGAGTGCAATTGCAGAAGAAGAAAATTCGAAGAGACTACACAACTTGTAGCAAAGGAGATCGTGAGGAAGACTATCAAAGGCCTTAGTGAAATCTAGAAGAACTAGAATCACAAAACGATCGATAGCTGAGGAGATGTCATGGTTTACCTTGAGAAGGGCAGAAGTAGTACTGTGACCTTTATGCCCTAGACACACTTACGACTAAAGTCCAGAGACGACTAAGCTAGTTCATAGCCAAGTCAGTTCCTGACACACTACGAACGAGGATTAACATTTACTGGTACCTACAATACATAACTTTTGTGAGTTTTTATGCATATATTTTTACTGAAATGCACTAAAACTCTTCTGAAAATGAAACTATTTGTAATATCATGTCTCAGTACACGTGCAATAATTATTGTTAATTACAATTATTTGTGAGGTGGAAGCTAACTCACGACTTAAGTCAATTTCTACGATTCTAGTGAATAATTCTTATTGTTATAAGTGAATTGTCAAGTAAATTTACAAGTAGTTTCATTTTCAAAGGAGTACTAGTGCATTTCAGTAGAAATATCTGCAGAAAACCCACGAAAGTTATGTTTTGTGAGTGCCAGTAAACGTTAAGCCTCGTTTGTAGTGTGTCAGGAACGGACTTGGCTATGAACGAGCTTAGTCGTTTCTGGACTTTAGTCGTAAGTGTGTCTAGGGCATTACGGAAACCCGACTGAAAGTCACAAAGAAGTTCATTTGCGGTCAGATGCTGTGAGATTTGTTCATGTAGAACAAATTCAAAAGCTTTTGAGAGGACAGGAAGAAGGCTAAACGGCCTAAAATCCGAAGGAGATTTGGGATTAGAAACTGTTAGATGGCGCTCAAAATGGATTATCGATGTCGATCAAATTGCTATGTACCACTGACTATTCTTTGTTCACATTTTTACTCTGCCACCAGAACTCAATGTGTAAGCATCGGTGGCAGCCAAAATCCCGAAAGCCAAAATCCCGAACGCCAAAATCCCGAAAAGGTCAAAATCCCGAAAGCCAAAATCCCGAAAGCCAAAATCCCGAATTTTCAAAATCCTGAAAGGGATGAAATTATATGAAGGAAAATGCTTAGAATAATTTCCCAAGACACAGAAGATTTCCCTTTGCCACCAGAAAGCGCGGGTAGAATCGTGGGAGTAGCTGTAACACTTTTAAAAATTCGGGATTTTGGCTTTCGGGATTTTGGCGTTCGGGATTTTGGCTTTCGGGATTTTGGCGTTCGGGATTTTGACTGGGACCCGTAAGCATCAATATATTTTTTGTCAAGTTAAATAAAGTGAAGTTAAACTTCACCTGGAGTTTTCGGCAACAAGAAGGGATTATTTCTATATTAATTTCCTCTACCCTCGCAGGTATTTAATTCACTACACAAGGAGCAAATGTATGAAATTTTCTTCAGAAAAAATATGAACTTAATGTGTTGAATCTTGTGTCAAAGTTGAAGCGTCTGGAAATTCTTTTGAATTAGGACATTTACCCTACGAATGATACGAGTGTATATGACACTTCTAAGGATCGACGATTCAACAGTACGGTCCTGAGGCTGCAAAGTGCGAGTGTATCAAAGGAATTGCCGGGTACAGATGCAACGAGTGCGATAGAGGCTATCTTGGACAGACTCTTTATTACTAATCCGGTGGGGAGTGTTTCGACGGTTTCGACAATTGGGATCTCTCGAGAGTGGAACTCTTCGTGTGATCGACGAGGCTAAGAATATCAAGACAGTATATGCTACATGTGCATACACCAAAGACTTTGAAGGTATGGACAAGAAATTGGAGAAGATCTGTCAGTTGCCGGACAATACAACAATCGATGAGCAGAATATTGGGATTTTAGAATCTGAGGTGTTTAACTTGCGAACATCTCTGAATACTCCCTTAGAAAACATTAAGAGAGCGGAAAACTATCTCGAGGACTTGGATTCCAATATCAAGATACCCAGAACTCTTTAATTTACACAATCGCACTGAGAACATCAAAAATATGATCATATCAATTTCTCTTCCTGTTTATTAGAACTTGAATGTGTCGAACAATATTTGAGAGTAATAAATGTGATTTATTATCAACCTGGGTTTTACGTCTTAAGACAAAAAGTTACCTATCAATATCGCTTCATCATGGTATTCATATTCTAATGTTGCATTTCAAAAGACACTAATTAATTTTTCTTTTTAGTGAACAACACTAAGCGGGAATCAACAGGTTTTTCCTCGAAGTAAAGAAGAAAAAAAAACTGTATGAAAAGTAAAACGAAAAGGGATTATTATTAATTTCACTCAACAAATCCATAACTGTTGACCATGGCAAAAGTCAATCTATTTTATTATAGTATCTTCCTTTAATAAATACTGTCCTAAATGGCCCTTGGCATTAGCACACTTTCCGCACTCGCTCACACAATGATTAAAAATGTTCCAGGAAGGCAAAAATTGCGACTTTGGAGTCACTCACCCCCGGTAACAGGAACACATTCCATTAGTAATTCGTCACAATCTTCCTTAATCACAATTCTTTTTCTTTTTTTTGTTCAATCACGCATTAATTGATCACGCATAGGAGGGTCAAATTTCCCCACGATACATCGTTGTTTGGGTCTTTGAACGTTATATGCACAATCCACAACAACAAAAAGAATTCTAAAATCAGATTTCCGGGAAAATTCGTCATTTTAGATCAAAGGGAAATATTTAGTGAATGACCAGTTATAAATTTAGTAAAAAAAAAAATATGTGCCTAATAGTATTGGAAATCCAAACAAGTCACTCAAGAGTCTATTCAAGGCAAAGTACAAAAAAAAAAAAAGAACAGCTAAATCAATTCTACCCCTCGTCAATCACATTTGATTTTGGGAAGTTGATTGAACGATTATAAATCCAAGAGAAAATTAATCACAACTAGTAAGAATTTGGGCATTTTTTCAAATAGACTATTCAATTGTCTGTTTCTGATAAGAAATTGCATATGTTGTGAACTGCTGGGACTTGGGTATAAATTGGCTCGATAGTGAAGCAAAGGACATCAGTGGAGTGTTAACCAACGAACAAAAATGAAGTGTAAGTGTTTATACTTGGGCTTCTTTACTAATTTGGAAGACTTCTTTAGTGGAAGAGACACTTGACACGGATTAATCTTTTGTTCCAAAATTGCAGACGCCATCTTTGTGGCAGCGCTCTTCGTCGCTGGAGCCTTTGCAGCACCAGTTGAGATTGAAAATGAGCTCCCCAGAAGTCTCGATCCCCGTTTTGTCTCCCACGGACGGCCAGCCTGCCGCACCAACGAGGAGATGGCTGTTCGCCTGTACAGACACAACTGGGATCCAACTAGATGGTGGCAGTGCAATCATCAAGGTGTTCCCGCCGAAATGATGTCCTGCCCCACCAATATGCTCTTCGACGAGCGCACCCGCACCTGCATCCCATCTCATCTGTGGATCTGGACTGAGCCACGCAATCCACCCACTCTGGCCGAATGGAATGGTTCTCCGCCAGCTGGAGGAATTTGCCCACAGGACAACCCCACCTGCCCATGCCCAACTCCATGCCCTCCATGTCCTCCGAATGAGCCTCCAACCACCACCACAACTCCATGCCCACCATGTCCAACCACCACACCTCCCTGCCCACCCTGCCCACCAGAGGAGCCTCCAACTACAACCACCACGACAACAACTACGACAACCACAACGACAACCACGACGACGACAACAACCACAACAACCACCACGACAACGCCTTGCCCACCATGCCCAACAACCACCACCTGTCCTCCATGCCCAACAACCACTCCACCCTGCCCACCTTGTCCTGAGGATCCTCCAACCACCACAACAACTCCATGCCCACCCTGCCCCAATGACCTAATCTGCACTCAGGATCATATGGGTACACTGTGGCCTGGCTCTCGTGCAGACAGCTTCTTCGTCTGCCACACCGTCAACCACCCAGCTCTGGAGATGTTCTGCGAACCCGGAACCGTCTTCAACTTCAACCTGCAGACGTGCACAAACGCCATGAATGTTTTCGAGGACGAAGAGAAGGCAAAGCCATAAAGAGAAAGAGAGAGAGGGAGAACGAGAAGAAGAAGAAGACGAAAAAGCGATCAGCTAAAACCTCATAATGACGAATGGAAAACAGCATTTATTATTTGTTAGTCCCCCTATAATATTGTTAGATTCTCCCCCCGTAGTAGTCACGTAGATTGTCCGCACTCTGTAGAGATTTTTTTTCGTAGTAGAAATATATCCACTTTTGCATACCTAAAATAATAATCTTTTGCTCACATTTTGTTGGTTTCTGAAGGAACTTCAGAATTTTTCCCGTTAAGGCAATATATATATATATATATAAACTACACAGTAAAAAATTGTGTGAGAAATAAAGTTGTGTATGGGAAAAGTTGTGTAAATTCACAAGCAATATGGTTGTAAATTGTAAAATTACATCATATTTGTGGTACGATACAAACATAATGGTAGTAAAATGATGTATTGTGTAATGAAATTTGTGTATGGGACAATTTGTGTGAGAACTGTCAAAATTTCATTGTTTACTATTGCAATTTTTCTAAGATTTTAGACAGTTTTTGCATTTTTAACTGCCTAATTGTCTTCTGGAATCATTCATTGGATTCTTAAAATATGCCTCAGTCGTAAAAAATTAGGAATAATTATGTAATAACAGAAAACAGAGGAAGCATCATGTAAATTAGAAAAATTGACGATGCAACTCTTGGCCATTTGCTTAAGAGAAGTAAGCAAGTTCGTGGCGCATCCGGAAAACGCGAGACCACCAACGCAAAGGTTATGGGCTCAAGTCTCAGACCCTCTCTTCATATCTTTCTTTTTTTGTTCCTTTTTTCTCTTTTTTCCTTAGTTTAATACAAAGACTTTTCACAGATAATACACATAAACCGAACAAAATTGCTCTACAATCAAAATTATAGACAGGAAGACATTTTATAAAATTGACAATACACAACTTTGCCAATATACAACATTGCCAATACACAAACTTCACAACCATAGCGCTCGTGCAAAAATTACCAACGATAGTGGTTGTAAATTTTTTTTACTGTGTACGTAAAATTTGATTGATCAAGAAAGAGAACCAGTGAATAACTAAGTTCAGAAGAAGCAGTCACATCAATGATTTTGATTCTAAAGCAAAGATAAACTCGAATGTTAAGTCTACAAGCCTTGTCGTAACTATCACAACCGTACTACCACATTTGTTTTTTATTTTAAATCTGCAGCCTTGGAGAAAATTTAAAAAAAAAACAGGAACAATATCATTTATCTCATACAACACACCATTTTTACCTTAATCTAAGACACTTCCTTCGCTTCAATAGAGAAAGTTATAATTATTTTTTTGGTAGAATACTTATGGTAATAGTGCCACAAGCAAATCAAGGAGATGAACACCCTCGGGATGTGCAAGGGGCAATAATTCTTTTAGGGCAGGGAAACACAAAATTCTTTGTCAAAACTGTCGGCGTTTCAGTGCACCTTCCTTAGTGGCCAAATCTGTGATTTGTTTCTGGAATTATGTCTGCAACTCTATCCACTACTCCAATTCATGATTTACAGAGAAAATTGGGAATTAGCCGCGGATGCGCCTTCTTGGACATTATTTCACACTAGGCGAACTTTTGGGAAATTTTGATTCAGGATGGTTCGACAAGAACATTTAATTAATTTAGATTGTTAAATTTAGAAATCCTCTTGATTATATTTAGAAACCAGGAACATTCGTGAAAGAAGACCAAATTTTTGTCTGAAGAAAGCATTAGATTCTATTTGAGGGCACTCAATGGGTCAAGTGGTAGAGCACTCGCTCTATGATGCAAGTGCCCCGGGTTCGAATCGAATTCCCTTTAGGTCACTAGGAATTTTTTCTGGCGTTAAAGGTGTTCGGATTGCATCCAGTGAGCTTCACAGCACTTGATTCCACGGGGCATGGGACTGACAACCCCATCCTTGGATAAGAAAGAAATAATAATGGATGTCCCGAACTCCCCTTGTGGGAAGTCCCAGTTCCTCTATCGAACGTTGTGCCACCATTAATATTATTATTATTATTATCTATTTGAGTTCCTTATGTATTTATCGTGGCTAATTTTTTTTTTGATACAGCTCTCAGTTCTACAGGATGTGACAAGAAAGTTTTTTTTCGACGGCAATAAGATCGAACTCTGTGAGGTAGCTCAACGCCACTTTACACAGAAAATAAAAATTTCCTGAAAATGTTGGTAAATGTTTGTGAATTCCTAGTGAGAACTTACAAATAACTCGTAAAGCGTATAACTCTTTCTTCTATTTTGGGACTCTGGGTAGGGGAGACTGGGGCTAAAAGTCACAAACCGAAAAATTCAAAATTCAATATCTTCCAAGGTAAAAAAGATAGCGGCTCAAATTTTTTTTCTATAGATAGCCTCCATAGATCTTCTTCAATGTCGTAAGTTTCTTAGAATTCGAACAAGGAATTTAGAAAATAAAAAATATGGAAATTTTTAGTCCTATTTTTGAAATATTTTCCTTGCAGAAGATAACAATTATTACCTACTTATTTTCCAAAATTGATGCACTGGTGAATATTTTCTAAATTATTTGGATTTTTTGAATACGAATCCGCTATATATTTTAGATTTTCACAAAAGTTCTTTTCCCCAGAAATCCTTTTATTAAAAATGGCCATTTGGGGTAAAAAGTAACAAAAGGCATAGAGCAAAAAGTAACAAAAAAGCGAAGCAATTTTTGAAGTCTCACGGCAAAAAGAAACGTCATTATCATGTCTCGCCGCTTGTTGTATGCATTGGTCAAACGATTTGCAGTCTTTTGTGTGTTTTTTTTCTAAAATAGCTTGAAAAGCGCTTTTCTCGTCTTCCCACTTTTCTCGCAGAGAAAACGGTGTTTTACAAAGTTGTAGATGAATAAAGTTTCTATGAAAATATGTCCTCTAAATAATACCCAATGTCTGGTACTATTTGCCCCAGCATTTTTGAGAATATTCACAAAATTACCTTTTAGAAATTGGCTCGATAAACGTATTTCCTTACAAAATAGAGGAAAATTACTTTCACAAAGTTGTAGAGCGGTAAATTTCCTATAAAACTGCGCTAATTAGAAATTTTTGAACCAACGGTTATGAACCAATAATGCAATGGTTCATAACCGATCAGGGGCGGATTTAGAAATGTGGAGGCCTAGTACCCACAGTATTATTTTAATATTTGATGAATAAGAATAATGAATTCTATCTTAATATTTGTTCTTTTTGGATGATTTTAACATAACTGTTTTTTCATAAGTTTTTCACAAAATCTATTATTAAGTGGTCGACATAGGGTACTTTACTTTATTAAAACTAATTTTAGTAAAAAAGACGATAAATAGCTTCACAAGTTTCTAAACAACCCTTCTGAAAAGACAGTAACAAAAAAATCAATTGATATTGAAAATATCGCACTTCAAACTTAGAATATTGATGCTTATAAGCACCCTCCCTGTCCAAAATGATGAAACCCTCCCTACGGCTATTAGAACAGATTTTAGATTTTTTTAAAAATTGAAAAAATCGCAAAATAGGGGGTCGTGACATTAAATGCTCTAATCGTTAATAGCAATTTAATTTGCAGTTTTTTTTTTAATTTTTTTTATTTATGCAGTTTTATTTTTTTTATTTTTATTTCCTGCCTATTTAACCATGGTAGACTTCTTAAATGTGGAGGCCCTTGAGAAGTGGATGCCCGGTGCCGTGGTCTCAGGGAACCCACCTAAATTCGGCACTGTAACCAATAACTAGTTTTTATTCGAAATTCAATTATATATTGGTCCTAAGGTAATTTTGGGATATATTTTGAGTGATTTATAAATCGGTTCAAATCGGTTATGAACCGGTTATGAACAGATAAGTAATTTTTGTCCGAAAATCAATTTTATTACTCTTAAAACCATTTTGAGGGATTTTTTGAGTAATTTATGAATTTGTTCAAATCGGTTGGGAACCGGTAAACGGTAAGTGCTGCGAAAGTATATTTGAATTATAGCGTCTAATGGGCTTTACACAATAATAGAGAAATTTATGTCCATGTTGAAGGAAATTCCCTACGCTTATGTAGGAAAAACTCTTCAATATGGACATAAATTTGGCAAGCTGCCTGAAATTTGAAGCCACTTTCTCATATTTTGATTCAAATTTATATGGGATTTTTTTTGCACTCGCTACCGTTATGCTAAATATTTAAAAAGTGGGAAGTTTTCCTGTATTATAAGATACATTTCCGTATAGAGGGATAAATAATACTAAATTTTTGTTTAAATAAATATTTTCCTCGGAGTACTGTGAGCTGAGTCCGAGATCAATTTAGGAATTGGCTTCAAATAGCTCCATATAAAAAGGCCAACTTGACAGGTGCTTGCCTGGGACGTTTTACCATCCCTATTTCTTCTTCATTTTTATGTTTTGGCTCTCACTCACTTTACTTCTATTCAGCCAAGAAAAAAATAAAAAAGCAAGATCGCAAAATGACAAATCTATCAATTGTTTTAAAATATTGATATTCAAGATATGTATCCTGTCCTGGATATTTCAAGATTTGTTTTTGTAATAATTGTAGAACCAATATTCCATCATTTTCAAATGCCATTTTGTTTTTGTTTCTTGAAATTTTTCCAAGGATATTTCAGAAATGTTAGGAATTATCAAGATGCTAAACGATTTTTGATTTAGTTAAGACACTTTTCAAGTCAATTGCAACGATCTAGAAAAAAAAGATTCGATCTTGTAATTTTTTGGACAGCCTAAAATTTTGATTCTGTTAGAAAATTCACGTATAATTTTTTGAAAAATTTTCTTTTAAACTCTTTGCAAAATGTTGAACACTTTCGATAAATTATTTAATTGAACCGTAAGGAAAATAGTTAGGGAATTCGTATAAATAGTAAAAGTCGAAACTTCCTTCCGGAGATAAAAATGGTTTAGACAAAGTACAAAATTTTCAATTAGAAACAAATAATAAAAAAAAGATCCACTCACCTTTCCCGTGATGGCTGACCAGACTTTAAGAGTGTTGTCATCGGATCCAGAAACGATTCTGTTGCCACAAAATTGGAGGCATGTGATTACATGATCATCATGCCCCTTCAGCACCTTTGGCTTCCGAACTGGCCTCGAGCGCCAATTCATCTCAATGATGCTCTGCCGGATGTAAGCAGCTTTCCATGGTGAAGAAATATGTGGCATATTTCCTGCTCTTCCACGCTTTGGCCTATCCGTAGCCCCTTCAATGATGATACTTGCCCTCTTGCACTTTTCCTTCCACAGTAGATTATCATCGCAGAGGAAGCGCCAGTTGCGACAGGTCTGAGCAGCACGTAGCAGATCCCTCGGTTCCAAATACGACAACACCTGCAGGGCCAGTTCCTTGGGCAACAACGATATAAAGTCCCGCTGAAACTGTGGCTCAATCACCTTCATCATATGACGCACCTGCGTCGGCTCGCACAGATCTATCAATCGATCCAGCGCCAGCAGACGCTCTGGTTGCGTCCAACGCTGAAACTGCACCAACCAGTCACCCAACTCAGGCGGTGGATTATCTTTGGTCGGGATAATCGAACGTGGTGTCTTCTTCTCACCACACGTACTCGGACTGGTTACAGTACTGGGAGATGTTGTTGTGGAGGACGATGGTGACAGCAAGGACACCTTTACCACTAACTTACTACTCTCCAATGTGATGCGTTTGCGCCCCGAAACTCCACCACTCTCCATAAAACTTCCATCTAGGTAGACCATTTCACTGATTTTGCGTTTCCGACTAACCCGTGGAGTCTCAGATCCGCTCGTCTCGTGTACATAGTCATACGTGTAACCGGATAGATCTACGTCACGAGACGGCAGCAGCTCATCCTCGCTACTTGCCGCCTGAGAATAAAACAATTTAAAAAAAAATCGAGATTTGCCTTTTTTATTCAGAAAAAAATTCTAACAAAAAAACTGAAAGTTGCTTCAATTGGAAAAATTATTGAAAATCAAAGTGATAAGCCTAGATCAGCTTTTAGTAGGTGAATACTTCTATTGTAAATTCGAATCATGAATCAAGTTGAAGGATCTTTTTTATAAGAAATATTAATTTGGTTTAGCTTTTAAATGTCATAACGTGAGTAATAATTCAATAATTCAAAATGGCAAATTTTCCGGTCATAGGTATGTTTGGGCGAAATGTTCGCCTGGACTAGCTCTAAAACATATCCAAAAATCATTGAAAAAGCTTGGGCCAATTTTGAGAAAAACCGAAAAAAATATGTTTTTAGGGGAGGGGAGGGAAATAGGGGAAGAAAGGGAAAAACGTCTAGAGATATTGTTTTTTTATTGGGGGTCATCTAAGACTGGAAGTCGATATCTCTTACCGTTTAAGCGAAATATCAATTGAAAATAATAAGAGAAAAAAACCGCAAAACCCGAAAATTCGCCATAAATTCAATGAATCACGAAACTCTGTGAAAAATTATATGAGTTCAAGAGAATTCTGTATGCTGCGAAAATTCGCGAAAAATTCCGCAGAGTGCGATAAATTACGAACAATTCAGTTATTTCAGAAAATCTGTGAAAAATTCCGCTGGCCAGGAACAACCGTGGACAATTCAATGGGCTGCGAAAATTCGTGAAACCATTGGGACCATTTCATGTAATTGCGAAATATTCCGTTTATCGCGAAAATTCGAGAAAAATTCCACGGACCTTAAGAATTTCTGATAATTTTAATAATTCAAAAAAATGTCAATAATTCTACGAGCTATGAAAATTTCCGGAAAATTCAATGGACAGCGAAAATTTGTAAAATATTTCTTCTGTATCGAAAATTCGTGAAAAATTCTGTAAGTCACATAAATTCGAGGAAAATTCGTGAAATACTCCGTGGATTGCCGAAAATTAAGAAAAATCCTTTGGGCTCAGAAAAATTCCACTGACCGCGAATTTTCGATAATTTCCGTAATTTACAAAAATTTGTGAAAAAATCTCAAGGGCCACAAAAATTCGCAGAAAATACCATGAGCAACGAAAATTTGTGAAATTATTCCGTTTGTCACAAAAATCCGTGAAATATTCACCGGTCCACAAATATCCGTGAAAATTGAATGTGCAGTAAAAATTCGTGAAATAATCCGTGGGACACTAAATTCGAGAAAAATTTAATGAGTTGAGAAAAATTCCGCGAATATGGCGAAAATTTTCGTAGTGTACGAAAATTTGTGTAAAATTCCACGGACAACAAAGATTTCTGGAAATTTCAATGAGCAGCGAAAATTTGTGAAATATTCTGTTTGTCGCGAGAATCTGTGAAAATTTCTGTGGGTCATGAATATTCGAAAAATAATCCGTAGACACCAAAAATTCGAGAAAGATTCTATGAACCGGAAAAAATCCGCGGGCATTAAAAATTTTCAATAATTTCCTGAGTTCGCAAAAATCTGTGAAAAATACTACGGGACACGAAAATTCATAGAAAATCCAATGGGCAGAGAAATATTTCGTGGTCTTTCGAATTATTCAAGTATTTCATGGGTCGCAAAGATTCGAGAAAAAATCAAAGTTGAGAAAAATTCCACGGACCTTAAGAATTCTGTAATAGTTTCCGTAACTCACGAAAATTCTTCGAAAATTCAATAGACAACGAAAATCTAAGAATATGGAGCACTCAGTGAAGTATAAGTTTGTTTACCGTTTTCCCACTTTTTCTTAACTTATTTTCTAAAATCATAAAAAAATAAAATTTATGATTCGAAATATAATTTTTTCAAAATAAATTTGATCTAATTGGAATGTCTCGAAAAATATTGATCCGTTTTGAAGCATTTTTCTTGTATACTCAAGTAGGGGAAAGTACTCTCCCTTCGAACGTTCATGCTTTCGATAAATGCGAATTTTCTTTTACTTTTCCTATGAGACTTAGGGTAAGTGTGCCAAATTTCGGCATAGTTGCATATAAGCACCGAAGTCCTAAGTTTGAAATGCAATAATTTTAATTCATATTGATATTTTTTGTTACATCCTTTTCGGAAAGGTTGTGTGGAACCTTGAAAACTCGTTTATCATCTTTGTTTTCTTTAAATCACTTCCTAAAATATTGAAAAATTAATAAAAATATGGGCATTGATTTGGGTAGTATTCCGGCCACTTTGAGTGAAATACCGGCCACCTTTTTTCTGACCAACTTTTGTGACGCAACGGATAGAAAATTTCAAAACATCAAACGGAACGAGTTTAATATTTAGTTCAGAGGTGTGCAAGAAACCGTTGAAACCGAATTAACGTCAAAATAAGTTTGTTATAGTAGCGTTTTGACCATTGACGTACATGTTTCATTTGACGTTAATTCGGTTTCAACGGTTTCTTGCACACCTCTGATTTAGTTTAATACGTTTATATGACCCAAAAGCCCTGAGATCTTCCGTGTAATTTGTCCTGAAGACCTGAAGAGTAGCATCTCAAATTTACGCACAGATTCCCGTAGCAATTTGCACTTCCTGAACTCTTCCAAGGCCTTTTCCACATCATCTTTTTCATAGAAGCGATGGTTTTTTTCTTTGGACATTGTAGAACTCAGAAATTCAAAAAAAAAAAGAATAAGAAATTCAGGAAAGCAAAAAATGTTGCCGGAATAGGCAACATTACTTCACCGGAGAGATGCTCACAAAGTATATACTTTTTTACGCAAAATAGAGGATCCAGCTGGGAAATTTTACCCGAAATTTAAAAATAGATTCATTATTAACATAAACAGAAACAATCTTTAATGAAAACTAATCAATTTTCATGAACCGAAGGAAAACCTTTTGCACTTCACCACAAATCGTAAGACTGCTAGAAACGCAATCAATAAGTCACATTTTTTATAAGACTCTTTCCACACTGAGCTTTTACAACGCAATTTAAATTCAAATTATACCTAAAATTTAACGGTCTTTGTGTTAATACATCCTAAAATGAACAAATATTTAAAACCTAAATAAATTCATTGACTATTCGAAGATTACATACATAATTTTAATTAATTTATTTGCATAGCCGAAATTACACTCAAAGTGGCCGAAATTAGAAGCTGGCCGAAATTTGGCACACTTCCCCTATACATTTCTATTAAATATTAGTTGGCTTATCATCAATTGTTGATAATTCCGTGATAATTTAGTGTAAATCTCTAATGAAAAACAAAAGAAATTCACATTATTCAAAGCATAAATGTTCGAAGGGAGAGCATTTTCCCTTAACAATACAACATGGACTTAAAAGGCTCACGAAATCGCATCAGCTGATTTCAAGATGAAGTCGAAAAACCAAAATTTTTTCAAAATTCATTAATTTTAAAGATGGTTTTTTTAAATACCTAGTCAACAAAATTTTTACAACGGAACCTAGAGTGGTCAAAAT